>NW_020884872.1:48421723-48857400 GCF_003945725.1 Corapipo altera | reverse complement strand
GCCCTGACAAATGAAATTAAAATATTTAAACACTGTTTTATGATATTACTTTGCTCATATAATTTCCTTTACCTACAATGAGCCACTTCGATTATCGTCATTATCTTGACAGCTCTGAAGGATGAAATAGTGCAGGTTAATGTGACAGCGATTAGTCAGAGAGAAAATCCATCACATAAAGCAGAACAGAGTGAGGGAGAAAGGTCTCTATACTTTCCCGTTTCAAACATGAGAAGAATGATACTATCAACATCACTTCAATATTAAATGGATAGAATTATCTTGTCATTCATTTACAGCCTCTGAAGAACTACCTATTTGTACCTGCAAAGGAAAGGTCAGCCTTTCTTAATCATCCATAAAAATATGTTGATGGATTCCTTATATCAATAATGGTGACAGAACCAGGGACAGGAAACAAGGTAGGAAATTTAAAAGGAAAGCACTCTAGTTTTTCTACTAAAATAGTTTAATAGGTTTGTGTTTTAAAATTTTGCTTCACGCAGTGGTTTGATCTTCAAAAAATGTATAGTATGACATAAAGTGAGACCACTGGCATACATTTTGTGGAAGTTGTTTCAAATGTTGTTTAAATAGCAAAAGGGGCTGCCTATTGCACAGGTATGTGTCATCTGTTTTGGGTTTTTTTAATAAACTGCTTAGGAACACCTGCAAACCCTAAAAATATTCACATATAGAGACCAAAAGTTAGGCTAAAGTTGGATTTACCTTTATAGCCACCTCATTTTCTAAAGTACTGCATAAATATTTCTTCCAGATACATTGATAGACCGTCAGAAAAGGCCATCAGACATAAGTTTACTTCTGTGGATCAGCCAGCCAGGTAAAAACATGTGGGCAGTTAGGGGCTCACATAAAGGATCCTCAGAACAGAAATAAGCAGAAAGATGTTCAATTTAACCAGAGAAGAAGTGCAAAGCATCATGCGGAGATCAATCACTTCATCAGTCGCTGACAGATCAGACACGTGTATGTCCAGAGCACCAAAACACCTAAAAACCCAACTGTTTTTCCTTTCCCATATTGTGAAGAGGTTTGTGATTCCAATGGTTAATGCACTCATTTGGGATACTTTTTCACAGTCTTTGTTCAGATAGAGAATACCAGAGATTTGAATCCCTTATTCTCAAATGAAACTTGAGATTTAATTTTTCATATGATCCTTTGTAGAAGCATGGAGAAACACCAGCTTTCACTAGTGCTGACATTTCCCTCAGGTGCAACCTATTCAGATTCAATTTCTTTCTGTAAAAATCTTGGGCATCAGTTTCCTGTTTGAGAGGAATTACACCAGCTTGGGAGGCAGATGAGCCAAGAATGTGTAGAAGGGTACTCCAAGTACCACATTTTGAATTACCACATAAGGATCTCAAAGACATCTGACCCCAAAAAAGTATTTAAACTGTTAACGGTGTCTTTGCCCATTGCAGAAAAATTAGTAATTAGAGCACTCAGGATCCTGTCTGACTAACTGGTATCTGAACATCATATTGTTTTCTTAACAATATGAATGTTGACATGATATTTTTATCTGGGTGTCTAAATAGAGCTTTTACAAGTCTTTTTTTCATCTCCCCTGAAAAATGTAAACTCAACTTACAAACAAAAAAAAATGTGTAAATTTAGCAAAGGGATGCTTTTCCTGTTCATGTAAACCATTATATTTGCAGTTACTCTCATTATATTCTTACTAATGTTATTACTATTATTAATAATAATGATATATTATGGTAGTGCTCACACAAAAAAGTGAAAGGTGTCCCTTCACTTTTTATGTCCAGCATTTTAAACACTTCACAGACACATATTAGCGGATAACCCATGTGCTAAAGAGCTTGCAAATTAAATAAACAAGGTAGATAAAAGCTGTACATACACCAATTTTACTAAGTGATATGAACAATACCGTGGCTACAAATGTCATACGTTAGTTCCGCAATGCAGTGATGGCAGTGGGAGGCGGGTGTTATGCAGGAGTGCACGATATGGCACTACTGCTCAACACCATTGTCCATCCTTCAGGGCTGCAATTATATTTTGAAGGTAGAGCTCTCTTTGAGACAGGACAGAGATACAGTGCCTCAGAGGAAATTCTTGAAAATGAACTTTGCTTGGTATAGCATAGTGTGGCAACACTGTGTGCACGAAAAGGCCTGGAAAATTAAGTGCACGCAACATAACAAATCCTCTTGTTTCAATCTAAACCTAATGAAAACTTATGTCACATCCACCTAAAAATCTGACTGCAAACTACATTGAGAGGTAGAGGTGGTAATTCATAATTACTGTTCTCCAGGATGGTTTGCAGTATCTTTGCACAGAGCAATTGAACCACCACAGAAAGCAGATCTAAAAGGTGAAGAAGTCACAAATCCTACTCCCACTTTCAGCCAGCTAAAACATTGTAAGCAAGAGGTTTAAAAACTGAGGAAGACAGCCAATAAAAGAAGAAACACATAAAAAATTAAAAGGGTAATTTTCAACATTTTTCTCTATACTGAGTATCAGTACCATTGAACTGAAGGAATGCACATAGTACAAGTAGGAATGAGGGGGAAGGGCACAATCCCTTGCTGTGTATGGCCAGTGGCCCCACAGCACTGCTGTTTACAGCACCCAGGTCTGTTTCTGTGTGCTTCAGGTTTATGCTTTTGGGAGGCTAGCCTATACAAGCTCGGAATAATATCTCTTATGTGCAAACTGGGGTCCATATAAGGATGCATAAGGGACCTTTTGAACTAATACGTTTGTAAAAACTCATTCAAATTTCAGTGGTTCTTTCATTTTGCTACTTTTATAATACAATTTACTTCATTTATCGGACAATGAAGTGCCTCTGTAATAAATCTAACATTAAAAAATCATTTCCAGCAAATTACTCCAATAAAATCAATGACAGTCAGTCTCAGCTGTAAAAACAAATAAATTACCACCTATTGATAGGGTAGACTAAGTTAATTGTCATTTAGAAAGGCTAAAAGGGATAAAGAAATCTAATAGAAGGAAAAGATTTATACAGCAAAAATGAGAAAACTGTGAAAGTTTTACCCTGCCAGCTCCCATCCACAGGATTGACTTGATCCCTGAGAAGCACAGGAGGTTGTTTTAAGTCTCAGTAGGATACTGGTATGTGCTTTGGATGTGTCAATATTTACCTGTTTCAGTGTTGCCTTGTGATCTTTTTACCTTTTATATATTGAAACCCCCAAACAGGATTTCTGGTAATAGGAAATGAAGAATTGATAGAATTGAACAACCCCACCTTTAGATTTTTTCAGGCAGGTTAAAAGCAGTTTGACCCAATTCAGGCTTTGCAGTACTTCCAACTGTTAAAGAAATATAAAGCTGGACATTTGCTAGTGGGATTTGCCATTCTTTAATAACACAGTGATGATTTTGTAGTTAGGATCCTCTTTCTAAACCAACTTTTTACTTATTTATTTTTAAATCTGCCCAGGTGTTTTTGTGAGGAATCTAAAAATGACATTAACCTGATGTATTTCCATTGCAGCAGTGTACTCTTTCAGTTTTCAGCATTTTGCTTTGAAAAGTATTTTTTTTAAATGCTTATTTGTGTTTATACCTCCTAACAGGGGAAAGCAAAGAAAGAACAACATACTGGAATGTCCATATGTTCAATGATCAAATATCCCTGAACTCTTATGGGAGGAAACTTAATCTTCTTGATATTGTGAATCCTACTGTGGACTGCAGAGTAGTGCTATATTCAGTCACATAACTGGATATAAGGGCTTATTCAGCAGGGAAGGCTTTAAACTTTCATGTGATGAATACAAAATTTTCTGGGAAAGAGCCATTTCCAAGATTTTGCTGAAAATAGAAACCCTACTTTTTTGTTTTGGATGCTTATTCAGTGACGGCAGGAAAGCAGATAGCTTTATAATCATCAATTCTGCATATCTACACTTCTAACAGGACAGGAATTTCTACCATGTTACTCAAAAAAAAAAAAGTGCAAAGCAAACTCAATTTTGAGTAATCCCCAGCTACAATATGGAATGCAAAAACTAACAGACATCAGGTACAACTAAATACAACGAAAAGGACAGGCTTTGACTGAAACTCTTTGGTCCAGAGATGAGCACAGTAATACTGATGTGGTGGCTGCTGCAATATTTGTAGCGAGTAGTAGTTTTAAACCTGCACCTATTGGTAGATTACAAGAGTATGGAAGTGAGCTGGACACATCTTTGGAATAATTTCCTCCTGGAAGCACTGTAAATTGTGGCTCCATGAAGAACAGGTAGTCTAGAAACTGTGGCAGAAGGAAGCTCTGGACCCAGCGAGAGCAGAGGTATCCTTAGGAAGAATGCACATGTGGCTCTTTGCATCATCAAAACTGGTTAAGGTCACATGCTAATGAACTATGCATCTCCAAGCTCTGGATGGAAACCTAAGGTCTTGGAACTACCACTCTTTCTTTGATTTTGGAGTGGATTGTCAACCCTTAAAGTGTTCAAGGCCAGGTTGGATGGGGCTTTGAGCAACCTGGTCTGGGGGAAGATTTCCCTGCCAAGGTGCAGAGGTTGGAACTAGATGATCCTTAAGATCCCCTCCAACACAAACCATTCTGTGAATCTATTGATTCTTTCACAATTAGGTGATGCACATCTGTTTTTCTTCAACCCTACATGAATTCAATGACAATGCAAGTTTCTTTGTCTTAGGGAATTCTGTTAATGTCTTCTCATTCTCTTCAGCAGCAAATTCTAAACCATTGAACCAATAATAAACAGATATCTGCTGCTTGTTTGTATTTCTCCTTCAAAAAAAAAAAAAAGTTATCAGATTACCATTTCCTTCTTTCCTTTTAGCCCCTAAATTAAATAAAATTGAAGATGCCCTAGTACAATACATTCTAACATAACACATGTTCTATAGCTGATACAATCTATATCCCTGCTTCATCACGGACACAAAGACATCTGGATTACCTATTACTTCCTGACCATTTTGACCAGATCTGTTCTCTTGTAGAACTAATCAGAGATTACTGAGGTCTTCTTCTATGAGGTCTGTTAGCACAAAGTCTGCAGCTCAAATGCTTTAGTTGCCGTTCCTCCTTTACTGATTGTTTTTCTTTGTCTCGCTTTTAACTAATCATTGCAAGACAGAAACTTCATGTCAGTACATTTTTTGTCCCAAATGACCAACCAAGGGTTTTATCCAACATCAATCTGGGCCATTTAAAAATGTCCAGTGGCCCAAACTGGATAGGAAAGGTGTGGGTTCTAGCCTTCATCTTTAGTTGATGCAGATATCTAATTAAATAGATGTACACCTCCATTTATTTCTGTATTCTCTACTGCTTTCTAAAGTCACAAAATCACAGAATATGCCAAATTTGAAGAGACCTAAAATGATCAAGTCCAACTCTTATCCTTGCAAATGACCATTCCCAAGAGTCACACCATGTGTCTGAGAGTATTATCCAAATGCTTCTTGAACTCTGTCAGGCTTGGTGCTGTGATCACTTTTCTGGGCAGTGCCCAAACACCTTCTATTTGACAAACTGCTTTCTAATATATGACCTAAACCTCCCCTGACACAACTTCAGACCATTCCCTTGGGTCCTGTCACTGGTCACCACAGAGAAGAAATCAGTGCCTGTCCCTTTTCTTCCCCTCACGAGAAAGTTGTAGACTGCAATGAAGTCTTCCCTCAGCCTCCCTTTGCCAGGCTGAACAGACCAAGCGACCTCAGCTGCTCCTCATACAGCTTCCCCTCAAGGCCCTTCACCATCTTTGTTGCTCTCCTTTCGACACTCTCTTAATAGCTTAATATCTTTCTTATATTGCAGTGACCAAAACTGCAGAGATGGCACCTGGGCAATACCGGTCAGAAAAATTGGCTACAGTTTCTTCCTAAGAGTTCTCCAGTCTCACCTGCCACAAAGAAAAATGGGACTCATATGTGGTCCGGGCTCAGGCTCAGTTTAGATTGTCTATCCAAGAACTGGACATTAAGGGTTGAATTCATGTCATCTAAATTTGCAAGTGACTTTCAGTGGCACTTCAGGGTCAGTAATACAAAAAAAGTACTTCCAGACCTTTCTACATCAGATAAGTTTTGGTGCTGGTATTAGAATAAAATTAATTACACTGATTTATTTCCGTATGTGGGAAGCCTACATTCACTATCTCATATTTATGTATCTGTGGGGTAGATATCTACTTCCACTCAGATGAATCTCATTAATAAGCATGCTTGACTTCACAGCACTTGAAGTTGCTGTGCTCAGCATCTTCAGTATTAATCTAAAATTTCTCCTTCAATTGGCCTCAGACATTTGATTCTAAGTTCGAATATGTAAAAACGTGCAAATAATATGTTGAGTTTCATACAGTGGGAAAGGAGAGGTAGAAATAATGGAGGAATCCACCCACAGAGGAACAGGCAAAGCCATATGTACCTTAGTTTCTGGTCAGTGAACAAGCATAAATGTACGTTTCAGGCAAACAACTGAGGGATGCCTACCCTGCTGACAGAGCAAGCTAGGAGACAATACACAGAGTGCTTTGGCAAGCAGGTTGGGCACAGTGAGGAGCTGAGCTTACTCTTGAGCTGTCATAGTATGAGGGACTGATAAGGTAATATGGTCAGTGTGACCTGGATGGAAGATTATTGTAGTAGAAAGGTATGAAGTACACAGAAAACAACCCAGTGGAAAACAACCCAATGGAAAATAAACTCCTTAGTTCTACTATTGATAGAATAATTTTTTTTTTCTATACGTGAATGTTTGGACTGGGTATTCTTTGATTTTACCAGAAATATTATTAGAGCAGAAAGTTTTTCCTCTTGTGAAATAGTTTTATACCACTTTTAAACCACTCTCAGAGCTTAAAAACACAAGCAGTGCAATAAAATTTGCTGTACAAGATGGAATGGTACAGCAATCAAACAGTGAGAACACAATTAATTGATTTGTGTTCTCACTGCCAATATTTTTGTGCAATCAGTGAGAATAGTGGAAAAGTCTTCAGCAACGTGCAAATGCCTTCCACTTACTAAACATGAGCAACCAATACCGCTTTAGTCCTGTGACCTAGGATTCAATCTCTCTGGCTAGCTGACTTTATGGTAGAGCCTGTCCTCTAAATAGTGCACTGTTTAAAGAGAAATGAACTACAAGGACTATTGCATGAATCCAAAACACGGGAGATACCTACTCCTCCTTTGAAAGACAGTGGACTTTTCTCAGTCTCAGCAAAGATTTTGCTCTTTCTTGTATTTCGAGATGTGAATGGTTGTGGTGAGAGAAGCTGTCTGATTTTCCCTTTTTCAGAGTAAAAAAAAAATATGCAAAAATGTTAAATAAAAGATTTACTATCCTGAGTGGACAAAAGGGAGAATATAATTTCCATCTGTCTCTACATGTCTTCTATGTAAGTGTCTACAAAGAAGTGTCTAAATAAGTTATTCTAGGGCATTGCTCATCTGACCTAAGTTAGATATCTAAGAATGAAATTATTTTCACTCTGGAAGTTCCTTTTTTCTTTCTTTCCGTTGGATCTAGAAGGGCTAGTAAGATGTAGACATATGTAGCTGGGTAGATGAATCCCATCCAAGTTCTTTTGCCAAATTACACTTACTGTCTGTCTGTCATATATATATATAAGAGATAAAATTCTTAGGTATATTTGATAATGAAAAACATGAAACATAGGGACACGTGAAATATGATCCTTCTTCTAAACTAATGCAGAAATCAATAGAAAGTTTTTATCTCATAGGTGTAATGGTATAATTTCTTTTTGGTGTCAAGAATTTCTCTCTTACCTCTTTGCATTTTGTAGGAAAATAACATTTTTACTGCTTTGCAATGAAGGTCTGATGTTTCTAATTTAAGCAATGACAAATAAGGTACCAAGTAGGTTTGGATGAATAATTAATTACAAAATACTGTATATAATTAATTGAACTTTTTTGTTTGTTTACTTGTTTAACCAATGTCCTCAAACATATCACACATATTTTCAAGTTGTCATATTTTGAATTTATGCACTGTTATTAAAACAGTAACATGGATTTTTTTGGGGGGGATTTGTGAATGAGGAATATGCCATTTCTGTATTCTAAACAAACAAGTCCCTTTTAAAGACCCCTTTTTGCAATAAGAAGTAAAAATGAAGCAGGATTTTTGCTGTGCAAAACTGTATGATAACAAATTTCCAAAATTAATGCCTATTAAAGACTTATTTTAAAATTTCACAAAAGGTGTTAGGTATGTGACTTTAATTTTCACCATCCTTTAGCACTCATGAGTGATCAACTTAATAATTTAAATACAAAAAACCACAGAAAAGATAGGTACGAGTATGACACATTGAATGTCTCCTGAATTTAAAATAAATATGTTAGAGTATATATTTAAGAATCTTATGACATTTATGTAGTGGGTATGGTATTTATGTAGCATATTATGCAGATGTAACAGACTCTCTACATGTTTCTTTAAAGAAGTTAGTTGAGGAAACATGTCAGTATTTATTTTTTTTTTACAGAATATGTTAAATGTATTTTGGTAAAGTTAAGATAACAGTACGGTGTACACAGTTAGATATGTATCGTTCTAATATCATTTCTCATTACGATTAATTTGCAAAACAATTTCAAATATCCAAGATTGTCTTGCTCTTTTTACTGTGTGACTCCCCACAGCTGAGAACAGCTTGCCACTAACAAATCAAATTTATTACTCCAGAATGCATTTTTTCTTTGTGGTACCTGTAATTCTATAATATTTTATCCATATAGAGAGTGCATACTCTCTTTTCATTTATGGAAATAAGTGTTTTACAAGAGATCTGGCAGTCTGGCCACCACTGCTATTCTTAAAATATTATTGTCATTCTTATGACAGTTTTTCTTAAAGTCCCTGTTCCAGAAGTCACTGGGTGGGAATCTTGATTTTCCCTTTCTAACTTAGAGGTTCTCCTAATTTTTATGTGTACAGAAAAGCTTGAATATGAGATCCTTGAAGGTTCAAAAACAAGTAGAAAAACAAAAAGAAAATATATTTGTCATTTTGTTCTGGTTTGAATTAAGTGACTATTTCAGCAAATTTTGTGCTTTTAATAAAAAGGCATGAGTCAAATTTTTTAAACAATTCTTATTCCTTATGGTAGTATACGTTATTTTTATTTGGCATATCCCATATTGTCAAATAAGCCTTTAAATGATCAGAGTAAAGAAAATAGTTATGAAAATCAGCAACGTATCAGTATATGAAAAATATAAAATGTACTTTCTATGTGCAGATATAAGTAAGAAGTTTTTTACAAGGGGGGTAGTAAAACACTGGAACAGGTTGCCCAGAGAAGTAGTGGATGCCCCATTGCTGTAAACATTCAAGGCCAGTTGGATGTGGCTTTGAGAAGCCCGATCTAGTTGAATGTACCTGCTCATTGCAGGGGGGTTGGAAACAGATGACCTTTAAAGGACCCTTGCAACCCAAACCATTCTAAATTTCTATAACTCTGTGGCAAAGGCATACTTTAGAATACAAGTGATTTTCACGTATTTGACTTTCAAAAAATGTTTTTGTTGAAAACATTTACTCTTGTTTTCTCAACAGTATTAAAATTTGGAGATAAACTGATATAAAATTGGACTCTTCTCTCCTGTAGTTTTCATGAGTTCTCTGGAGGCTGGTCTCGTGACAGAGCTGTGGTTTCCCCTCTGAAGATCTCTTACAGATTTCCCTGTGTTTTTTCTAATCTGTCAATTACATCTATAATGTAAAGGAAACTTATTGGTGTGTAATGATTTCAGTAATATGTTATGAAATTATACACGACAGATTCCAACAGACTTATGCAGTGATCCTTCACAGGCAAAAAAAGAGGAAATTAAATGTAAAAAATATATAAATGCTTCACCTTATTCCCTTAATCACTGCTTCTTCTCTGATTGGCAAATTTACGTAAGAGTTTCATATCTGCAATTTTTTATCGCAATTGAGTGATATGTTTAATTACATTCTACACTCTTCTCAGGGAAGTTATACCCTCAAACTCCCACAAGCCACACTTCCATTAGGATTATAATATAATTTGTGAGTTATAAATTAAAATCTTTCTTAAAAGCAATTAATAAGCTTGTTGCAGCCAAAAGCTTCATTAGACACAAACAGCCACAGTTATGTAGAATTAAATGGTAGACAGGATAAGATGAAGCAGAGAGTATTATTGATTCCTTACCAACAGGTATGCATATTTGAGTTATACTGCAGCTATCAGTATATCTACATACAAGATATTAGAGGAGTTCCAGGGAAATTTACCTCAAAATGGAACATAAATTCAGTGAACAGGGCACTGTGACATATAAGGCTTCATCTAAGGTTGGAATAAAACAATAACCTGACACTTATTTAGTGAAGATGGATATAATAGACTACAATCTGTGTAACAAGCACAATTTTCTAAATAGGTACATTTTATTGCATTTTGCAGTTGCATAGGATTCCCTCTGCAGTAAAACTTTGAAGCCAATTTTATAAGTAAATGTGACTTTGTCTTTGAAAACCCTTAAATCTGTTTTCAGTAAGTTAAACATCATGAAGTCACAAGCACTACAAACCTTATCCTAGGATTACCTTGATTAAGGCACAAAACATTAAAAGCAAATTACTGTGAAAGTATGAAACAATTTGCCCTTAATGTTTCAGTCATATCTGTAAAAAATATGACTTAAATCTAGTTTTATTAATAATACATATTTTAATTAAACGGCTAGAGGTGCATCTAGCAGGAAAAATTGAATCTTCACTGGATTTCACATAGTTGTATGATTCATGGGCAGTAAATATGCAAAGCTTTATGCCCATAAGGCAATCAAATTGCAAAGCTGATATGCATGGTTTTGTCTGAAAGAAGGAAGTCTAGTAAGCCTTAGAAATAAAAATAATAACAATAAAAATAATAACAACAATAAATGTTCTAAAAATTAATCTATTTTTTAGACCTAATGCATTTCTAGATACAATCCTCATTTTTTGCCAACTGCATGATGTTGAAAACATATCTATTGTTGTTTTCCTTAATCTCATGACACAAATTTTGCCTGCATGATTATGTATATACACACACAGTATCACAACTTCAGCAATAAAACCACAGCATAAAAATTATCATGCTACAGTAGCATAGCATGAAATGCTTTCATTGCAAACTGGGGATTGAACAGTTCTGCAGTCTGCTGATCTACTAACAAAGCCTCTCCTCATTTACATCGGGATTGTTTTTAAAGGTCTGACTCTGTATGCCTAGTTTGCTTTATCTTTTGTTCACTTCATCAAACATTCAGCTCGGTTATATTTAATGACAACTACACTGTGCACACCACCAACACCTCTCACCTGGTGGTGTCAAAACACAAAAGCAAACATGAAGTAATTACAATCTACAGTGCTTCTCTGAGGTAACTTATGGTGCCAAATTGCCACCTCTTGTTGAGTGGAGCACAACTACTACTCATAACACCCTGAAATAGTGTAGCACAGTAAATGGATGCATGTTAAGGATATCAAACTTTACTAAAGTACTAACAGGGTGAAACTTAGCTTAAAAACTTACTTTTCAAGTTTCAAACACTTGTCTAAAGACAGAACTATAATTGTCATCAGATTTTCCATCGCTGTAGCGATCAGATGTTAATGAACACAATCTCACAATGTCCTTATAAGAAGATCCCAGTCATGCTCCCATTTCAGAGACAGAAAACTGGTGAACCAAAAAAACTTGTGGTCCTAATTTGTCCTGATTTGAAAGGGCCAATCAGAGATGCGCAAGTAACGGATTCAGTTTTTGGAGTTTTTTTGCTGAGAGATTGACATTTTTGTGTTAAGTAGGCCCAAAGTACAGCTCCTGTTGTCAGAGGAGTACAAATCCCAGTTTCTCTGCATAGTGGCTAAGATAGAGCCAAAAAAATGTATAACTCCACTTGTTTAGTTACCACTAACAAAAAGTTTGATCATCAGAGGGATGATTGAAGTTTTGTCCTTCTGAACAGAGATTCCTTCTAGAGGTCTTGAGATTTTTCAAGACAGTACTTTGCTAAAAATTTTCTTGAATCCTGCTCCCCATCTGAAAAAAAATTATGTAAGGGCTAAGTCTAACATATAGGCACTCATCAGCACTTACACCTGTAGAAATTTGCACTACCGATTTGGACCAGATTTTAAGGGGAAATATGAAGAAGATTGTTGTATGAAAAAGAGGAGGAATAAAATAGTCAAGAACTACTGAAGAGAAAGATGCATCCGTCCTGAAAAATTTATGCTTAATTCTAAGGTGAACAGAGAGATCTATTTCTATTTTTTATTTATAATCCTGAGCTCTCAATTAGGCTGAGGCATGAAATCAGTCATTTTTTCAAAGTAAACTGAGGTGAAATGCTACTATCCTAGTCTGAAGTTCAGGGATAGTCAAATCCATAGTCTTTCTCCTATCAGAAGCAGAGATTTTAATCCAAATTCCTGCTCGTCTCTAAAGGAGCATTCTATGCACTGATACGGCATATTTTCAGATAACTTCTCTCAGTTTCACCTCTTCAAATTGTCCTACCTCATGTTATACATATACATATACATATACATATATGTATAAGTTCACTGAACTAAGGAGTAAATAACCGATCCTGTAACTGAATGTTTGTACCAGCAATTTAATATATAGAAATATGAAACTCTTGTATGAAGGCTGCACTTTAAAGCAGTATCTGGAAAATAATGTGTAAATGGGACAACGAGTCAGAATCAAATATATAAATGGATCTTCAGCCAACATCCTTGGCACTTCAAGCCCTTCTATCTTCCTTTTACTTTCACGTGTGTGCATCTCTGGTGTTGCTCTTGGGTCACAGTGAAGCCCTAGAGCTCATGAATCTTCATTTGAAGGAGGTGGAATGTTGCCTAACTATTTTTAAGAGAAACTCTGACACAACCTATACCATTTCCTTCTTAGTCTGGACCAGTCCAAAGACCTCAGTGATTACATCTATGATAGCTGAGTCTCTGTTTCCACCTGGGACAAGGTAATGCTGTCTCCCATCTCAAACTAAACTATGCCATCTGTCATAGTGACTTTAAGATAAACAAAAGGGAGTTTGACTATGAGTCTTTCAGCTTGTCTCTTGCAAATCTCTGAAAAATTTGCGTCCTGTGATAATAAGGTGCCAGATATCAGCACAGTACAGAAGGCTGAGTCCTGAGGCACATTGAGTCTGAAGTAGGTACACCATCCCTCAATGCATAAAAGATATTCTGGTACTACTTCTGCCTTGATTTCACCACCCAGACTTCAGATGGGTTCAGCTGTGGTGAGCTGCTCACAATATGTTGAGTAATGTATTAAGTATCAAATATATTAAGTAATTAATCCAATTCCTTTTCACTTAAATTGCAGCAGCTGTAACCTCCATATCAAATACATTATCCGAAATTAAACAGCTTAACCATGGTGCATGAGCTGGTAGGAGGATGAAGAGGAGAGAAGCTTGTGTGCGCATCATGAGCAGGAACTCAGTTCGGTCTCATTCTACAATTTGACTAACACACAGTAGCACAGAGCACTTATGTGATTGTCCAGGCAATTTGGCTCTGGCTGTATTCAGGCTGTTCTTACTCATTCAAGAGACCAATAAAACAAACTTATAGAGTATGACATAAAATTTTCTTTGAGAGGGAATAACTTGAATGCACCTGAACTATGTCTATCTATTTGTCAATTAACCAAAAAAGTAACACTGCTTTCAGCCAGTATCAATTTAGTCACTAATGTCACTCATATGGCATTATTGTGCTTTTATGTACATCAAAGGGAAATGAATGCTGCACACCATCTTCCTTTTAGTACGATGCTACAAGCCAAGCAAGTGGATTTGGCAACACTAGTATTTAAATGTATCAAGATTTTTTCTTAAATAGTTGATTCATTATGATTCATTATGATTGTTGATTCATTATGATTGTTAAATTTTGAAATAGCTCAGAAGTAAGCACTCCAAAGTAATAAGTTCATTATATTAATACGTATCTTCATACACTCAGGGAAGTAACAAAAGAAACCAATGGCAAGACATAACATGAGACAGTACAGATTTCAAGAAACAGTAGAAAAAAATTGTAAGGTGAAGTCGTGACAAAAGGACACAGATATCATTATTTTTTAAATTGTCTTGTCAAAATATTTCATGGAGATAGTAGGTAGTGTTTTCCCAGAGGAAAAAGGAAAACTGTTATGAAAATGAACTTCAGGAAGAAGGAGTGGAAGAATTTAAATATGTAGGGTATGGTTTTCAAAAGCACTGAGCTTTGGTTTGAGCTCTCTTTCAAGTGAAGTCAACTGTGAAACAATTATTGACTTCCATGGGAGCAGAGCTGTGCCCCCATACATGCTCTCAGAAATTCCACCTGTGAAATCTGAAGTACACTTAGATGTCAATGAGACACATCCAGTAGATCTGACATGAGGGGAAGACAGTGAAACTCTTTGTGATTCTTGCAAACAAGAACCAGAAGAAAACAGAGAATCAGCACCTGTGATTAAGAAATTATTCACGCAACACCCCAAAATCTATTGACCCATGACTGATTCGCTGACTGGGGGCATAATGAACATAATGTCTCCAATGTCTGCTAGGGATAACCAGACCTTTTCCAGTCACATAGTGAAGGGAAGTAGATGAAGGAGGGACACAAGGATGTCTGAGTTCCTTATCTGAGTTGCCTTCAAAGAGGTCTGTTACCCTGCATCAACTTCAGAGTGAAGGAAAGGCTTGGTTTCTTTCTCCACCCATAGTCATCCAGCATTACCCCATCAGAGTTTGCAATTCTAGACATCTCACATTATCTTACACCCCACACAGTCCCAGGACATACAGTTTCACACTCCTTCTGAAACCTTTGTCACCTTCTCACCTGTAAAAAATCCAAACCCTGCCCCTCCACAGAAACAGGATTTATATGTGAGAATCACATGGACATCACAAAAGTCCAAAGAAGATCCAGAGAAAAACACTATGTGATGTGGATGTTCAGATTCGTTCCAGAGATGGCTGGCTCTCAGCAGTGTAAGACAAATCAGTCTCTGTTACCCATGCTTTGGACAAGGGTACAGCAATATAAATCTGTCTACACTGTGTGCTACTCTTTCTGCATAAGCAGAATAGTAAAATTACTTTCATATATCCACATAGCTCTACTTTATTTTTCAATTTCTTTCACAAATATGATGTTGACTCCCAAGTCAAGCTTTATGCTACCCAGGCTGCAATGTACTTTCTAGCAATAAGAGAAGTTTTTATATAGCAGCGATTTGAATGAATTCCAGCTTAGTGAGTCAATGCATTTATAGGCCCACAGACATGACTGTAGGCAGGACTGGAGGAATTGCATCCAATGCATCCCTGGCAGTCATTAATCCAACTTGCTTTTAAAAATATCAGAGATGGAGGTTTTGCAAGTTCCCCAAACAGTATATGTCACTTAACAGCTAGTCTGGTCCTTCCGTACCTTCTAGTGACATTATCACCATCAAAACCAACTAGATGCATGAAGCTATTGTGTGACTTTGAATATACCCCTTAAAATTTGGTTGTTTCTATACGACATAGCAGGACACAAACACTGTGAAACTCACGAAGTACCCTGACTTGTGCAAGCAAGTCATCCTGAAGCAAAGGCATATAGTGCCTTTGGAAAGAGTTTGGTGAAACAAATACCTGAAGAAAAGCACAAAGATCAGTGTTTACAGAGCCACTGTGCTGTCTACTCTCTTATATGGATCTGAATCAAGGGTCATCTACAGCCACCACCTGTGTCTCCTAGAACGCTTCCATCAACGCTGTCTCTGCACAATCCTAAACATCCACTGGTCAGATTATGTGATCGATACATCTGTTCTAGAACAAGCAGCAATCATAAGTATTGAGGCCATGTTGCTGAGAACACAGCTGCATTGGGTAGGGTACGTCTCAAGGATGAAAGATCACCACCTCCCTAAGATCCTGCTTTATGGCAAACTTGCCACTGGCTGCCGCAAGAGAGGAGCCCCAAAAAGAAGATACAAGGACTCCTTGAAACAACATCTCAGCCTTGGCCATATTGATCAACATAACTGGTCTACTCCGGCCTCCAACCAGGAGGTCTGGAGACACACTATCTTCAACGCTGGTGATGCTTTCGAGAAAGCAAGCAGATTCACTCTTGAGGAGAAAAGACAACACAGAAAGAATCGTGCTTTGCAGAATGTACCTCCTAAGGAGTCTTTCTGCTGTGCCTTTTGCAAATGGACATGTCTATCTTGTATTGGCCTTTTTAGCCACCAGCGCGCTTGTAACAAATGTGGGTAATGCCCTTCCCAAATCTTCGTTCATGAAGCCTAGCCATGATCTGATGATGATGATGATACCCCTAGTAAAGACAATTATGTAAGGTGCTGCACCTAGATTGGGGCAATTCCAAGCAAAAATATGGACTGGACAGAGAACGGATCAAGACTAGTTTTGAGGGGGAAGACTTACAGGTGTCTGGGGATGAAAAGCTCAATGTGACTTGGTGATGCACGTTTGCAGCCCAGAAGGCCAACCACATCCTGGGCTGCATGAGAAATGTGGTCAGCAGGTCAAGGGAGGTGATTGTGCCCCTTTACTCTGATCTTGTGAGAATCCACCTGGAGCACTGCATCCAGCTGTGAGGCCCCCACCATAAGAAGGAAATGGACCTGTTGGTGCAGGTCCAGAGTAAGGTGACAAAGGTGATCAGAGGGCTGGAGTGCCTCTGCTGAGAAAACAGGCTGAGGGTGTTGGGTTTCAGTCTGGGGAAGAGAAGGCTCCAGGCAGATCTAAGAGCAGCCTTCAGTACATAAAGGGAGCCTACAGAGAACCTGGAGAGGGACTTTTTACAAGGGCATTTAGTGATAGGACAAGGGGGAATGGCTTTAAAATAAAATAGAGTAAGTTTAGATTGGATATTAGGGAGAAATTCTTTACTGTGAGGGTGATGAGGCACTGAAACAGGTTGCCCAGAGAAGATGTGGATGCCCCATCCCTAGTGTTCAAGGCCAGGTTGGATGCAACTCTGAGCAGCCTGGTCTAGTGGAAGGTGTCCCTACACATGGCAGGGAGGCTAGAACTACATGATCTTTAAGGTCCCTTCCAATCCAAACCATTCTATGATTCTATGATCATGAAGTATGGCAACTCAAGTAAATAATAAACTGAAATAACAGAGCATGAGGCTTTTAGCTCAAAAAAACCCCCAACCTCACAACACATTTGCATTCAGTGTGTTTCTCAAATGTGTCATGTGTCTCAAATGTGTCATGTCCTATTACATCTACTCAGAGTAACTTAATGTGACCAACTGACTCTAAACAGAATGGAGAAAAAGCCTGATCTTAAGCCAGATGCAAAATAAAATGATACATGAAGAAGTCTGCATGCCACACTGTTAACTGCTGGAGTTCTAGAAAAGAAATAATTTTCACTCACAGAAATAAGATACATACTGCGCAAAAATAAGTGTTCATAGTAAACCCAAGGATTTTCCCTAACACATATGTAAACCCATATATTGGAGCACCTTGGAATTGTGCAAATCTGATTTACATAGAAATATTACATCTAAAAAATTAGTACTCTTCAAAATAAATTCCATTTCTAAATAGTATGAAGAAACAAGGACATGCATGTACTCAAAAGCAGATGTGCACAAAGATTACTGAGGCAATGCACTGGAGGTAGGAATAACTATGCCTATTGTGAAGGTTTTTCTACTTCCCTGTAGTATAGGATTCATCTCACTATTTAAAATCTATTTATTGACTTCTAAGCCAATCATATAAGATCCTGCCCATGAAGGGAAATTAGCAGCTCTGGGGTTTAGCTCATACTACACATGTTGAAAACCTTAAGTTATCTGATGTTAATTTCACCTTACAGATTAGTCCTATGCCACTATATCTAATATCTTTTTTTACTAAATGCAGATTCAGATCTATTTGAGCTGACAGCAAAACTCAAAACTGGGATGTATGTGCACCGCTGTACCTCATAATACTCTTTTCTCTTTGCCATTTCCACAGAAAAGTGAAAGTTAAAAATCCTGTGAATATGGAGAACCCTTACTCTTATTCTAAGAACTTGGTCTTCAGTTTGGTAATAAATAAATGGATAAAATACCACCTTTAAAACATTATTCAGACATTGTTTTTTCTGTGAAAATATTACAAAGTTGTAAAACAACTAACACCTTTGTTCTTAAAAAAAGATTACATGGTATGTGGTTAATAATATTTTCGTTCAAAGTTTTGAATTTGAAGAATTTCATAGCAAATGCATCTATTAACAGATTTCATTGGCTGTGTTACTGCTTTAGTTTAGATCAGGAATGTACTGTTGAAGTGAACTCCCTGGTCATCCTCACCTGCTGTCTCGATTCATACTGTGGTGTGGCCACAGGGAGCCAGTCATTTTCAGAAGGAGTAAACCCTAAGCTGTTCTTCAGGAACCATCTAACATCTTTGGACAGCTGCAGTAGGCCACCCCCAGGATGAGAACAGAACCAGTTCAAAGTCAACTCCCATGCCAAAATGGTCAGTGTGAATGTCGTTGCAGGTGGGTCACTTGCAACTGTTTTCCCCATGGGTCTGCTCCTATTGCTCCATCTTCTAATGCAGACATAGTCCCAAAGAACCCAAAAAGACACAGTACTGTTCTTATAAACATAAATTAAGATGACTGATTTATAGAGGAATGCAGAAACTTGCAAGTATGATTCTGTGATTCTAGGTTTTCAGCAGACTTGATCAGTGTTTCTCCACAACAGAAATTAAAATGACATGTTGCCCGTTTTCACTGTTTTGGCTATGGATTAGGGTAAATTTTAGTTGCTTTCTTCCATTTGACTAGGGGGTTCATTATAAACCCCTAAAGGAGAGAAGATTCAATGCCCACAACAGTAGAATTGTGTATGTCTGCTGTGGTGAACATGCTCTGTATGTCTGAGCTCCTGACAGCTGTAAGTAAATGGGATCATTTAAAAGATCGCATGTACTCTTTGCATCTCTGCTCTTTGTCATTCATATCTCACCATGAACAAAGATAGTTACACATGGTTGGTGGCACAGTACCACAGACTGACATCTCACAGAAGTAAAAACAAATCAATAATCCTTCTGTAGGAACTAAAGACTACTGCCCACAATAAAATTTACTCCAAGTTTACAGATAGCTTATTAACTACCCAAATCAAGTGCATAGTTTAAATAATGCATAGCAATGTGATCAAGATGAGAAGGTTGGTGAAATGATGCCATTTGTTTGCTTCATACAAAAATTGGGTTCCATCAACTTAATGCCTTTTTTCCTCCATCTAAATTTAATATGTTTAATTTTAGAGTGAGTTTTGATCAATGTGTCCAAATGACTTTTAAATGCTTAGATAAGGTTTTATCAGGCTTCACTTTTCTCATTGGAGCCTGGGTAATATGTTCAGTGATATATAAAATCTGTAGCTCATTCCTGGTTTTAAAAGAAAGAAAAAAAAAAAGAGAGAATGAATGGAACAAAAAGAAAGGTTTTGTTTAAATTATCTACTCTTTAGAGATTTAAAAAGTGCCCAAAATGTAGTACAGCATCAACATTCTTTTCTTATTTCACTTATGACTAGTTTCTAGATTAACCTTCTTACCATCAGTGTAGTGTTTTCCAGTTTATTATGCATTTTTCTTATTGAATAGTCCTTTGTTTCTCAACAGATTTTTTAGGTTTTTAATATTGTTAGTGTTGAGAGATAAACGTTTTGGTACATATTGGAGAATAATAAATTGTGTTGAACATTGATAAACTAACGCAATTACTAGCAAGGTCACCGAGTCAGCTAATTTAGAAATATCAGTACTCGGATTTTGAGTTGTCCCCTGGAGAACTGCAGTCACTTTATTAAAGCAGGAGGGTGAGGAGAAAATGGTACATTAGGATTGATCTTTTGATCTAATTGTGGACCTCTGCCATTCCTTGTTTGACCAAAAGTGCTTACCAAGCAAGAGGAAACACAGTTCAGCTAATTGAGGAACATCCCTTAAAAGCCAATGGGATTGTGGGAAAAAGAAACAAATTGCAATTTGAACAGTTTTATGGTTTTAGTTATCAATGAAAAGGTGTAAATACTGTACAATTAATCTTTTCTTTTCACATGGGAATTTTTGAGGCTTGCAGATATACCATGATCATACTTCCGACACATTCAAGCAACTAAATTTCTTATACTGTTGAAGTCCCAATTAAGCAGTATTGAAAATTAGTAATATTTTTTATGTTGTAACTTATTTTTAAAGAATCAACATAAGACACCTACAATAGCACTCAGTCACTAGACAAAAGCCTGTACTGTTGGACCAGAAATACCATGGAATTCTCCCATTGCACAAGAAAAGCAGAAAAAGTACATCTGCTTCAGAGAACTAAACTAAGGCACAGACTCAAACATAAATGCATTTTCATCAATGAAAGATGCTTTCTTTTGCCTTTTTTGTTCTCTCTCTCTACGTGATGTGTATCTGTTTATTTTACATACTGAAATCACTGGTTTGATACTGTGGTGGTGCATCTCCCCCTCCACTCAGGCCGCACTATAGTCTGAGAAGAGGCCTTAAAACACTCATTTGTGACAAATACAACTTTAAAAGGTATGTATTAATTAGTGGGCTGGCATGGTAGAGCTGAGGGTAATGATAATGGGAGATGTGCTGCTATCTCTATAGAGCTGTTTCAATTTGATTCTAGGTAGTAACAACTGGGAATCATACCCTTCTGAAAGTTGGTCGCCTATCTCTAGTAAACAGAGAAAATTATTTATTAAAGGACACATAGCAACTACACCAAAATAGTATTTTCATAATAGATTGTGCATAACCATCATACAAATTTGAAAAAAAATTGTTGGCACTGTCTCTCTCTTTGTTTCTTTTATTGTTTTCTTCCCTCTCTCCCTCCTCATTCCCTCCCCCTCTCTTGCCCTTACATTTTTCCCTAAGTTGTTTCAGCATAAACAGATGTGGGAACAAAGCACTCGATGCTAAAAACTGCAGGAGGAAAAGATTTCAGATGTATTTCAGTTTGGAGATTTTGGGCTTCATATCTTTTTAATGTTGCCATTATTTCATGGACAGTCAGAGACATTGGAACACAGCTGTAGATCTTGACATTCTACATTTAGACACATCTAGCTATCTACAACACATGTACTCAAGGAGAGATGGATATTTGAGCTCTTATTATGGTCAGTTGGGAACAAGTCATAGTCAGATGACTCTGGAAAGCTATTCAGCTGACCATATGTAGCAGATGAGCATAGACTCTGTTGACTAATCCATTGCCTGTATGTGGATGCCTAGTGCAGTCTGAAAGTACCTAATATCATGTCACATCATTTACCTTAATTCTCAGCCATACAGTGTGTACCTTGACAGCCTGCAGGTTCAATTCTCCTGTCTGTGCTGGAATGATACGGGGTAACCACTGACTCAGTATTTATGAAATACCACAAAAGTATTTAAATATAATTGAATAGAAAAAGAAATAAAATTATATTAAACTCCAAGTAGAATTTCAGGGTTCTGTCATGTACTAAGTACCAAAATAATTTCAGGTTTGTTAGATTTTGTTCTTTGTGTGAACCCGATGTGAAATGAAATCAGATTTTAAAAGTTTAAATTTCCTGAATATTTTTTTCTTTACTTCCATAATCAATCACTGGCTTCACTAGAGAAGTGGTGGTCAGTCATAGTTTCTGATCAGAATTCAGTTTTTCATCTTTGACAAACATAACCCTTGGTTTAAAACATCTCTATTTAAAAAACAAGCGTTTGTATCACAGGTCTTGAGAAAATCTCTGTGACTCACGTGTTATATGACCCTCTCACAGACAGTTCCTCTTAGCCACAGGTTTGTGCAGAGGTGTGAACCACCAGAGTTTAGTATGCATTCTCATGCAAACATATCTCCCTTCAGCTGCCACAAGAAACACTTTTGTCCTTATGAAAGCTACAAAAAATTCCCAATTTACATTTATTAATTAGAAATCTTTATTCTAACAGACTAATTAATGAGAGTCACATTTACATTTTAAATTTAAGTGATTATTTTAGAGGATTTTGTAGACTCCTAATTACAAGAGTTGCTATTTTCATTAGGATTTAAAGTGCTGTCCCAAATGAAAATGGCAATTGATCTACTAAGCCCTGCAGAGTCATCCAGTTTAACTAGTTTTGTGTACTGCCTGATGCATGCATGTAGACACTGATCTGAGATCCAGTGCATGCCAGAGCCAAATAACTGTGGAAAAATACCTCTTCCTGATAGCATGCAAAATGATTACCCAAACTCCTGCAAAAATGTTGCCCAGGAGGAAATAAAATTTGATGGTCTTGTTGCTCATCTTGATCAGGAATAAAGAGACCACAATAAAAAAAGGACTTTTGGTGAGAGATCAGACATATGAAAAGTATATCAGGCTATTCAGAGTCTTCTACAGAAATTATGCCTTAAGTAAGCAAGCTGCCAGCAGGAGCACAGCAAATACTGATAGTTCTTCTTACGTAAAGAATTGGAAAAAGAAGGTCACAAAATAGAGAAAAATTATACAGAAGGATTAAAGTTCATTGGAAAGCTTTTGGCCTCATACTATTCTTCAGGTGCTTATTCTTGAAATGGAATTTAGTTATTCTGTTGGCATAAATATAAACAATAGTAATAATTATAACAGTAGTTGTAGTGTACAAATCATCATCATTATCTACAAAGGAAGTGAAATGGAATTTAAAATCACTTTTTATAATCTAAGGAACCTGTCACCCATGTATGAGTTGAGGAATGTAAAAATATCATTCATATCTTTTTAAAAGGATGAGTCAAAACTCAGCAAGAAAAGTTTTGCAGAGGGAGTATGTACTTTTCCCGTTATCCAACAGTTTGACTGAGGCATCGGAAAAAATAAAAATGAACCTGTCAGACTAATTCTTGGGGTACCTGTGCAGAAGGTTGGGTGCCTCAGCTCCTCCCTGGTGAATGACTAATTAGCAATCAGAACAGAACTGCCTCTGAAGGAGAGACTCTGTTCCCTCCATCAAGTATTTTACAACTTGGCTAATGAGGCCAGGTCACCAGGAACCCATTGGGAATCTCATCTCTTGCTGGCAGTACTGTTTCTGTCCAAGAAGTATTTGAGAGTGAAGATTTTCCTTAAAATTACCTAATCCCTTTATTTAGAGATGTATGGACTATTTTAGTTTGAGGAAAACAACACAGCAAAGGGCCACAAAAAATGCAGTATATGTAAACTTGATACAATACAGAACCAAAATTATATTTTAAATTCCTCATTTTCTTCTGTCCAACTCAAGAAACAAAGTTTCATACAGCTCTAACAGCACTGCGACTGCTCCAGATACTGTGCTTTCCTGCAGCCTTCTGCCTGCTGCTGTGCCTTTGAACACTTTGGTTTGTAGCAAGGAGAGACATTCATAAAATAAAGCTGAAAATGCAGAAATATCTTATTTCCTTGAGCCAGAGGGAGAGAAAAAGAACAGATGAAGATATTTGACCCTGGATTCAAGGACGTGGGAATGAATAGTCTTTGCTTTCCTAAATCTTCATTGTGTGTCTGGCTGAAAAGGACACAACACTGGCCAGTTGTGGACATGTTTTCACAGTAGAATTAATTCCAGTCTACCTTTCTCTTGGTGTCCAATTGACTTGTACAATTTGGCTATCAACTAATATTGCAACTGAACTCACATGGTTCTGGCCAGCTTAGGTGGAGTTTGAAATGTAGCTATAGCTAGAGGTTCTCCTCTTTAAATCCATACTTGTGAGGGAGCAGATTTCACTGTCCAGAATGGCTCGTTTTGTTCCAAGTTGGCTGGAGTTTTGTACATAGCATTGCATTGGAGACGAATCTTTTCTTTTTACATAGGACCTATGTGTGTGGAGAACACAAAGACATCTTGTGTATATAGTATGTCATTGAACACTTATATTTAGGCAACCAAACCCCATTTTTACAGTCATAAATCCCTGTCATGATCAGGACTTTATTTGTATTGTGCATAAAGACACACTGTGAATGTGTTGCAAAGGTGCAGCAGCAAAAACAAACAAAAAACCCCAACAACACCATAATATTATTATTTGAAATACTGTCCAAAGATGCAGAATAGAAGTTCTAATAACCTCAAACACCATCAGCATTCACATCCAGAAAAATATTAGAGAGAAAGCGGAGGAAAAATACCCAACCCAAAACATAACCATTAAACCATTCCTTCAAAACATTAATTTGTAACAAGAAACTAATTATCAGCATCCATGCTAGATATTTTGTCTTCATTCTGAGTTTTATTTATTGTTTAATGAAGTTGGGTTTCTGTTTTCTTTCATTGGGTAAATGATGAGGTACAGCAAATGACACCAGAAAATTACAAAATAATCCCTGCAAGTTATACAAGGAGACAGAGAATCCATTCTGCATGATCTGAAAGTAAAAAGTTATAATAGCAGGTTTGGTGGAGGTTATGTTTTACAGCTCTTTAGGTCAGATAATAATGTGCTATGTCATTAAGCTGCTGTATCACCTTCCTGACTATTGTAATTGATGGTTCATGATGTGGATATACTATAAAGCAAGTAGTATATTTTGCAATCCTCATCTATAAAATTGAGATGTGTTTTCCGTAAGCTCTGCATTTCTCTTTGCTCTTCCTTAGGCTATTTCTTTGCCCTTCTGAGTCATAAATAATAAACACAAGCACCTTTATTTGACAGTTCAAAGTAATCTAGCAAATGACACACATATGCATGCATATACATCAACAGATACATACCTAATAGCATGCACGTATATGATGTTACTTACAAATAGGATTCAAAATAATTATATATATGTACACACTACAATATCTGTATTTTCAAAGACAATAAGAGAGTGAAAGAAAGTGAAGAGAATTGTTTAAATTGTTTTGGAAATCTTGACTACTGTGCTGATAAGCTTTGCAAGTACAGCTAAATAAAAGAGGTCCCAGGAACAGAGGGACAGGGACAATCTGCTCTAGCTGCCCACACTGTTTAAGTGTCACCTCCCAGTAATCATCTAGTTTAATTATCTGCCTCCCAGATACATTTTTAACTACTCAAACTACTTCTCTTCCAACCACAATTTGGGAAATAGTTTATCTAGAAATCAAGACACACAAAAAATTCTGGTTTATGGTCCAAGGGGCATCATGTGAAGTTGAGGGAAAACACAAGAAGATATAATGTGGACATGGTCAGTCTGCTCTAGAAGGAGCTTTCTCTGAGCCCTATAAGCGACATTCAGTTCTGACATCTGGCTTTCAGCATTGAGTGATGCCCAGTTCATGACACTTTGCTCTAGGGCCACAGGGTGGTCCTCTTTTTTTTTTTTTTTTTAACAGCACAGACAAAGCACAGAAAGAGCTTTATCTATTCATGACACTGCACAAGCAGTATACTCAGTGAAAATGTAATAGATTAGACACATTCAGATCTGACTTTCTGTAAATTTGTTGTGTATGCATAAGAACCATTTTTGCTAGCTTCCACCTCCCTGAGGAGACAGGCATCCCAAAAGTATGTCTACCGCAAGTGTGGGAAGAGGTGAGTGCCATATATTTTCACACAAGGCCACAGGATTTCACCCTAGATGGAACATCCAGCTTTAGGAGTGGATGCACGTTTTGGATCCTTTTCATATCTTAGCTCTGGATACATCTTTTGCAATGGTCCTATCTATGACCTGCTTAACCTCAGAAATACAGAATAAGTGGAGAGTTTCCGTGGTGGATTTCAGTAACAGATGGCTTGATGTATTACTTAGCTTGGTACCTTAGGTCAAATCTGCATTATGAGCCCTTTAGCAGTGTGCAATACCAGGATATGTGGGCTGTGAATATTATTTATGCTAGTGAAACCAGCTTAACAGCACTTTACAGACTTGCATTAAGTGAACTACATTAAACTGGAATAAGTGTAATTGTGCTCCTACTACTACTTTAGAGGTCTTTGCAGCAGAGCTGTGCCAGTCACAGAGCACAATATCCCAAGGCTGCATCATTCATGTGTTCTGGGAAGA
Organism: Corapipo altera; assembly: GCF_003945725.1. NCBI lineage: Eukaryota > Metazoa > Chordata > Aves > Passeriformes > Pipridae > Corapipo > Corapipo altera. Next base: position 48,831,200 of record NW_020884872.1, on the reverse strand, counting down.
TATTCCTCCACTTCTTCAAGGGTAATGAATTTTCCACTTCTCAGCCATTCCTTCACTTACCAGTTAAAGACTATTGTGAGTGTATTAGGAAGGAAAGGTTAAAAAGAAAAACACCTGTTTTTTCAAGTAAAGTTGGAACTTCAACCTATGGACTATCCTGATCAACATACCTGAATTATTTTCTTAAGTATTTTGAAGGTGTTTCTCAACTCACAGGATGTTAGGCTAGGATTCTTACCTGGATGAAAAAGTTGGGACTTTCAAATTTTCACGGAGTGTTACTAAAATTCACAAAAGGTCAACACCTCTTCTGTATATTGATGCACAACTTCAAAAAAACTAACCTTTTAATAATGACTGATCTAGATAAATTTTATAGACTGTCATATATTCACAAATATGTGTGTTTACGTATATGTTAAGTATAATTTAGTCAGTGTTAAGTATTACGTTTCTAATGGTATTTATAAGCCAGTTATCAAACATTTAAAAGTAAAAATCCAACTTTCAAAATTATTCACTTTAATAATTAGGGTGACTATAAGAGGCTACAGCAATTGCATAGAACTCTTGCATTTCAAAGAGAAGAAATTATAAGTGACAGTAACCCTTTATCAATTCATTCCAAGTCAGTTAATTAAACCTGGAATTATTTAAATAAGGTGACAGTCAAAAGAAAAGGTCAATGTTCCCAACATTTCAATAGGTCTTCCTCATCTCTGGAGTTTAATTAACTCATTTGAACGGAATGGTCAAAAGTATGCTAAAACTTGTAATTCCTTCCCTGTTTTTCAAATGCAAAATGCCTATTCTCTTAAGGCCTGCACAGTGGCTTATCAAACCACCAGGAAGTGAAGGAAATTTTGTCCTCCCTCACTAATCCACAGACTTATACACCTGTAATCCAAAATAGCTGAAGTGGTGCCTCACTAGTCCATGGCTAATACATACCACTGCTAAAGAGACCCCATGGTAGTGGATGTGCCTGCCTGTAAGTCAGGAAAACATCTGCATAGCATTTTAGTCAAACACTGGGGCTAAAACAGCTGCTGGCCTCTACTGAACTGCTCTCACTACAGCATTCCGGGGTCATGAAGGCCCATCTTCCTTGAAAATAGCTGGTAGAGAAAAATTCATGTCACTGATTATTTCCCTCTCTCTTTCTCTCACCTGCCCACACTCCATTTCATCAGGTCTGCTCAAGAATTCAATCTCTTGATGTGTGAAATTGCACTGGGATACACACACTGAAACATACATGAAGGGATTGATTCAGACTCTGGAAGTAGCATACTGCAACAGGGCATGGGTCCAGAGAGAGTGTGGGGAAACTCTGGAATAAAAAGTCTACACAGAAGAAATTTTGGAGGTTGTTAACCAAACTAAGTTTAAAGGCAGCTGTGGTTTGCTGTTTCTTTTCACTTAAAAAATCAAATGAATAGAATTGCACTGAAGAAAACCAAGACTCTAAGATTAATCACCTTCTTACAAGAACAACCTGAAAGATAAAGATCCTGCAGTGGCATAAACACTCCTAGAATGTGTCTGTACATGTAACAAACCAATGAGAAATTGTAGGATGAAAATGCTTGTCAGTGCACCAGTTACTTCATTGTAACACTTTGTGTTTGTACCTTTTCTCAAAAGTAAGCACAATTTAGTGAGATAAAGGTATAACATCTCACCATATATTTATACAAGCAAAAGAATGTACATAACCTATGCACCATGGAAAAGTGCAGGCGCCATAATCACTGTGATAATTTGCTACAGACTCAAAACTGTAGCAAGGGCAAAGTAAGAACATTAAATACAAAAAAAAAAGAGTCCCTGAATCCTTCTGTATACTGTTGCTTTCTCTGAGGAAAATCTGTTAGTCTAGAAAAACAGGACTTGGAGAGTTCAGGTAAGACACCAAGGGTATTCAGGAGGACATGATGAAGAATCAGTATTCAAGGTACCTCATTCTCTCATTATTGCTGTGATTTTCAGAGAATATTTTATACCAACGAAATATTTTTTCTCAATTTTCATTACAAGGACAATTAATAACAACAGATTTAAGCATTTAATATAAAATTGAAAGAAGCTGCAAAATTAAAACCCAAAAATAATAAAAAAAATCAGACTGGTTCTTTTAATCATTCTGTTGTGAAATACAGTGCAAAATTGTACAATTGTAGTGACCACAGAATTTGGAGTAATTTTTTTAACTGAAAAGCAAATTTATAGACGGGAGGCTTATTAAATTATATTTGTGTAGCTTTGCATAAAATTCTCTTCCTGTTGTACCCTGGGATCCAATAGCATCATGAGAGGTAACCACGATATGGAACACTCTCTCTTTCGGTTTAAGGAAATATATCCTCTGTTTTGAGAAAATTTTTCTGTGGTGAGAGCTGATTCTGCTGTATAAAGGGTTTACTTGTTTGAAAAAGTTACCTTGAACCCTTTCTTTGCTTTTGTCTGATAACTTACACTTTACTTCTGCTTTGAATTCTTTTTTCTTTTGCTTTCTCTTTAAAACATGCTCTTACTCTTTTATTACTCTTTCAATTAACCCAGGCACAGAGCTTGTCTTCAGAAAACTTTGCATTTCCCTGTGCTTCCTGTCTCTTTATGTCTTAGCAGACTGTGAGCAGTTTCATTAGTAAACCAAACCTTGTGCCTCACTGCAGTTTACAATAAAAATTGCAGCTGCAGTTTTCTATAGCCTCTCAGAAAAATGAAGCCACATGTATGAAGCAATGAAGCACTATCTGCTAGAGAGTACTTTAAGTGAAAAAATGGAGGCTAAAAATAAGGCTGGTGAAAATAAACCACTTTTAATTTCTAGAAACACGGAAGAAATTACTCAGTTGCTTATTCATTGCCATTTTCATACTGTGACCCGTACAACACTTTACCATGACCTGAGGGAAACAAAACCAGTTGGCTGATTCTTTTCCATCACAGAGTTAAACAACAAAAACTGTTTATGATTTCTAGTAAACGTGTTAAAATTCATTATGTCCTTCTGTGTTCATTGTTGTTGCAAATGTAATTTGAAAAACCAAATTACCTTCAGAGGATATATGAAGAAAAACATAAATAAACTTCTCAGTTTATTATCTCTTACCTTGTCTTATCTGGAAAATTTCAAAAACCTTGGTAACTGCTAAACACCATATCCAGAATTATGATCACAGTGGTCTGGACACACACACTGGTAAGACACTGTGCCATCCTGGTGATAAGCATGATGTAAATGATTACATGGAAAGCATGAACAGTTGTAAGATTTAAGAGCACCCAATACACTTTCAGCTTATTTGGGAATCAAGCAGCATTCAAGTTTTCTACATTGCGCAGGATCAGCAGAAATGAAATATTAGAAGCACAGTTCTACAAAATGTATTCACTAAAGAAATCCTAATCACCATAAATTTCTATACAGAGAATATAAACTCATGCTGTAATGTGTCAAGTTTACTTATAGAAATGTTATAGTAGTACAGATACCAAAGGGCTAAAGGGGATGAGAAACAGAGATGTCCTTGTAGACTGACAATACACGCCCACAGAAAAGGCACAGCTCAGTGAAGAGCTCTGAGCAAACAGACTCTCAGCTGGTAACTTTATCTATCTTGGCTATTGCATGCTAATTCATCTGTCCCCAACAGCCCAAAGAGAGCTGAAACAGGGAAACTGAAAACTTTACTCTTTATTCCATTTCGTAAAAAAACCAGAGTCCATGACTTCACTTTGATCTAGTTATGCTACAGAAAACAAAGTTAACAATCATGGCTTTATCCTAGCTTTCCTCTGCCCATAAGAGTGCCAAGAACCCAGGTGTGCGTTACATAGCCTTGGTTAAGTCACTTATTAATGTGGATAAGAGATAAGTTTGGGAACACATCTGAGTCTGGATCCAAGCTCAAAATATAAATTTTTGGCCTCATTGTCTGCTTCTCCTCAAAACAACTTTCTGCTGTATTTTCTAGTAAATGGGGATTACACTGTGAAAATACAGATATGAGAAAAGACAGCATGGGAGAAATGTAACATTTACTGTATACCAGCTACCTTCCTTCAAATCCAAAAGCCTCATAAAAAAAAAAGAGAGCTTTTCCTGCTAGGTTTTGTATGAGCTGGCATGTCCTTGTCTTACTGTGTATTTTATCTCATAGGAGACAACGCTTAGATCTGAGCAGAAATAAAAAGCCTGGATAGAGCTGAGCTCTGGGTTACTTTGATATGTATTATTCTAGTTTAATACACTTATATTTGCAAGTAACAGAAAAAATACTAGTTACAACAATAATCTGTATGCAATCATTTGATCATTTCCTTCATGTTACTCTTCTTTCCACCCATTGTTTGAGAAGGATTTAAAATTACTAAACCAGAATCAATTGTTTTAAGAAAAAATATTAGATTTACATTAGGGAAGAATTTCTTCAAATCATTTATTACATTGAAAATGCAAGGTCTACCATTTCATAAAGGTTAAAAGGTAAACAGATTAAATGTTCAAATTCTATTACATTTGTTGTGTTTTTTCATTTGTATAAAATTAATGGTAAACTAGATCCTCCTGAGACTCTTGCAAGAGTTGTCTCTGAGTACTTCTGCTGAAATCAATCTAAAAATATTTAGCATTGTATAAATCCTTTAATAGGAGCATGTATCTTTGTTAGATCTTGCCAATATGAAAGAGATTTATAAAAATCTAATGTGTTTGGTATAGTATATTCCTCCCATTATTATGATCATTATTAAATTATGTGCAGATCAGAAAATTAATCTATTCAGCAAATGAGATAATTTTTAGCAAATTTCTCTGATTGCAGCTAGATTTCTACAGATGCATTAAAAATATCAGTGTTTAGAAGGCTGTACATTTGTTTGAGTGTGTTTATATTTATATTTAAATGTATATAAATATATTTAAAAACTGAAACTAAATTGCTTCCTTCCCCTCAAAAAAGCTCTCTTTTTAGATATTTCAGAAATGGTTGCTTTAACACATTTCCAATGCATTTTCATTAATATTTTATTCCACCATCTTATGAACCCACTTCAAGTCACAAACAATAACAAGCACAGTTAGAATGCCTACAAATGTAGCCTCTTTTCAGTGACTTCCAAATACATGGGGATTTAGTTCAATAAGGCAATGCACCTGAATGACAAAGGAACTCAAGTGAACCAAACTGAAAAGCACAACAGCTGTAGGCTTCTGAGCAGACAACGTGCCTATGTATTCTGGCACCAGGCTGTACTAAACCAAAAGCAACACTTTGCATTCAACTTTTCTTTTGCAAAAGTAGGACGCTGAACTTTTCTTGATTGCATATTTTATTTGAGATTTAACAAGGATTAGTTCTAACTGGCCTAACTGTCTCTCTGACTCATTTTCACTCCTTACTATTTTATGGTGCATGCACCTTTTCATCTCTTGCATCTTTTTCTCTTACCAGTGCTACTCCCCAGCTAATTTGGACTCCACATATGAGGATATTTCCAGGTCTTATTCAGGAATGTCAGGTATCTTTGGCTTCTAACAGAATATCCTATCATTTTTCAAAGAGATAGTTTTTACTACAACACATTACATACTTGACTTTGGCTTGTGAATTGGTGAAAAGGGCATCAAGCACCCTGAGTTGCAATGAAAGAAAACTTAGGGATTCTTTTGCAAACAACTAGTCTTTTAATTTTGGTCTATAGTTTTAGTCAAAGTTGTGGGATGCTTATCAGATTTAAGGCAGTCATAAAAAAGAAACAGGATAATATGAAAAAAAAGTATCAGATGATTTTCCACACTCTTCTTACTGTTTGTTGTGTTATCTAGTATCACACTAAATAACAATATAATGTAGGATGTGACAGTGACACAAGTGAAATTCTAAAGGATGAATCAGTTCAGACGAGAGTTACAGACCACTCCCCAGTTGATAATCTCTTTATTCCCTTTGCTGATAGACCTATTACTTAGACTGGTAAGTCCTTACATTACTATTGATACATTGCACCTACATGCCTATAGCAATCAATGCTTTCTAGCCAAACCAGATAAAGGAATAAACTGTCAGGACAACCAGTGTTCAGTAGTAAAGATTTAGTATTAGGAATAATTTTGATTATATATAGTTCATCACGTGGACTTTTTCAGTACTTCCAGTAACAATTTGTTTTTATGTGTGAAAATATATAATTTTGTTACAACAAATATTTTCCCCAACATTTAGAAAAGTCTCCCCTCCCACCAATTGCTCAACACATTTCCCCCTGAATTATTTTTAATTGAAATATGGCTCTTTACAGCTATATGTATTAATAAAACCATAACCGGTCTAAATAGATTCTAATCAGTTGCCTGCTTTTAAATTTCACTGTAAATTAGTCTGCATTAGAAACCTAACTGTAAAAATAACAAAGCATCTCTGCACCTCGTGGTGTATAAGAAAGGTAGAAGGTTATTTCCATTTCTTTATTCCATTGTGCTTGCCTTTATCCTGTTTAGAACTGCATGGTAATGAAAATGTCATAGGTGGATGTTGTTGCTGTTTGCTATAAACTAGAAACACTTTTCCAGGAACGCTGGTGCTGTTGAGTTTTACAGCTATTACACCTACAATTGCAAGGTGACACGAGTATTGGAAAGATTTGTAGGAAGGAAGTAACTGCAGCCTGTGGAAAGCCCAAGATGGAATAGAAGAAGTGTTGGAAGGAAGGATTGGCAGAGAGAAGCTGCTATATACTTACCACAACCTCTTTGCACTTCCCAGGCTGCTAGACCATGCATGGAGGTGGTCAGAAGAGTCAGGAGTGAAGGAATGAAGTTGAGCCTGGGAAAGGAAAGGGGAAGGATGGGTGTTTTAGTATTTGTCTCTTGTTTCTCACTACTTGAGCACTTTATTTTGCAATACCTAATTATCCCCTAGTTGAGTCTCTTTTGCCCACAACAGTACCTGGGAAGCAATCTCCCATATTTCAACTCAACCCACAAGGTTTCTCATCCTTTACACTTCTCTGTCCCACAAAAGAGGCAGAGTGAGAAAGCAGCTAAGTGGTTCTTACCCAAGGTTAACTCACAACGATCATCTCTGAAAATAAAGGCAGGTGGTTTCTGCAGAGCAATTGGGATGCTAATAAGGAAGAAAAGAGCCATCTCCTTTGTTCACAGGTGGTATTGAGCACTGAAGCCTTTCAGACCTGATGGAGAGCTTCTGTGATGAAGTTTGTAATTTTGCTCCTGCTGCTGCAGACAAAACAGTAGTATTTGAGTTATTTTGACTGTTATCTCAGTTTGCCTTTTCCAATCTGCCACAGCATAAACAAACTCTAAGGCAAAGTACATTTCAAAGTGTACGTGCATAAGTATGTAAGTGTATATCAATGTATATTAACAAGTACATATATATATGCATATATATATATATGTATGCCAAGAGGGTATTTTTCTTTCTTTAGCAATGTTAAAACTTAAGTTTACACAGATAGCCATGAATCCTTGTGTATTAATGTGTCTCTGGACACACTGCCTAGAATGGGGTTCAGAGCAGCAGGGCTCATGATGATTGGCATGCCAAGGGAAGCCAATTTGACACCAGAGAAAAATATTACATTTCAAAATCTGCGTAGGTGATAGCTATGTTTCAGATTCAGTGAGGGTTTTTCGGTTGTGAAGCTGAGCTCCAAACCCCAATGTCCTCCACACTGACAACTAGATAGTCTTTTCTTGTAACAGCCCAAAGTTTAAGCAGCCACACAGAGCAGGATGACCAAAGTCCTTCCGCTTCTGAGGTCTTTAGTCCCATAAATCACCGCACTTCCAGAAATATACTCTAGTCACAAGCCTAGAGGGGAGGAGAAGAGAAGGTAAAATGCAGTTTTTCAGGAATGTAATATTCATAGACCCAGAATGGAAGTGAGCAAGAAACTGTGATGAAACTATATGAAACTATAATACTTTTTGATTACAGCACCAATTGTTTGAGAATCTATGAAGGAGTGCAAACTTAAAAGAGAATGAAGATGCTTCATTTGTAAGAAATAGGGAAACACCAATGCTTTTTTTTTATAATATTGCACAACAACTTGAAAAGTGAACATCAACGAAATTAAAAGATCACCAAACTGTTGGCAATTGTTTTACTTCAGGGTCCAGCCATTTCCAAGGTACTCTGTATGAGTCACTTCAATTTTCCAGATCTTTTTTCTTGATATGAAGATCAAGAATGGTTATTATTTTACTTAATTAGAAATAGAGTTTGCATTACTAAAGTAGAAGTTGGTATGGCAGAGCAGTACTGAGAAGCTCCAGACTTATCCCCAGACTGAGGAATTCATTAAAGAGGGTATCTGCTAATTTCTTCAAGAGTCACCTACTTCCCTCTAATCAAAGGTTTAACAAATGCAGTCTAGTATTTAGAAATAAAGATGGAAAAGATAGATATCAGATATACTGTCCTATGGCCAAGGTAATTAACTTTTACTTTCCACATCCTAGCAGGTGCAGTTTGAAAGAGTCTGGGGATCTAACCTGAAGTCAGCAGTTTTCAGTATGGGTAGAAGCTGCACTCAGCCAATAGCCTAGAACAAGTTAAAAGGAAACTCCATCAGTCTGTTTGTGCATTTCAAAGTTAGGACACATTTATTTCTTGATTTATGTAAAATGAGACAAGGCAATGTTAGAGACTTTGGGAGGGGATCTAATTAGAAAAACCTTTACAGTCTGTAGGACTGCAAATAAATAGCAATAAAAAGCACCAACTTTATGAATTGAAAATTTTTTGAAGGTAGGAGGGATTTGCATTCATGCTGACAGCTTCTGTATCAAGTTTAGCCCAGTGGGAATTGAAACCGCTGAGATATTAAACCTTGAAAAGAGGGATTTATAATGGAAAGGCTGACAGAACTTTAATTATAGCCAGTAGCACTTTAAGCATACTTAAATGTACTATGTTTTTATAAGGACATTATAAAAACCAAAGGGATAGAGGTCACAGATTAGATTGTGCTGGAGTAACCACTGGAACACCTAAGCCTCTAGGCCACTTTTGGCTCATGTTGACTGACTGAGAGATAAAAAGTCAAGTACCTAAGAACCTAGGCAATATTAAACAACAAGATCTCTTGTTTTTAAAATTATTTCACTAACAATATTCACATATATTTTTTTTCCTCAGGAATGTATAATTGGTAGCCTTTTGCCTTATACAAATAGAAAAAAAAATCAAAATAAGGATAGAGAATCCTTTCCTTATATAGACAGTTTTATGCCCAACCTACCTACTACATTATAACAATAGAAGGAATATATGATGTCACTAAGAATTTGCTATACTGTGCCTTTGTGATTTGCTCAGTCTTATAGTTCACATATTTTGAGGATCTCGGTGTTAAATAACATATTATATTAAAAAAAACCCCACATATAAATATCTAATTTTTAAAGCAAAAATCCAACACTAGAGAAAGGAGTGACACTGACATGCTGGCAAATGAACTTGACTGGTTTTGTACAGAGCAACACTGTGGCAAACATCTCAATCATGGCAGTGAGTTTAGGACACAGGCCTAAAATTTGAAGCCAGAAAATTTTTTTCCTGAAGAAGTCACAGTGATCAAAGTCTCATTGGAAATTATTAGTTTCAAATATCAAATAGACTGATCATGGTTGTGAAGGAACTAAAGGACTGTTAAAATTAGTTTGAATTAATCAGTATATGTCAACAATTTCAAATTCCCCAAGTAAGCATCAACAAGAGGTCTTATAAATACACATTTATATTATGTAAGTTTAAAATAATGCAAAGGAAGCAGTGAGTGTTGATAGGTTCAGCTCCTCCACTTTAGCAAAGAATACCACTGGACAGCTGTCATCTGTGCTAATATAGACTTTAAGCAATTAGTTTATGGGAAGCTACTGTGAGACAGAAGAATATATGCAAGCTTCACTTCTGGGCTTTCTGAAGTCCAATGGTTAAAAAAATGGCTAACAATAGTACCAAGATTTAACATGCCCATTTTAAGGCAACATAGCTCACTATGAAACACTGGTCAGCTCTTTCACAGTCTCGGTTTTATTTTATGAAAGAGAGGATGACTGTCTGATACTCTAATTTCCAGTTATAAATATCTTCAATAAGTCAAAAGGCATATGAGGGAGAATGAGAATATACTACATTTTTTCAGAGTCTATAACGTCTCTTTATTGAGACACTTTACAGATAAAGCTAACAGAAAAACACAGGCTGAATTTTGTGAAGTATTTCTAGAATTAATTGTTTAAAAAATTTATACAGAAGGAAAACTAGATCTGTTCACAAACATTTGTGAAAGGCACATGAGACAGAGTCCTCTGTAATTCAAAGACCTTACATCAATACATGTAAAACCACCATGTATGTATGTACCTGTTTAGACAAATGCAGATTGAGGATCTCCTGTGGTCTAGATAAACAATTTACCACTGTCATGAATAGTAATTGATAGTTAGTAGTGACTTATAGCTCATATCACTAATATTAGCTAGCCTACAAGTGCTTAGCTACCTTGCAGTCTCAAAGTCCATCTTGGTACCTTTCCAACCAAAGTCATGTAACAATCACTGTTCCTAAGAATAGTTTTGATTTCAGAAAAAAAATCACATAAAATCAATGCTTGTAAATAGAAAATATTCCACGCTAAACAGTTTTATTGTCTCAGCTTCAAAAGGCAGGAATGTTAATTAACAACACCAAGGTAGTCATCATTTCAGTTTGTACTTAGATTGTGTCTAATGTTACTAACTATTTAGAGATGCCAACTAGATAACATAAAAAGCATAGAAATAGAGTCCAGAGGTGAGGGACCTAATCAATGATGCATCAGGGACAAACTCTTATTTCTTTATTCATTTGCTTATCCATTATTATTACCTTGGGATGGTTAAAAGACTTTATCAACTTTTCCTTATTGCCAGTCAAATTTGAGGTCTTCACAGTTTGTTCACTGTTAGAAGCATGGGGAATAGGAAACAGATCTTTGCTTTTGACTGCAATAACATTTCCAATACTACCTAACCTCTCTCTTTCTCTGAGCACTGTGATTCTGGCTGATACACACTCCTGCTGTCTCTAGACCATACCAGGAAAATGCATGCCTAAATTTATTGCATTTTGGAAAAGGCGTGAGCTGAAACATGTAGGATTTCATCCAGGACTGTGTTGCAAGGCTAGGGGAAATGCAAGCATGCTAATCATTTGTGAAAGATTGCAAAGTGGAAGAGGTGGAGTACAGTCAAGGACCAGCTCTATCAGCGGGACCAGAGATCAGTAGGAACATACCACACACAAAAAGCTTCAAAGGAAAATGTAGATGTGTCCTTTCAGGTGTACCTTAGGAATCACACAGTTTAACCTTCACCAAGAGGTGAAGTTGGCCCTGCCCCTTAGGATAGCAGCCAGTAACTGACCATATCTGTAGGACCATGATAGTGCAGAGATTTACTCCGTGTTCCCCCTGCACTGCTACAGCCAGTTCATGTTCTCCACCCAAACATCCTCTGAAAACAGTAGTGCACTTAAAATAGCAAAAATAGTCTCTCTCTTATCTTTTTTTTCTTTTGAAAATACCCATTGACTCACTTTGCATATATCAAATAACTATGGCACAGTGTTGTACTGATGTAGATACAGGAAAAGCAGCAAACATAATATATAGACCATGCAGAGTGATTTATTGAACTGGCTGTTGGTTGAAAAACTAAGCAAAGGGCTAATCTGATTTATGGTTCTAATTTTGTTTGGTCACAGTATTACTTGCCTTTTTTGTAGCATGAAAAGATTACTATGAATGATAAACTTCAAAGAATCATTACCTCTGGCATTTGTAAGTGTGCTCAGATTGAGTACTTAATTACGAAATCTCAAACGCACATTTTCTACAACTTTTACCTTATTAGGGAAGAGCTGTTTTAATATCTGCCCCATAGAAATGAGTACAATATTCTAAAGTAGCAAGCAAAAATGTAAAATCTGCTTGTCCTTTAAAAAATAATTAAAATTATTTGTTAAGCACTTTTCAGCCTTGTAAAATATGATGATTCTAGAATACAAACAAATGTGTATTCTGCTTACTACAGATATAACTCATTGAGAGTTCACTTAAATGAGGTAAAAATTAATTTATTTTTCTGCAAAATTCAATTATATTTATGGACGCCATTAAATTTTTTTTAAGATTTTCTGGTTTCAAAACATTTATAGTACCAGTACTCTGACAGAGGGATTAAGAGAAAAAACACAATACTATTCCAAACATAGATCTTGGAATTAGATTATATGAGTCACTGAACTTGCAAGGAAGAAGCAAGGGTTTTCATATTTCAATTGGTAGTCATTTTGTATTTAAAATATATTGGGTATATCTGTGTTTGCATGTGTAATTCTCAGTAAATAGGATTAGACCTGCTATACTTAGCTTCCTGCAGCAAATAGTTCCTAAGAAAACTTCTCTCTCTAAGTAACTCATTATTACAGAATAAAAATCAACTTAATTTTTCATTTCTTTTAAATTTTCAGAATTTTGTACCACAATAAACAGCATTGCCTGCTATGAGATTAGTATTTTTCACCCACAGATTTAAAATACCTGTGTTTGCAATGAGAAATCAAACACTGCAGGGCTATTCCACTGCATCTGAAACTGTATTTATACATAGAGCAGATAGAGCAAGCGGATCAAAGTTTTGTCCTCTGCCATAATTTATCTTACACCTGTTGAAAGATTCCACCTTCTTCCAGTGGACTTAGAGCTAGGCACAAAGTGGTCTTCAGAGAAACTTCGTGTTCCTGCCCACAGACCTCTGTGGAGCTCCGTCTGTCTTAAACCAATGGGATATTTCACTGATTTGTATCCTTATAAATTGCTCTACATATAACAATAAATGCTACTATGAAAAAATTGTGCCATATGCAAGATATGAGGAGCGTTGTCAGCTGTCAAGGACCCATATCCTGATGGAAGAAGTAGTTTCAGACTCCTTTGCAAGTTCAGCCTTGCCTACAGGAAAACATTTTGCTTGCTTTTTCCTTGTGCCGGCTTTGCATAATTGGCTAGAGAGATCAGGGCCCAAAAAGTTCCTATCGTTCCCCCCAGAAAGTGGAGGACCTGAAATTCAAGAAGAAGGAGAGGCAGTATGTGTGTTAAAAGCAGATGAGAGGATAAGGGGAAGGGCAGATAAGGGGGGAAGCTGAAGGATCAAATATCAAGCTAATGTGCTAGTCACTATTGCTGAGAAATCAGCTTTGGCATTTTCTCACTTGCTTTTGAAAAGCTTGTAAAATGTGGCATCATACAGTGACCAATTTTAGGTCATGACTGAACAAGCAGCTGAACAACTACTGCTTCATAGTCAATAACTCATGGCAAGTGGGGAAGAAGAGCAAGTAGATTGGCTCTGGAAACCCTATGCCTGCCTACCAGAGAAATCAGGAAGTAAAACCGTACCTTCAGTGATTTCCTTGTGAGAGGCTGAGATTTTTAGGAAATGTATTTATTGACTGAGAACAAGAATTATCAATCTTATCTGCAAGTCATCACATGGATTACACTGAAAATGAGGGAGAAGCCCTAGTGTTATTTCTAGAGAGAAAAAGAGGTGAAGTTGCACTCTAGACATTACATTTCTAGTTCTCCAGGTTGATGCATTTCAAAACAACCTTTAGTAGTTGCTGCACTACAACGATGGTAGCTTGCCTTCAGATACAGCCTATATGACTTTTGATGCAAAATTCTGCTGGTCACCCTGGAGAGAGCTAGTGTGGGAGGCTCACAGGACCATCTGCTTTTGGAAAGGAATTGGATCTTGCAGACATCATCAAGTCCCCCTCCAACACAGAACTCATCAATGAGTAATCCCGTGTCTCAGGAATCACAGAGAGTTCTCCATTCTCAGTGTTGATGGGAAGCAAGCCAGTTTAATATGTTGCAGGCCTGCCCCACAGCATTTGTGTTGTTTCAGGTGTATCGATGAGGAACTGACTTATCACAGAACCACAGAATGGTTCAGGTTGGAAGGGAACACAGTGGGTCATCTGGTCAAACCTCCAGCTCAAGAAGAGTCATCCTAGAGCACATTGAACAGGATTGTGTCAGGTGGTTCTTGAATATCTCCAATGAGGGAAACTCCACAACCTCTCTGGGCAATCTGTTCCGGTATGTAGTCACTCACACAGTAAAGTTCTTCCTTATATTCAAGTGGAACTCCCTGTTCATCAGTTTCTGCCCATTGCCTCTAGTCCAATTGTCACCACCATTGAGAAGAGCCTGGTTCCATCTTCTTGACACCCTCCCTTCAGATATTTATGGACCTTGATGAAGTCCTCTCCTAGTCATCTCTTCTTGAGGCTGCACAAGCCCAGTTTCCTCAGCCTTTCCTCACAAGAGAGATGCTCCAGTGCGTTGATCAACTTTGTAGCCCTCTGCTGGGCCTGCTCCAGGACCTTCATGTCTCTCTCATGCAGTCTCATAAAGATGCAATTTTAAAGACTAACTACAAGACTTGCAATAAATAATAAGTGAGTTATAGGTTTGCAAGACCATGCAGCAGATAAATTCAAACACAGCATTTCATTGATCATTGATCATTCTTCCTCAGTATTTTGAGGAAGATGAAAGCAGTCTGTACAGTGGACTGAAACAATTGGGCTGCTCTTTTTGTTTTCACAGAATCATAGACTCATTAAATTTAGAAAAGACCTTTAATCATAGAGTCCAACCATTAATCTTAACACTGCCAGGTCCACTGCTAAACCATGTCTCTAAGTGGCACATCCACACACCTTTTGAACAGGTGACTCCACTGCTTCTCTGGGCAGTCTGTTCCAATGCCTGACCACCCTTTCAGTGAAGAATTTCTTCTTAATATCCAATTTGAACATCCTCTGGTGCAATTCGAGGCCATTTCCTCTTGTCCTCTCACTTGTTACATGGGAGAAAAGATTGATTCTCACCTCACTACAGCCTCCTTTCAGGTAGTTCTAGAGGTCCCCCCCTGCGCTTCCTTTTCTCCAGGCTAAACAACCTCAGCTGCTCCTCAGAGGACTTGTGCTCCATCACAAGACATGTGATCTGTTTTTACAAGCAAAACCTAGGAAAGATGGTCACAAACTCCATTTTGTTAAAAATTAGGGTGTCTGGGCTGCCCTTGGAAAAGATGTCTCCCGTTTTAACCAGCAAGAGAGGAAGCAATGAGTGGGAAGGCAAGCAGTGAAAAGACAAAGGTTGAAGGGAATCAAAAAGCCAGAGGAAAAGAATGGTATATAGGATCAACAGTGGCAAAGTAGATCGAGGACATCAAGAGAGGTGCCAGAATCTTTTCTGAAAAGAGGGTGCACAGGGACTGAAAAGGAAACTGAAGGATGCAGCAAACTTTGCCGTTAAAAACCAAACTCCTTATAATTCTTGCTCATGCCATCAGCAATCCTCTCCTGATGCTGTATGAACTAACATCCTCCTTTACAACTGCTCATTAAAATGGAAAGTACTTTCTCATTCTTCAAGACAGGGCACTACAATAAATGCTAAGTATCTCAACTGATATTTCACTCATGTACTGTGAGTCACCTGGGCAAAAAAACCCCTTACCTAATAAATGGTGCTTTTATTTCCCTGAAGAGTAGCCTATTGTTTGACTTGGTAGATTGCTCTCTGGAAACTTGTGAGCAAGTAGGCTATATTCAGAGCTAGTGTCCTTCCTCTTTAGAAGTCCTCTATGGAGCTCAAATGCTAAAGGCTTCTTTAACATGATGTACATTTTCTCATTTTTTAAAATTTAAATACGCATTTTAAAATTCTGTTTTTATGTTCCAATATATATCATAAAATTAATTATTCCACAATCCTTTTTGAATTCTTCTAGTTTGCATATCAAGTGTTTCTCCTATTGAAAAAAAAATCCTTGAATTTTGTTCCAATAAAAACAAAGGAATCCTTAATATTGACTGCTCATACCTTTGCACATTTCAAAGTTCCACGTTCCTTTGCAGTGCCTGAACAGCCTTCCTTCAGGATTTTGTTTTTTAAAATGTTAATGACTTCCTTCTCCTAGGAAATGACTGTTTCTGGGCAAGTTTGTCAATCAGCATTATATTTGTATAGATACAGTATTAAACATTATACATTTACATGGCAAATATAAACCATATCAATCAGTCAGTCTAGAGACTTCTCAGTAATCTATGTCTGTACTTTTCATGGCCCAAGGGAATAATATGAAAAAGATCTGCGAATATTCATTCAAATGTAAATCTGAATTCCATATCACCCTTACTCATGACCCATTTGTTTTTGCTTTCCTTGAACATTGAAGCACTCAAGCAAATACATGAGAAATTGCATCTGCCAAAAAACTAGGCGGAGTAATGTCTGACCCATTGCCCACAGTCCCATTTCAAGTAGGAATTTGGCCTAGATGATCTTCCAACCAACATTTTTATGATTTCATGATTCTATGGTTCAGGAACTGATTTCCACACAAATGGGCATACAATTTCACATCCACAAAACCCAGCACTGATCTCTGTGTTACATTCTAGTCAATGATCAAAGCCAACAGCAAGGCAATGTGCATAACTAAGCTAGAGTTTCTCAGAACTACACACTCAGTTTGACCACTAGCAAGTCACGCTGAGCTGACAAGCTACCCAAATAAGCTGTGCCATCAAAACAATTTTTTTCATGAATTTGTCAACAGAAGAAGTTGCCATGTTTGAGAGAAGAGTAAAATAAATTCCTGCATCTTAAGAGGGGAATATATTGTTGGGTAGCTATTGATTTTTGTACTATGTCCATTACTGGGGAAAAAATTGATGAAAGAGTAAGTTTTCGCAGACAACAAAAAAATATGTATTTGATAAAATACAGACAACTCAAGGATTTTGTTACAAGGACTTTTATTAGAATAGAAGGAGGTTCTTACTAAGCTTTCCCAAAAGTTTGAGACTGAACTTATTTAACATTTTAATGTCTGAGTTAGGCAAGAAATACAGCTGTGTTGAAAAGACATTTGTTGGTGACATGAAGTTGCATTACACATCAATAAAAAGAAATGTTGCAATATTTTATACGAACAGGTAAATTACACTGGAGATTGTAATAAAGAAAATGGCTTAAAAATTAATTTCACAAAGTGCAAAGTGATGCCCTGAGAGATGAATACCTAGAACTGCTCTAACATCTGTAAGTTTGCTAATTAGAAATGGCAGAAGAGAGAGACCTCTAAGTAGCAGTAGCACACATTGTGACTATGTCACTCTGCTACATGCAAATATCTAATTAATCTCAGTTTGGGTTTTCTTTTAATGAAGTTTTAGAGCCTCAGTTCACCTGACAAAGTAATGACTGCATGAGATTAGGTAAGCAGCCAAGAGTATAATTTAGAAATAGCAGATATTCATAATAATACAGTTTCTTCTGACAATAAGTGTATTCATCATACACTGCAATATCCCCCCATGAAAAATGAATAAAATAAAAATTGAAATTAAGTAAATAGATGAATATACACTGTATTGGACATGTTCTAACATAAATCTCTAGTTTAATCTTCCTCAAGAAGGTGATCTCATCTCCCTGAAGAAACAATGTGCCTGATCTATGGACAAAATACAACCAGGAGAGGATATTTGTATTCTAGGCTAGGGAGTATGTGATGTGCCTAGCGTTCCCTTGCACAGAAAAGTTCTGAAGCTACACAATACTGAGCAGCATACTTTTTCTTAACATGCATTTGAGTCTTGATTGGAATTCATCTGTTGGAAAAGACACAGAGAGAAGGACCTCAAGGCAGAAGTTTGATATTATTTGTGAATACTTTCTCCAAAATATTTCACTTTCACACTTTTTCCACCTGGCAATGCATATTCACTACCTTTCCCAAAGATAAGGAAAAGATTGGATGATATGGAGGAGGGAAGTGACAGAAAAAATAACAAAATATATTATCCTTGCTTCCACCTTGTGCTGCTCTATCTGAGGCCACTCCTAAACACAATCATCTTGGCTCATTTCAGGCCCTTTAGGGTATCTCACCTTGATGTACAGCTACCAGCCCTGTGCAGGTGTTTTTATACCTTGAGATATCTCCTACAGTACCACAAAGCTATGTCTAGACAACTTTCAGGTGAACTGAATGGCTCTCTAAGCTCCACTGACTGTATTGACTCAAGGCGGGATTCAGCATCTTCAGTTACTCTGTGCTATGTGTGATATTTACACCATAATAGCTGACAGGACAGGTGGCCCAGAGGCCAGGTAAGTGCCCAAGACATCAAAAAAATGGCACTGTATTTAGGTCATCTATTTCCATTGACTTTAATGGGATATAAACAACAAGTTTATATACAGATGTCTATTTTTATATCTGAAGATTGGGTGCCTGCGGTCTGGAGATGAACTCCCATATAGTGAGCAGGACTACAGCAACTAAACACAAGCACTTACTATCCTCTCAGGTACTCTGAAGCATCTCACTTAGCCTTCCCCATACCACACAGAGCAGATTTTCTTTAAGATCTAGGTCCAACGAGTGAGGACAGTGCTGGCATTCCTCCAAAGCCATAGGGAAAGTCAAACTGCAGTACTGTCTGTGTGGTTACAAATCACACCAGAAGTTCTCTGTAAAGTGACACATGCTGTATATGCATCAGCAAGTAGTGAAGCCCAAAAAGAAGAGACAGATAGAGCAAAACAGTGATGAAATCCCAGCAATATTATTAAAGCTTTTTATTTTGGACTGATCTAGGACCTGGATGTTCACTAGCAACTAGAACAGAGAAGGTTCATGCCTGGAGTACATCTTTCACATATGTTTCAGTCTGAAAAGAAATCTAATTCATGCGCATTCATTTCTGTCATCACATTTACATTTTTGGTTTGGAAATGAAAGTATGGAAAGTGGGAGACTGCAGCAAGCTTTGTTTCGGTAGGATGCTGCTGCTACCAACTAAAATGCTATTGTAGACACTCATATGATCTAGCTCAAGTTCCAAAAAAAATATAGGTGCTGTAGCCAAAGCCTTTCTGTCTGCTAATTTGTCCCTTCCTTCCAGAGGAAAAAAACAGGTGAAAATTAAGAGAAAGAACTTGTGCTTACTGTGTTGAATTAATAAAAAGTAGGGTTTTCATGAAAAGAATGCATTGTCAGTGCAACCTTATTTTTCTAGGGGGAAAAACGTTATCTTAAACCAGTTTTAGCTATTTGCTATATTGCCCTTCTCTGCAGCACTGGAACTGAATCATTCCCGGTAGCACAACACTGAACTTCCATAGGGCAATAGTCCAATACTCCCTGATAAATGCTGTTCTCCACCGTGGTATATAGCTAAATTCTCCCTGTTCTTAATTAGCTGCACATATCTCATTAATGAGCTTTAAATCAAAGCCAGTCAGAAAGTGGCTACTATCTCCACTTGCAGGAGGGAATATTTCCTCCCTGTTACCCTTAGAGAATCACTAAACAATCAGCAAAGGAGATTTCAGAATAATGTGTCTCCTTGTCCCCTAAAGCTATGCAAATGATCTTTTTTATAACACTTTTCAATCTAATTGACACTTGTAATAAAATTCTGCCTGTACTGATCAATCTTACCTTAGAGTCATCCCACACCATTCCTTTAAGTAGTGCCCTTCAATTAAAACTTCCATAAGGCTGTGAAGACTGTAATAATCCACTTGTAGGGAGTGTGAGTTACTTGTTGCTCTGAGGATTTCATTAAAGATGTTTAAGACTACACATTTTAGGGCAACGGCTTCATGAAGGGAGCTTTGTGAGCTTATGAATTCCACATGTTGTCTAATTATGTCCAGGAGTCCACTGCATGAACTCAGTGAAAACCATTCCATGGTTTCAAATAGAATATAGCTCTTTTTCCTGTTGTCTGAACAGGCAGCTTCAGCTATATTTTTTTGCAGCATTCTGCCACTGCAAATCAAAATAATGACAGAAACCACACACTGTCAATAATATTGTTTTAAGCAAATAATTTCAATCACATCATTTGAGATTGATCATCACTTGAAAATGCCAATTAATTATTCTGTGCAAGATAAATCACCACCAGTCATATCTGTTTTCAAGAAAACTGATGAAGTACTTGATGGAGCATTAGAAAGTCCTTCGGATTGCCAAAATAAACTTCGCAAGAGAGATAAATCATTTGTTTTTAGCAAAAACCTATAGCACTTCTCCAGAATAGTGGCACAGTTGTCTATATCAGAAAATATTTTATATATCAAATGAACAGTCCTGCACACTGCCAGCCTCAACCTATGTGGTCTCTTGCTACAGGGAAACTAGGGGAGTTTAAAACTGTTGCCATTTTTACCAGTACTGATGGCAGAACTGAAAGAAAAATGAACAATGTTGTTTACCTTCTATTTAAGATAATTTTAAGACTTTTTACATGTTGTTGAAAAAGTTTGTTTTGCATGCTCAGTAATTTCTGCAGTTGGGAACAGAGGAACTTCACCTTACAGAAGGGTTTGATTTATTCAGTGTAATCAGATTCTGTGTAAATTAGTGAAATAGCACTGTGTCGATTTCAGAAAGCATAATCAATGTTATTGTCCAATTTTTATTCCTATCCAGGGTATTTTTTTCAGATCTGTTTTTAAACCTTGTCTCTTCATACCGGGAACATACCTCACTCACCAGGTTGCATACAACTGCAGGACAAGAATATCACCTTATATGGATATGTCTTTATTGTTCCCCCTTATTCTGATGTGTAGAAAGGCATATAGGATTTACAAAGGTAGATGAGGAGACCAAAAACAGAGAGACTGTAACTTGACAAGTGACTTCGCCAAAGTTGGTCATTTCTTCTATAATCAACAACTGAAGCAGAGACATAAGTCTATTTTCTGGGAATAAACTTTGTGTGGAGAAAGGAACCTCTTCTTTCCACACATCTTCCCTCAGCTTTCTGCATCCAAGAAGGTGAGAATGCCTTTATGAGATGTGTTCAGGTTGTCCTTGGATCTGCTCATGCCTGAAAATTACCTCCAGCTTGTTCCAGACAGAATCTTCTGATTCTCTGAGTCCCCCTACAGAGATGCTTTAGTCAGTGCAGAGGAGTAGAGTTTTGCAGTCCCTTAGCTGATTTTCAGATGCAGTAGTGCCCTCTTTTAACCAACTTCCTAGACTTTCACTTGTGAAGATCTTAATCACTACAAAGACCAGAAATCCACTTGCTTGAATTGCTTAACTTCTTTTAAAACCCAATTGACATGAGTAGTCAACAAATTAGAATGATCACAGTTTGTTGCTATTTACAGGTAACAAAGACAGTAGAAAATGAAGCTCCAAATTTGTACATTTCTATAGACATCAACTTTGGTGAGCCTCTGTATTTTAAAACAAAAGTTGCCTATGGGAGTAAACTGCCCCCCTAGAAGTTCCTATTTTTCAATTCCTAATGAGAAGACAGCAGAGTCAGGAAATTTCAATGGCTGAATATCCCAGAGAAGATACTTAATATTGCACTCATTTATTTCAGCCTAAGTTCGGCTCAGAACTAGCTGAGATGTTGCAGTCCTGAACAGTTCCTTGCCATTTTCGCCACTTACATTAGTGACATTTCCTAAAAGGATCTCCTTGCTAGAGAACACCAATTCAGGTCCCCTGGGGCTAGCAATAATTTAAAATATATTTATCTGCTTAGGAAGAGACAGATCAAAGAGCAGCTGGGTGGGGGGGGGAGGAGAGAAGCAACAGTCAAGACTTGAGGGTATTCTTATGCTTCAAAATAGAAAAGGTTACTTTTATAACTTTTTTGGTTTTATATTATACATTTTTCTAGTGTCTCTACAAATATACTGACAGAACAAATGAATGCATTCTGTATGAAAAAAAATAAATCTGTGACAGTTTGAAGGGCACAGGATTCTTCTGTTTCAAGATCTCTCTGTGGACACTGCCCAGAAGTGATGGGAATTCCTAGACTCCAAGTGCATACCACTTACATTAATTATTGAAATAAACTTCATATCAGGTTCAGCATTTTAAAATATATTTATTTGCACAGAAGAAGAAAGAAGTAGAATGCCTCCGATGCTTCTGCCATCTGCTCCTTTGCAAAGAAGAGTTGTCTCCCTGTCTCTTGGCATAGATAATTTCTTATTTACAGAGCTTAAAAAGCAAGTCCAAAAGCCTGTGCTAAGCTGAGGAGTTTGGTATTTTAAACAATGTCTCTCAGCTTTATTTTCCATTTTACAGTTCAGAAGTCCTCATCGTGTATGTTCATTCTTGAAAATCAGGGTCTCAAACAAGTTAATGTAAAGCTGACATTAAAAACATACCCTCCTGGTTTGCCTTCTATGCTCACCTAACATTCTGTCTAAGGCAGCTAATATCTCGAAGTGTTGTATTTAAAGCATAGTTATTAAATTAAAATCAAGCTAAGAGTTTAAAACCCACTTATTCTGGTATTCCAGCTCCTCCTCATCTCTCACACAAAGCTTTCAAATTCCTTATTTTTTCACAGTGTTCTTTAGTAGGTAGCTGTTATACTAGTTCAATTCTAAAGACAGTTCTTATGTATATCTGGGATTCTGGTATCATTCCCACAAGTAGGAAATTGATTCATTCTCCACCTACAGATTTTTCTACCATGTTTAAATCACAGGCTGACATCTTGAAAACCAAAAGGAATCAAGGTTCAAAAATAGTCTTCCCACATGCTTGTGCTCAAAATCAATTTGAAAGAAAGTATTGGGAATTTCATTCAGTATTCAGCAGGAAATCATTGTCAGTGAGTTACCCACGCTTGCAGCCCTCAAAACCAGAACACAGTAGCAGTTGGCCTTTCTCTCAGTAGCTAACTGATTTTCCTTTAAAAACTCTCATTTATGAGAGATATCACATCACCAGGGACATTTTCACAGTGGAGCTCCTAGCAACCTCCCCAGAACCCAAAAGGAAGAATGGAATTTGCACAATGGGGGTTTGGAGGAGGTGCCAGGAACTCTATCTGTGAGGACCCTCACATTCACTGCAAATGCCTACAAGCTAGTCACTTTGTATGCCCTTTGTATACACGACAGGCTCTTTTTGTTTGTCCTTTGATTGCCAAGGTTCAATCTTTCCAGGGTCTTCCACAACACTGCCTGTCCTTTCAAAGTAGATTCGGGATGTACATACTAGAGCCTATGATCATATCCATCCTCGATTTCAAAATCCCTTTCAATTTCCTTTCTTCTCACAGACCATACAAACTAATTTCCTCTCTCAGCTAAAATGTCCACACTATATCAGAGAGGTATCAGTGAAGCAGGATGTTCCCCTCGCTGCAATTTAATCAGTGTCATTTGTTCCACCTGTTCTTGCTCTCTTTGGTCATTATGTGATTAGTATTTTGCCTCAACATTTACAGCATCCTGGCAATAACCTAGTCAGTTCAAAATACTATAGTTTCTTTATTTGTTGTGTACTACTCACCTGAAAACATCAGCAATGTTTGTGAAGAACGTGAATTGATTGTGAATCAACTGTGAACTAATTAGCACAGGGTATTTTAACATAAATTGGATGGATGAAAAAACCCTATTCAATTAAACACCTGTTTGTTGAATGAGGTTTGTCCTACTTGATTAATGAGCCCGCAAAGTTAAACAACCATCCAGGTAAATGCTCTTTTTATCTACTGAACTCTTCATCTCTGTCTATTGAGACTCAAACCAGATGTAGAAATTCAGAGTTTTTAAGAAGTGGTTTTGCATTAAATAGAGGAAATAGCCATATGCTAAGTGTTTGGCAACATCTTTCTGTGGTCACTTTCACTTCTGACTGAGTAATGGACAGAGAGCTAAAGAGGAAAAGATATGGTCTGGACCCACCTCCTGAAAAAGAGTGCATTGCAGGAGTTATTTTGGTGAGACTGGGGCAAAATCAGCTTGAGAGTAAAGACTGAAAGATCTTTCTTTGCTACTGAAAATTAAACTGCACACCTTTAAAACTGAAAAAGATTATTACAATCATGTAATGGAATCTGGATTAATACAGGCTTAAGTGCGTTACTCATTAAACTCTGCATATTATCTATGTCTTGTAGGAGATAGCACATCCTTTATGAAGACATCCAGCTCTGAATTTTAAGAGGCAGAATGATGCTAGAAGAAAATTCTCTGTTTTGCTACTGACCTCTGCTTGGAAAGTGATCTTTTAAAATCTAGAGTAATGGTACGTTTAATCAGAAGATAGATAAAAAAAAGGACCTTGGGAGTTCCTCATGACAGGTATTCATGAACAAAAACAAGGGAGAAGACAACTGAAATCAAGTACTTATTGTCAACGCAAGAGCAATACCGATAAAAGCAAACTGAACATTTAATTTGAAATCAATTCTGCTGAAACAGAACTAACAATGGCTCCAAAGCTAGGATTCTCTATAACAATGAGTTTTAAGACTTGCATATATTATATTTGTTGAACTGACTTCTGAGGAATCCAAAAGTTATCTTCGAAAGATACCTGGTCGTTGGTGATATTTTCTTCCTCAAAAATAGCCTAAGGTGTTGTAATTCTCTTCCACTGCAAAGCAGTATTCTCTTCCCCTGCAAAACAGTATTCTGAAAGATGCTTGATCAATAAAATATTTCTAGGATATAGTAATAACATTTTCTGAAATAATTCTGCCTTGGTTATTGCAGTGGGATCTCACATGCTAGGGTAAAATTATGACCACTGGTAACACACTTCACAGATAGCAAAAATGGAGGAAAGGCTGTAAAATGGTGTAGGATTTCTTTAAGAATTTAAAGATAAATAGACAAGAAGTCTGTGGGGGATCACTCTGAAGTAAAAATTATAGCAGACTTGATCTGCTCACTAAGCAGCTATTTCTGATACTATATAACATGGTTATAAAGTAGTTTGGCAGGTTTTTACTTTTAAAATCATAATTTGCTTAGCTCTCTTTTGTTTTCAGCCCTGAATATTGTAAATTGAGGACAGATTTTTTTTTTTAACACTAAAATTATTGCCATATACAGAAGGCCATATCTTAATCTTATTCATACCTAAAATAAATTTAGTCATACAGATGAAAATGCACAAAAAATTGCAAGATATTTCCTGTAACATCCAGAGTTTTCTAAATGTTTCAAGAAATTAGGATCTAGTCTAAAAATGTTCTAGCAAGAGTACAAACTTTAGCTTTCAGGAAAAAAATTGAGAATGATCAGTATCTCTTCTGAATGAAGCCACACAAAAGTCCTCTCCAGTACTGCAACAGCAGCAAAGCAAATTACTCTGTCCTCCGTTTAATTTAACTAAGAAGTACCATGAGAAATCATCAATGAAACTGTGCTGGCAATCCAAGTATTTCAAGCGAGTAAATAAAACTGTAACACAATTATACAGATCATGAAGGTTTTCTTACCAAAAAAAAAAAAAAAGTCTTTTTTAAATCTCTTTCTAAGAAAAAAAATTATGTCTTCTATTGGGACTTCTTAAAAAGAAAGCAAGGCTTACTACAAAATGAGGCAATATGTTTGAATTATTTTGTTAAATATAACCCCATTGAAGGTCTTTGTGCTGTTAGGTGTTCAGGACATCTCTCCTGTGGAGGGGGCCGTGGATATTCAATAAGTCATAAGGTTAAGCTTGACTCTCCCTCTCAGGGTTACTTTGGTTTGGGGAACTTTTGCTATGCACAAAGCAAAACTGAGTTTGTCCTTGTGGAATAAGGCTGTAAAGCCAATAGTTACTCAGTGCACATGATACAGTTAAGCAGCACAAGTGATGGAAAAGTGTGTATAAAGGTGCTAAATATTGGCAGCTGTGGTGTTGGAAGCGGTACAGTCTAATCAAAGTTGTGTCACTCTTTTGGTGAGATGTGTTAGACAACTGATCCATCCGCTCTTTCGTGAATAACCTGACTCAAGGAATGATGATTAGCTACCTCAAAAGTATAACATGGTGCTTAAGTGGTGTTTGAATGGTGTTTTAATTGGCTTGTAAAGGCAAGAAAGGAAAAAAAAATAGTTTAGCTAGAGTGCTAGACTGGAATTTCTGCTTAACTGGAGAAACAAGCCTTGGAAGGATGTCCTCAAATCAGAAGGAGAATCAGCAGGTTGCCAGCACAGGTTGCCACGTTTGTGTTGACTGAGGTGGGACAGTCAGTAATGGTAATATCACCTGCTTTTTACTGTACCTGGCAATGACAGATCCCAAACAGTTGCACACATGCTGCAAGAGGCAAAGAATGAAATCTGGTCTCCCTGAATGAACTGGGATGCCTGATTTGCATCTCAGTTGTCCATACTCAGAGAAGCAGGACTTCAGACATGCAGAAACTTCCTGTCTATTTCATGCAAAAATGCAGGTAAAAGTTCCACAAGGAGAACTCACTTTTAGTGCCCAAGTTAAATGTGCGTTTATCTAGAAGGCCCCAAATCACCTGCTTTTCTCTAATGACTGTATTAGACTTGAGGTACTGTCTTTTGGAGGACAGCATCTATCAACACCTCATGTACAAATCATAGAATCATAGAATAATAGAATGGTTTGTGTTGGGACCTTAAAGATCATCTAGTTCCAACTCCCTACCATGGGCAGGGACACCTTCCATTAGGCCAGGTTTCTCAGAGCTCCATCCAGCCTGGCCTTGAATACCTCCAGGGATGGGGTATCCACTTCTCTGAGCAACCTGTTCCAGTGCCTCACCATATTCACAGCAAAGAACTTCCTCCTAATATCTAATCGAAACCTACTCTCTTTTAGTTTGAATCCATTCTCTCTTGTCTTGTTGCTACACACTATTGCAAAAAGTCCCTTTCTGTCATTCTTGTAGGTTCCCTTCAGGTACTGGAAGGCTGCAATTAGTCATCCCAAAACCTTTTCTTTTCCAGGCTGAACAAATCCAATTATCTCAGCCTTACAAGAGATGCTTCATCCCTCTAATCATCTTGCTAGCCCTCCTCTGGACTTGCTCTAAAAGGTCCATGTCTTTCTTGTGCTGGAGACTCCAGAGCTGGAAACAGTAGATGCAGTTTAAGGGGCCACTACTTCACTATAGTAATGAGGAAAATCTTTCTACATCTGTCCCCTCAGTC
This sequence comes from Corapipo altera, assembly GCF_003945725.1. Lineage (NCBI taxonomy): Eukaryota > Metazoa > Chordata > Aves > Passeriformes > Pipridae > Corapipo > Corapipo altera. The sequence goes on along the minus strand of NW_020884872.1, from coordinate 48,804,110 downwards.
TAACAGGCAGTACTTGCTATTTCTTCCTGTGGAGAGATTGACTTTAAACAATCTTATCAAATTCCTGTACAGTTAAAGCTTAGAGCTTTCATGTTTAGAACATGAGCTTTTGAGAACCCAGAGCCAGCTAAAACAAGATGATTTGAACTTCTCAGGCTGAAAGAAGGCGTCTACTGTATAAGAGTTCATAAATTATTTCCTTTTGTGATTGCATTTGTAATACAAATACGCTGTCATGTTTTCATTCTGTTCAAAGTTTGGGGGAGAAATGCATTTCTGAATAATTCCTTATTTCAAAGAGGCCAAACTTATTTTGGGAATTCACAGTTTCAGTTTTAATGAAACCGATAGCTTTTAATCTGTTCACGCTATGGGCAAGGTGGGATTAGATGGTGGTGCAACAAGCTTCCTTTTGCTGCATAACCTTTAGGTGATACAAAACAGATTCTGGTTGGCTGGACCTTGTCAGAGGAGAACAACTTTGCAAAGCTGGTTGTTCACAGACAACTCGACTTTTTCCTCTGCATAAATCAATCATCTTGTCACAGACCATTTTAAACAAATAATAAAATCCCTTTGTATTATCACATCAGTCACTACACAGCACCTTCAACTGCACAAACTTTTATTAAGCAAATTAAATGTTAGATATTAACTTTCACTGCAATAACCCCCCACTATGTGCCACAAGTAGTTTTACATCTGATCATATCTGTATTGAAAGTACCATTCAAAGTCTGCTCTTACTGAAATGGCTTTCTTTGCACCATAGTGAGACAGGTTTCTTTTTCTCTTAAAAAGACTTATAACTATGCAAAATTAAATATTATGCTTCATCAAACATTAACTCTTATAGAAAGTACCTTGTAGTGTCAGTTTTAAATGATGAGGATATACTTATTTCTCTTGATTTCTTTCCTAAAACTTTTTCAGGATATGCTTATGTAAAAACTGTCAAGTTTAATATGGTGTGGTTTTATTGGCCATCACTACAACTTCATAGGGAGCACTACTGAATGTTCATCCTGTGCTTCCAACTGACCTAAATATCACATATGTATTTCTGTACTTTTCTTGCACATTGAAAAAATTCCATCAGCATTTTCAGTTACATCACCTCAAGCTTGTGAAGTTTCTTTCTGGGTTGTCTACAGAGAAATGCCTGTTTGCTGCTGTGGGTTTGTGACAAGCTCTAGTTTTGTCATCATTACAAATTGTAGCTTTCTGTCTCACACATCTGTTGCATCGTCATTAGCCTGAACAGTCAACTTTTTATAGCACCAATTATTTTTGTGAGATTTTGCATAGGATTTGTTAGATATTGCCATCACAACAAGTCCTGTAACAGAGTTGAAGAATTCTGAGCCATAGAATGTCAAGTAGCTGGTGACTTACAAGGGGAGTTCACCTGGGAACAAGATGGTTGCTACTCTAGCACATGCTTCTCACAAGGACTCTCAGCCAAAATCCTGACACTCTCACCCACAACCTCTGCGAGAGGATGACAAGGCACAGGCTATTCCTGCAGCACAAGACAGTGTGAAGAAGTCCTTAAAGCCAACCCATACTTGGCGTTTTGTTGCTTGGAGTAAAACCAGCTTTCAGAGCCTGCTGCAATGATAATGGACCCGTGCTGAGAGAGAGGAAACCCTCTCTGGCACAGCGCCTACAGTTTGTGGTTTTAGTTTCTCCTGTCTATTTAGCCAGAGACCCTGCATTTTCTCCAGCAGCAAGTTGAGAGCTATTACACACAGGCTCATTTTTAAAATATGAGCCGAGCAAAATCATCTCTGTGTAGTATCTTCCTGTTGCTCAGACAGTGCAATGGTGCCTTGTGTGAGAGTTGCAGTCCCTATGATCGAAATTCAACCAACAAAGTCTTCCTCTGACACTTTGTCATGCTAGACACACGCTGAGACCTGATGTGGCTCTGCTGTAATACTTCTGCTGCCTACTCTGAGTCTGAAAATGCTGGATGCTTTTGCTGCTGCGAGAATGGGGAAAGAGGCCAAAATCTGTGGACCCTTTCATCCCCTATTGCAAGCAAAAGATGTGCTGACAGAAAGAACTCGGGAAATAACACACACTTGAGCTTGGGAAACAACTCACGCCTTGCTGCACTAGTTATGTGAACCACCCCTGAAGGAAAAACCTTAGGAAAGTATATGATTCTATGAGGCGAAAAGCAAAAAGGTGTCACGGTCTTCCCAAGTGATCCTCTGCTCTGTGCAGAATATTACACTTAACCCTGTAGTGGCAAGACTTCCTTCAAACCATGTGTTTGTGTTGTCCTTTTGTCTCTGCCTGTGTCATCCAAAAAAACCCCACGATTCTGGAAATTTAGAAAGTACCAACAGTTTTCACTGAGCTACAGGACATTATGTTGCAACAGCCCTATGTAGGAAAAGATTAGAACTGTGAAAGCAGTGGCACTCTACTTTTTTGCAGACACTGAAGAATTTCTTCACAGATTTAAGTGAAGGGTGGGGAAGTGGTACAGGCCTTTTTCTTTCAAACAATCCATTTGGTGCCCAATAATTTAAATTATAGGCTTTGGGTGCAAACTCCAAGAGCCTGAAAGCATCACTTAGCATGAAACAGTCATTTAATCTCGGGACAAAGACAATTCTTTGGTTGCCTCCAGCCATTAATCTGAAGTTTGGAAATTTTGCTTCTTACGCATCTCTATTCCAAGAGCAAAATTAACTGACACCTCTTTCTCACAGAGATAAAACAGCAGAAAATGTAAAAGGCTAGTGATGTCGTACTAGGGGAATAAGGCAATGGATATGTTAAAAAACTGATAGCTTATTCCCAAAGAAATAATATGGGCTCAGCCAAGCACAAAAATGTGCAAATACTACTCTTAATTCACTCTAGACAATTTGCAATTTATAATATTTTCTTTAGAGTTTGTGAAATCACAAACTCAGTGGGTAAAATGCTGCTATTTCTCTTGTTTAGTTGTTTACCTGGGAAGAAGAATGGGAACATGGGCAGGGGGTTGTAGAGAGCTATTTAAAAATGATCTGGCACCCTAGAAGTTTACACTGAGGTGCTTGTGGTGGAAGTTTCCTCTCATTTGTGTATTTCATTCCTTTTAAAGCTCAGATATATGATAGGCAAGGTGCACAATTTCCTTTTCTTTTTTCTTTTTCATAATGCTGCTTTAATACCAATTCATTTATAATAAATTCAGTATAGAGAAATCTGTACACACACATATGTATAGGAGTAGGAGGTTGGAGGGCAATTTACTAAAATGATGAAGTGACATAGACTCTTTAAGTCTTATTGACTTTCAGGGGAGCTATATTTTAAAGCTATTTTTTCCAAGAAAATTGATTGATAAAGTTGGGTTTTTTTTGGGAGGTAGTGAAAGCTGTGCACATTAGTGTTAAAAAATATATGGCCAGAAATTCAAGAATAAGTTACCTTAATTTGTGGCTTTGCAAAACACAAGCAAAAAATGTAGTTCAATAGACAGCATAGCTCCTTGTGAATTTGACAAACAGCTGTGATGCAACTAAATAGAAAAGTGAAGCAGTCTGTAAATAAATTATTGAATGAGAAGTTTTTGTTTCAGTGTTTTTAGGATGAAATATGTTTGTTTCTTAATTTGAATCTTTTCAGTGAAAAATCTTTTCAAGTCTACCTGAAAGGAAATGTATTGGTTTTACTTTTTAACCTGAAGAAAAAGAAAAGGGTTTGTTATTTCATTTAATGTCTTTTTTCCACCTCCCCATTTATTTGGCAGACTAAAAATTTGTCATTCACACTTATTCCATTAATTTTGTTATGATTATTTTTAAATCCCTTCTCTTTTTCCCGAGTTACACATTAAGTGTTGAAACTATAGTCACTGCAGTAACATAGTTATTCCAAGGAATTATACATGTCTGTTTCCTCATGAAAAATGACCCCTCAGGCATGTAAAAGTTAACTGTGGGCCCTTTAAGTTTCATTATGTACTTCTTGTCTTACGGCCAATTTGGAGGTAAAATTAAGAACTGAAACAGATCTCCTATATCCTAACTACAATACCAAATTTCTTTCCAAAGGCAAAACACTTGATAACCCTTCTGAGTCTTAATCAAGTAGATATAAAGTATGGTCTGACAAGCTAATAAGAAGCTGAGACTATTTTTTTAAATTATTGCTTCACTGCATTTGAAGAAGAGATTTCGGCTCCGAAATCATGTTGGCATCTTGGCAAAATGGTCCAATTATTAAAAAACAATCCTATATATTTTTGTGGATAATTTTTAATAGAAGAAAAAAGTCCATTAAAAAAAGCTAGAGTTCCCAATCACACTTTTAATGAAATTACTTCAATGAAAGCTCTGATGTTCTGTTTATTTCAGTGTTTTCAGTCTTCTACCATGACATTATCTGCCAAAAAGAAATTGTCTTTTAGGGAATTCCCAAAGGTTAATAGTTAAAATTTTAGACTTTTTTCAAAATGTTCTCCTGTCATATATTTTGATTCCTGTGTATTGCCAATATACTGAAGTTGTCACAGAGATCAACATGAGTTGTGCATCTCTTGTTCATACCTACTCAATGCAAGGTTTTAGCCCTAGTAATTCTGGATAGAGTTGTCTTTCCTTTATGTCTAGGTCTGGAAGATATCCACGCCTGGACTTCAGCAGAAGTCAAGTGGCAGTGCAGGGATGGGCATCTTCCAGAAGAACACCTTACCAGAACAGGGTTTTTAGTCTTTTTGTTGCCTCAAGCTACTTGCATGTTTTGTTCAAAGTTTTCTTTTTTTTTCTGAAAAAATGGGGGCCTTTGTTACTGGTCTGTACTCCTTTGCATGTGTTACCTAATGTCTAACAGTTCTAATGCACAGGAAAAGCTTCTTTTCTTGGGGAAGTTGTTTGTTGTTGTTTGTTTTTGGTTTTTTTTGGATAATGGTTTTATCCACTAGAGGCCAGGACATAATCTGATGTGCATTTTAGAACAGAGTGCAAAAGAATCTCATCCAAAATACCGTTATAAGCTTTCTGTCAGCAGACTTTTCCCAGTCACTTTGATCTGTTCATGCACCCATTGGAAGAGGCATTATGTAATATTAAAACTTAAAACCTAATTTTCACATGGACTCATTGACTGGTGTTATGATAATAAAAAAGTAGATATGAAAAGGTCCTGGAGGCTTTATCTTGCCCATTGCACTGTTGCATTACAGTATCAGTTCTGTTCACATCACTCCTGATCACTTTTTCTCTAATACACTCTACAATGGGAAATAATCCATAACTGATGCACACAGACTATCCCAGTGCTTCAAAATCCCTTACCATTAAAACATTCTTCTGTTATGAATGAATTTATTTTTTCCTGATTTCAGTGCATTCCTTCTTTTCCCAGTCATGTGAATACAAAAAAAGAGTCTTTTCATTTCCTCTTTGAAAATAAATTTATGAGAATAAAATACATGTCCTTGTAAATTCATACCATGTTTCCACTTGATTCTTTAGACTAAACAATCCCAATTATAAAATTAAAAAAAGCTCTCTAAATCTCTTATCGTTCTTGTAACTCACCAGATTTCTTGCTTCAGCTCATATCTGCCTTAAAATACAGTGCCCAGAAATGGACAGTCCTTGTCAAGGCTGTCAAGACCAGAAGCATGCGTTGATCTGTCTTGAAAGTTGTGCTCCTATTAATATATCACATTATGAAATTTGTCTCTCTAAAAGAGTGATGTTTTCAGTCATGTTTAGTTTATGATTTATTACAAATCCTAGTTTACAACTGGTTTTCTAGATCTTATATGGAGTGTTGCTCTTATTCATGAATATATTTCTGACTCCTTACTCTTTCCTGAACGACCTTTTCTGCAATAGTCACACACAGAGTCTCATATGATAGAGTACAACTTTTAATGTCCCTTGACAAGTGCAATTGCAGCATGGGGAGTCCGCACAGTTATGTTAAGCCTTCACAACACTGTCTTCTTGCTGTTCTAACAGCTCTCTTTGATGCATGTATTGTGAGGAGCTCAGCTTGATGGCACATCACTCTCTGTTTTCAAACATGTTTTCAAAGGGCCTGTTTTTGCTGTACTGTCCTGGAAGAGACACACTTCAGAGCTGTTGCAAAGGCTTCTTGTGAGTATGGTCACTGTGAGAAAAGTCAGATTATTGCCTAATGTTAGTTGCATTGAAATGGAATGCTGGATGAGGGAGGCTGCTGCTGAGCTCATCCCTGTTCTCTCTGTCTTTGATCTGATTAAGAAGCATCAGCTAAGCCTCACTGGTAGTCTGGAAAACAGTGAACATATAGTTCACCCTGCTTCAGAGAGCAATAAACAAGGAATGGCAGAACCTGCCTGTGCTGCACTTTATACCAGCTGGAACAGTCATCATAGGTTTGGGAAGCAGCTTCAGCACAGAAAACATATTAATTTCCCCATTTCTCTCTTCCAGTTTCATCTCTGCAGAGAGGTGAAAAGTGGCTTCTGGTAATACCAGGGAGAGAAAAAGAAAATAAATCAGAATAAATGCAGATTTGGGGTTTGCTATAGTTTAAAAAACTACAACACAGAACTTGCTTTAGATCAAGATAAGAGAGAATTATTGTATTCCCAGACAGTCAAAAAGTTGGGAAAAATGTAAAGTTTAGTTAAAAAACCGATGTTTCAATTCTGAACATTTTACAAGTTTTAATGTTAAGATAAAAGTCAAAATTGTTTCAAGTGCATGGAACTGAATGATTTTAAGTTTTTAGAAACCAAGGAGGATTCCTCTCAATTAAATAATTTGTTGAAAATGAGACACATTGCAAACAATGCTAGTGTCTTCAAATTGTCCTTCATTTCCCTCACCCAAATTGCCCATCATAGAACTTCACTCAACTTCACTCACATCTTACAAAGAAGATAGCAAGTAAAAGGAGTTAAACACAATAAGAAGCAAAAATCTTTAGCAAATGGAAAGGAGACTGATGTTTCAACTTTTACTCCCCAAATAAGGAAGAATGTAGAGTCCTTTGGGAAAATGACTAACGTAGAAGGAGCAAAAGACTCTCTATCCTGGAATAACAAAAATACACATATATTTTAATCTCTGTTCTGGCTTTCATAATGCAACTACATGCTTTCGACTCTGCGGTGCTGTCAGCAAAAATTAATTTTAAAAGTAGTACACATGAGTGACTTCAGCCTTTGCCTTAATTTAGTTTTTCACTAAGAGCTAAGACATAACCAGCTGAAGCAGGATGGATGTCTGTACACTATATTGTAGGAGAGGACAGTGCTAAATTAATCATGTTCTATCTGGAATTTGCAATTCTTTCTGAGATGCTCAAGACAATATAAAAAATTTAGTGGTAACAGTGAAAGTAGGCAGGAGGTTGTGAGGCAGAAAGCTTCAGAGGGCACTTTAAATGTGAAAGATGCATTACAGTTTCTCACACATGAACAAGATAGCATGCCTTACTAAAAATATAATAAATACGGAGTGTATTCTGCCAGATGCAGCTGTGAAGGGAGTGCTCTCCCAGTTAGATGTACCGAGTGTGATTGACACCCCCTTAGCTTTGCTGTGATATGACTAAATATGAAAATGAACAGCCTCAGAATGATGTTTGCATTAGGAACAACATACCATTCTGTTACTTTCAGAAGCCCAGAAAATATATTAGAAGTTTTGGTACACATACTAGAGGAGTCAGTCTGTTCCTCAGTCAGGATTCAACTTTTCATTTGCTCTCCTGTTTATCCTCTGCTTTTCTTCTTTTCTTTTCATTTTCACTGCATTGTCTAACCCTAGCTCCTGCTACAAACATCAGGAGAATGAAGGGACATGTAAATTACCCCATTAGTGGCTCACTGATTGCCTGCTTTAATTTGAATAAATCAATGCATGCCTGGCTGCAGCAGCAACAGGCGGGAGAGACAGATGTGCAGGTTGCCTCTACTCCATCCTTGCAAGGCTCACTCCATCTTTGCAAGACTTTTCAACTCAAACACAAACCTGCACAGGTCACTACTACAGTAAGGACCCTCTCCCTGAAGAAAGTAAAATGTAAAGGAAAAACTCTCCTTTAAGTTTGGAAATAAATAACTAGTGAATTTTCTTTTCCTTATAAATCCACCAGTGTATCATAATCAGGTGTTGAAAGCTGCTCTGGGCAGACAAAGGCTCTTCACGGCAGCCCCAAAGTCACTCCATTTCTGAGGGGAGAAAAGATTGTTACTGATTTGATCAAGATTAGTGAACAAAAGGCTAGGTAAGATCCTCCTTTCCCATCTGAACACACTATTGATGTTTTGAGCTAGGGCCTCTGCTGAGGGTCTGTATGGCCTTCTGACTTCAAGGAAGGACCTCTCTCTCACCACACTGCTGTCTTCGTATTTGGGGATGCAGGGAAGTGGGGAAAATGACAAACTTTCACCAGGTAGACCTTGCATGTAACTTCTGATCTTGACAATAGACTGTGGTTATATAGGTGAATGTAAGTCTGTGAGAACTGTGGGAAAGGCAGCCAAAAATACATATGAGGAAAACTTCTAGAGCACTTTACTCAAGTAGAGAGAATGAGTATACAGTTAACACAGAGGAACACAGTGAGACAGTGATAGTGACGGTGCCAGTGAGAGAAACCTTGCAGTGTAAGAAAGCAGTTTCTGAAATCATTGCCTCAAGATTTCAATTATTCTTACATGTCCAACTGCAACTTCTTATTTCTGTTTGCAAGACCTTTTTCACAAATAAATTTTTCCCAGAGATCAAGCAAAAATTACACCTAACACATTAGCTTAGTACTCAGTGGTCTTGGAAAAAAGCAGTGCCTTAAAGGATTCTTTTGGATCTCAAAATATCATCAATGAGGACCTGGAGTATATTGGCCAGTAAAAAGTGCCTATGACACTGCATTGGTGCAAATCAGCCAAAATGTTCTACCTCTAGGCTTCATTTTTCAGTGTACTATTTGTTCTGGGAGAAAATGTTGCAAAACTAGTACCATTAGAAATGAGTAGTTTGAAAAAACTTTAATTTTTTCATATTAACCCTTTTTGGCTCTTTTTCCTTTCGCCTGCCTGTGCTGTTTCCTGGAAAAGAACAACCTGAGACACTACAGGGGAGTCTTTAATATGCCAGTAGCCCTGTAAGCAGATCATTTTAAGAGCAGAAATAGGGGGGCAAATGAAACTACTGGGCAAACAAGTTGAGTCTGTGCTGATTGAGCCTAGTAAAATACTTCCATCCAGGTTAGTTACAGGTGAAGACAATATTTTATTGTGTTATTGTTCATGTCTCAAAAAATTCACTTTTGAGTTACCTGAATCTGGTGATTGTAACCACTAAATACAGTGGTTGTTATTGACTGTTTCAATACAATTGAATCCCAATTTCTCAAATTCAATTTATGTACAAAATTTCATTTAACTAATGGAATTCATTTAATTAGACTATTTGAGGCATACATGTTATTCTAAAAAAATCTATTCATTTGTAACAAATATTGATAAAACTTACAAAACATCTCACTGGATACATTTTCAATACAGTGTTCAATAATAAATAATAAAAATTCTTTAAAATTCTTTCTTTTCCCAGAATATGCACAATGTTAAGTGTTGTATAGACAATCTTACCTATAAGCTTCTTACCCATTTCAGAAGGGACCAATTTCTGTGCAAAAGCAGGCATATTCTCAGCTTCCAAGCTGTTATTTGTGTCTCAATAAGTTTGAACTCCTTTCAATGTTTAAAAGTATTAATCTAGGTTGAAGTATAAGTTTTTGGTTTGTAATAGACACAGTGGATCCCAACCTAGTCAATTTATGATGTAGAACAGATGGTGGCAGTGTGTTAAAGCAAGTTTTATTTCCTATTTTAGCCTTATTTTAAATGCTCTACACATTATTATTTGCTAATTTCATACTATTATTACTAATCATATAGTATTGTGGATTTTTTTTCTTAGTAGATCATTCACCTTGACACATGAACTAATCACTTTGGCTACTATGAACTGCAGAAGCATTTTTTAAGCTAGATTCCTTAGCTCTCTCCTGGTGCAGTAAGTGAAGATGTGATTGCAGCATGACTAAACTGTTGCTGTTTATGCTGATTTTAATCCGGTCAGCAGGAATAGCAGGAGTAGAGATGCCATGAGTGATTCTACTTAGCATGACCTGTACAAGCACACTTGAGACTGTGGGTTGCTTCTTCTGCAATGAGGTCTCTGCTATCCCCATGTTATTATGGTTCTTAAAGTAGGTGGTGGAACACTATAAGACCATTGTGAATGCTAATTAAACCAATGATAATTGGACTTGCCATATCACCAAACCTCTCTTTTCTGTGTGAACATGTTAAAAGGAGGAAACAAGGTTCTGGGTAACTTGTCTTGTTATAAAATGACATAAAAAGGTAAGGCTAACTTCAAAGTCAAGCAGTTATGACAGATTGCTCTTGAAAATGCTCAATTCTAAAATAACTTTGCAATATTGCCAATGTTTATAAAGAATGGAGGAAAAGTTATCTACTGGGATGGCTGGAAAAGAAGAAGTATTAGATCATACCAAGTAGTCAGTAATTCAGTGGTTTAGTGCTGATTTGTATGTTTGTATACAAGAGAGAGATATTTCATGTTAAAATAATTTTAGAGCAAAAATATTCTGGTGCAGTGTCAAATCTTTTAGAGAACCATTTTAAAATAAAACTGTCCTGACTCATCAATATTTCAATACTTCTTTGTAAGTTGCCAAAATTTGTTTTCACATAGGTAAATATCATTTTAGAGGTGGTTTAATTTTTTTTCTAAGCAATATTTTTATGTTACTTCCATATCAAACAGTAGTTGAACGTTTTCTTTAACTGAACAATCAAGCACCTCCTGGACTTTAACACTGAAAGAGGTCCTTCTATAAATTAAGGACTTCTTCCCACTATTAGAGAAAGAATATTTTAAATTAAATACTGCAAAGCATGTACAAATCATCTGGGCTACAAATATGCATCAGGTGAGCACATATAGCATAAAATAGGGTTTACTGCGGATGGAAATATGTACACTTTCAAAAATGCAGAGTAATTATTCCCAGTAATTGCTGTTAATACAAATTTGCTTACTAGGTGGTACTAGCTCTCTTCTATGACTAGGAAAGAAAATGTTCAAAGTGGGGAAACAAATTATTAACACTTTTTTCTTCTGTGTGAAGCTGTGCAAATCCATGATGGGTTAACAAAAGTTAAATTCTTTTTGCCTCTAGGAGAATATATATATTTGTTTTGTGTTATATAAAATATGATTTGTTTTGGATAATATCTTAGCTTCTCTGGTCTTTGAGAACATTGAAATAATCACATTTACAAGAAGTTTTATCTTCTAGTCTGTGAAATGGTAAGCTCTCTTTCTTGTCTTTACTAGGATTTTACTTAATTCTAATTAAAATATGGTTGCTAAGTGAAAGTAAAAACCATGTTTTTGTGTTAATGCACATTAAAACTGAGATTCTTCCTCCTTCCTTGCATGAGAGAAGCTATAAAGGTTCATACAGACCCATTACATTTTTCCTCTTCCCAGTGAAATACCTTTCTGAGCAAATAGCCCATATATATGTCCTTAAAAAATAGTATTGAGCAAAAATGATGTTGACTTTTCGGTTTGGCTGTTGTTCATGTATTATATCAACTTACATTGAAAATCAAATTTTATTTAATTTAGAAGAGTTCACCAATAGCCAAAATGTCTTCAGTCAAGGGCAAAATAATTTTAAGCCTTCCAAACCTGGGGTAGGGCAGAAAAAAGCCCCAAACACCTTTTTTTGCTGGTTTCTCTATTGGAGAATCAATACAGGATTTCTACTACTGTATTGGACTACAGGTGGAGCAGCAAATAAAGAAATGACCCAGATAATCACTAATATAACAGTTATACATGCATATACAAAATCTAACATGATAATGGCAAAGGTAGTTTGGTGGCAGTTCTGTTGTCCAGGATTCTATTCACCAGTTTCACTTCTGGTAGATATTATTTGTGCTTAATTTTGGCCTAAAGAGTAAACGGGTCTTTTTGAAAGTTAGAGTAAAAGTGGAACAGCCATGTTGACATAGGGATATATTCCAGCCTGTTTCACCTGGGAACAGAGTTTACTTAAGAAGAATATTCAACTGAGGCTGTTTGTAGAGCTCATCAAAGGATGCCTCACTCTTGTGATGGTAACAGCAACCCCTTGTCCTGTCAGTTCCCATTAAGTCAGTGACAGTGTAACACTTCTCTTACTATGAGTGGCACAGATGATAGCAACTGTACTTTTAAATTAGGAAATATCATACATGCAGGCATAAGTCTGGGCAGGAGCTCTGTTCAAGGCTGCTTCATTTATGCTTCTGCCCCTCATTTCCCATTCTGTTTGTCTATTCTCCAGTCTTGAGTTGGCCGTGATTTGAGGTATGGGAGAAAGTGAGTTTCTTTGTGGTGACAGGAATAAAAGTTTGGATTAAAATAAATTTGAAGTTTAATTTAGGTTTTCCAGTGTACTAGCTCATTTTTTGCTGAATAGAATAAAATACCTTGATTTTAGGACCATAGGAGAAAAACAAGGATATGAAAAGGTAGATTTGCAGAGAAAGTCTTTGTCCTTTTTTTGTGGTAACCTATTGATTGGGGCATGCATCCAGAGTGTGAGAGATCTGGACACCAGATCCTTTTCACATTAATATTTAATAATTATACAAAAGGAAAAATCATCTAAAGAGAAACTAAGAACCTGGTATGATTGGACTGGCAAGACAGACTCCAGGGCAATGGGAGACTGACAGTTAAATACCACCAAACAGAAGAGTGAGTTGAACTTAGGTTTCTTATATCCTGGCATGTCCTAAATGGCAGGTTACTAAGTAAAGGAAGAACATCCTTTCTGCTGATACATCCTACCAAAGTTTACCAGATCTCCCGTCTTTCTTCAGCCTTGTCAGCTGCAAAGCACAGATCAGGAAAATGCTTGAAGAATGAGGCCTGTATGTCTGAAAAGTAATTAATGACAAACAATATTCAAGGGTTTATAACATTGCCTCTGCCCCTTGTTCAATACTGCTGGGGAGTAGTTTCAGACGTGTGGACATATTATAGCAAAAATAATATCATTGTGATTCAAATTAGTACAGTATGTTTCATGGAAAATGAAATCAGGAAACTCAATTGAAAAGTTCTCTCCTAAACTTAAATAAATCTCTTTCAAAAAACAACTAAAGAAAACACATGCAAAAAAACTAAAGGCAGTATTAATTCAGAGTTTAGGAATAATAAGCATTCACTCATTCTTTTCTTTTATATAAATATGTGTACCTATATATATATATATTTCTATTTATAGGTATTTTATGACATATTTATATGCTTTTAGCTATGCTTATTTTCCTTTTTCTGTTAAGTATTTCACCAATAGAAAACATTTTTAGAGCAGATGTGATAATCAGTTTTGAGTGTATCCATAGCAATCCTTTTCCTGCTTTCTACCTCCCTAAACAAAATTTGACTCCTTGGTCAGCACCAGGCACAGATACTTCAAAAACAAACAGGAGCTCAGCACCTAACTCAGATCTTGAGGCAGAGTTAACCTAGACTTGACTTAATTATAAGTTGCAGAGAAAGCAGTTGTCTTAAGTTAAGTAGCTGTTGCCAGTCTACTGGAGCAGTTAGGTCAACTGTTTTCTCAGTGGAAAGCAGCAGATGTCTTTCAAGGTCATGCCCAAATTTAGATAAATTTAAGGTTCTTTCCCTTGGGATTCTTTGAAAGCATCTCCACCCTTCCACTGACGTTCCTAGGAAATGAAGCCTCTATGGCTATAGGATTCAGTCACTCACTGAAGTTTCAGGCAACCTTAAGTGCCTGTGTTAAGCAGACTGTTTTGTAGTACTTTGTTTCTACAAATTCTGCAGGTTGAGCCTGGGATTCAAATATACACAATTTGACCCCATAATTACTTTTGATTTTGTGGGGTGATAGCTGGAGTCAAAGCTGTCTACATTTTGCTATCAAAATACTCTTTCAGAGGAAATTCTAAATATGTCTGAAGATGGAATGAAAATAATCTTCTTAGGTCATATGTTCACCTGAATTACTTGATTTTTGAAAAGTTTTTTAAGAAATCCCCCATGAAAATTCACTTTTTATGTGTACATCTAAGGAGGTCTATGCAAAAGAAAATATATATTCTATGTATTTAAATTGTAGGATTGATCTGAATTTTTTTATGGGACTTTACAAAAAGGTATTCACAAATTGGTAGCCTCCCCCACCTCTTTGATGATGAGCAGACATTTAAAGAGAGCTCAAACAGCAATATAAGTGAAATTGTTCAGGAAGTACGGCTTTACCTGCAAGTACTGCTTTAACTGCAGCAAACCAATATACACAGAGAGCTTTCTGATATCTATAGTTTGTATTTTGCTCAAACATGGGCCAAGAGGAAGTGGACTGGAAAGCATCCCAAAAATTGGGAGCATCAAGGATGTCACTCTTTCAGAAATAAGTTCTTTACCTGGAACAACAACTCAGAGTAGTGAACTCCTCTCTTATGCTGGTTGAACTCCTAATTTATGAATCTACAGAAATTTGGATCCTGCAAATACTCCATTTTCTCAAATCCTCAAAATCCTCATGCCTGCTTGATTTCAAGCACTGGCAGCACAGCTGAAAGCAGACTAACCAACACTCCTGGAGCTCAAGGGACAGAACCTCTTTGCAGGGCTCTGAACACTTGCTCACTGCATTTTTAAGTGAGCCAGTATATAACAGTGGTGTCAACGGGGAGGACATGGGGCACTGTCAGCAGCTAATCAGAGGAGCAGCTCAAGCTTACTCTTAGAGACATCTATTGCTGAATTGGGTTGTGGAGCAGTGTAGAAACCAAACAACCTTTAGGAAAATATTTATAGGATCCAGGTGGGGTGTGATAAGCCCAATTTCAAGTGAAAGTGATTGCATGCTTCCTTGTTCTTAATATTATCCCCTTATACTACAGGTATAACTGTCAAAGTTTATTTTTTAAATGTGTTAACAATTGCATTCCGCAGAAGTGAAAATGTGCTCTGTCAAGAGAAATACATTCACAATTAATTCATTTTTTAATTAAGAGATTTTATACCGTTTGGTACCTTAAGCCATGCAGCTGCTAGTGTTTACTGCATCTCCCCATGTATGTGTTTGGCCCTTACTTCCGTCAAAATATTCTCCTCTGAGTATTTGTTTTTTTTCCTGTTCTGTGCTGGGATGCATGAGGGAACAAGATGAAACCTGACTAATATTGTTTGGTAATATGGCTGTTTCCAGTTTATTTGTTCTCTGGTGGATTTTATTATAGCTGCTGAATTTTTACTCATTAGGTTAATGGTGGTTATTTTGCAGATTTCTTTTATCCCGTATTTTTTTATTGAAACGTTATTCACAATACCGCAGTGATTTGAATATGCTCTTCATGATGCAAAATTTAATTAGATACTAACTAAGTAAGTGGTCCATTAAAATATTATTCAGATTGTTCAGGGAAATGTTTTGGTAAACATTTTCCTTGGAAGTTGACTTTTTGGTAAGGGAAATGGAAACAGACAAATGAATGCTGCTGTTTATTTTGTCTCTCAGCATGCAAAGGGTGAGATAGTGTGCATCTGAATTGCATCTCCATTTGCAGTGGGAGAAAGGACCTTGCCATTAGAGGAATCATAGCATCCATTTATTATGCAGTTCAGGTCTAGACTGCCTGTATTGTAGTCCATCAAAAAGTATTTTAGGGGAAAGATGCTCGTAATGAAGCTGGGAGCTCCACTGTTTGAATGATGATGATGACGACGCACGGCAGTTGCCAAAGCCACATAGTACACATTGCTGGAATATGTCTCGTAAAAAAATCTGAGCTGGAAATAAAGATATACATTGTGTGTATTTAAGTATGGCTCCATTCACTAACAAGAGAGGCTTTAATTATACATGGATTTTCACAAACAAGTTAGTTCAGAGAGTGTTCAATTCACAAAGGTCTCTTTCTCTATACTCTGGGCTCTCTGTTCTAAGCAGTTTTGCAGCTATTGAAACAGCTGCACAATTTTTGATTTGGTCGTGGATACTTTTAATGTCTACATAAAATGAAGAGGAGAGAGAGGGAACATTTCTTTGCCAGCTCCATGAAGAAGAGTGAGCCAGCTTGGCATCTGAAGAATATTGAACCAGTCTGTGCTGACCTAATGGAGCTGGAAATCAAACCTCCCTAAGTCACATGCACAGTTTGATGTCAAGCAGTTCGCCAAGTGGCAGTACATCCTTTGATGGCAAAAGGGAGGTAGAGACACTTGTTAAGTAGAGAGGTGAATTGGAAGAGAAAAGGTCAACAGTCAGAAGGCAAGAACAGCACGTGAAATAAAGGGATTTGCAGAAATGTCAGAAATACAAGAGAAGAAAATTTCTCTCTCAAGATAGTGTGCTGAAACCTTTAGACAGAGAGCTGTCCTTCATTCCCCAAATAAATTATTTCAGTACCACAAGGCTCCTTTCTGTACTCAAGGACTCCCTGGTATGAAGCATCAGCTGCTTTCTGCTGGCGTGTGGCCACAGGGAAATACAGTCAAAGTTTTAGTTGTGTCCATGCACATACAGAGCATGGAAATACTGCTATTGAAGAAGTATGTTTAAACCAATGCTAAGGATAAAGGGGAAATTGAAGTAGGAGGTAGACCTCCAAACAAAAAGAACTCAACAGGAACTATAATTCTTTGATGCAGACTAGTAACCCTACTGTGGGAGAAGTTCATCCAGGAGTTGAACTGGAATATCTTAGGGGGATATGGAAGAAGTGAGCCCTTCAGCATTGCTAAAGAGATTTAATTTTTTTCTGTGTTAAAGGATATAGCTCAGAAATAGCTCAGAAAGAAAGCCAAACCCAAGTGATATTCAAGGTGTTCTGGGTGGGACAGATGGCTGCGTCCAGGAAAGACAAAATAGTCTCAGGATACCTTATAGTAGAGACTGGTTTCTCAAAGAACTAACCAATTGGTCTTCTGGTTGTTCTGAAACCTGGTAGATTTTCCACTGGTAGAGTAGATGACACCTCATTTGTTAAGAATTTCTATCTTCAGGCTTACCTCCAGCTGTAGTGTCAGTGCTTGCATTGCAGCCTTTCCTCTAGGGCAGGAATAGGAACTCTTGCCTATCTCTACAATTGCTTATTTCTACAACACTTGCAAAAATGTAGCAACTTATCAAAGCGAGTAATGTATTTGCAAATATTATGGTGAGGAGGACAGATACATATGCATACATGAGTGACAACATATACATACACAGATGATCACAGAGCACTATCATATGAGTTTCATACCTTTGAAAACTAGATAAATTATAAAATTTAATTCCAAATAAATTATGTTTGTCTCTTGGTGATCTGAAAGGTTGAAAATTTGAGCTGTTTGAAAAGTATCAATAAGATTGTCATAAATGAAGACTTTTGGAAATTATTTAGGTATTTTTAATATTTTAGGCTTTTTTTGCCCCAAAGTATTTGCAACACTATCTTAGTATTGCCAACTTTGTGTTTCTCAGCCCATTCTAAAACTTCGATGAAAAAATTAAATGTAAATTAAAAATAAATGTAAATCTGAAAAAACCACAGAAAACCACCAAAAAAAACCCCAAAACAAAACAAAAGAACCTCAACTATGGATACAGGTTTCTAGACAGTTTTTCCTCTCTCAAACTGTTGCAGTTGGAGTCTGGGGGATCAGGATGCCTTTCTACCATAAAGATGGAATGCATGCTGCTGTCTCTCCACGTCCTCTTAGGTGGACAAGACATCATCATTTCTGGAAAAAGGATTTTTCCCATTTCCCTCCTTTACCTTCCCTGAAGTGAGTATGGAGACAAAGAAAATCTGTGGGAATTTGTGACAGTTGTGGGAGCCATTGAAACTGTTAGATCCTAGAATGCATTCTTCCTATGAGAGCCAAATTGGACAGGGAAAAACAAAACAGCATTGCAGCAGATGAGGGTGGAAGAGGTGACTATTAGCCCTTGCTGTCCATCTCAGGGTCAGTCCCTCCCTCCCTTCCTTTGTCCTCCATGCAAATATGTTTAGCCAACTGGCACTTTCACTTGAAAAGAGAGAGCAACAGTTTTCTCTTGTGTGCACTGTTTCAGGTTTCAGCAGTGCTAGAGCTGTGTTGCTTTTAAATGTTTATATTTTATTCAGAAAGCTTAATTGGGAGTTTTTCCTATCCTACTATGCATAGGCAAAGTTAAAAATATGCTAGCATTCTGCCACTAGCAATTTTTAAGGCATGAGGCACCACAAATTCTCTTTTGAGGACCAGCAGTTGAGGACCATGATGAATGGACAGTGAAATTGTGCTTTCATTGCATTCACTGATGTCAGAGACAGGGGATTCCTGACCTTATCTCACTTTCTTTCTATGGAGTTTAATTAGGTAATATAAACCTTTTATGGTTTTTTAAGAGTAATGAAGTAATTGATGACACTAGAAACAATGCCTATTGTAATGTGTTTTGGACAGTTCTACCCCAAAAACGATCTTTGTAAAGCTTGTGTGATGCTGCAGGTGACATGCCTGAGATTCCTGCTCATGATTCATCAATGGCGCAGACATAACTGTGGGATCCCACTTCCTTCCTTCTCCTTTATTCTTCCCTCTTCCTCCCTGCCTGGCAAAAGTTCTCCTTGAAGGCACTGTATCACCTGTTTCTGGTACCTAGTGCTGCAGATGGGTATTACTCTGTAAAACTTGTTTCCACTGAACTATATAGCAAAAATGCCTCTTTGAGCTATGGCTGTAGTGGTTTTTAGTCTAGGCCTTCCTAGTAACCAGGTTGAAACAGGGAAGTGGCCATGTCCCAGTATTCTCTCCTATTTTTTACATAAGCAAAAGTATAAATAAGAAGGAGAGAGAGGGTTCTGCCCTCTTCTCTTCCGTTGGACTTGAAGACAGCAGGTCCCTGCGTCCGGTCTCACTTATCTAGGAGTGAGGCCTCCTATAGTCTGTTGTTTTGCCGATCCGAGTGGAGAGATCTGGTGGAGTGGCTTTCATCTTCTTGGAGAAAGCATTAAAATTTTCGTTTGTTAGTTCTTTATTGGTTGGGTATATCTGTTTTTCTGTTTTGGGGGCTCCGGTTCTCTTTTCTTATATGTATATAGTGTTTTTACAACTGTAAATAAGTGTAAATAAATATATACTGCTTTGATTCTGTTGTTCTCAGTTCTCTGGGTTTTTTTTTCCTTCTCTCTCTCCTTTGCCCAGAAAGTGGGGGGGGGGGGGGGGGGAAGAAGGAGGTTCAGTGTGGTTTGGGGACTTGGCGGGGAGCCAGGTCCAAAACTGCAACAATGGTTTAAACCAAAGGGGTTTCAAGAAAGGAGGTAGAGATATGATCAAACGAGAAGCTGCAGAGAACTCAAGGATAACTCAATTAAAACTTCATTAAGTGATCTGGTCATGTGCCTTTCTGGAAAAAAAAAAAATAAACCAGTGTGCCACTCAGCTTGCACCTACCCCTATACACTTCATCAGTAAAATGGTGGCTGTGTGCCAAAGACATGTTTTCATCAGAGTCTAGAGGACACAGTTTCTACTGTAGGTTGGCACAAGACTCTTCCACAGAAGCCACTGTTACACAGATTTTGTAGGTACTTTTTGGGCCTGCCTGGCTCATTTGACCTGAGTAGCTTGGGATCCTATCTTAAAACACTCTCACACTGAGGTCAATAGATGTTACAATTACTTCCAAGAAGCTATTTCAATGCCTCTGCTGTTTCAGTTCTTTCTGTTAACACCTCTTCCAGAATTTCTTGTGAGAGATCAAGCTATAATAGGAATGTGGAAACCAAGGTGTTGATCTTGATACTATTTCAAAACACAGGTCTTTGTATTAAAACTTAGGCTAAGTTATAAGGAAGGTCTTAGAGAAAAAAGAAAGAAGCATGAATCCATTTGCAAAGTCACTGTTCTTCATAGTCAGTTTCTTCTAACTACTTTTGATCTCAAAAGATTGAGATGTGAGAAACTTTTCCTTACATCTCAGTATTTTTCTGGGGAGTTAGGGAAAGACACAAGGTTGGCATGCAGCCATTTTAGGTTATGAGAAAGACGAAGGGCTTTGCAAGCCCTTACTTGTGGTGCTGCCTGTGTAACTACTTTAACATACTGCCACTCAGTGACAGGAATGCAGCATGGCAAGGGGAGGCAAACTTGGCTTCCATGAGGGCATAGACATCTGCCATTAATCAGTTCATTTATTTTCACTCTACTGGGGGTGGGGGCACAGGGATTTGATCTAGTTTCAACTGGATTTGGTTTGTTTTTTACACAAATAGTTTGGAAATAATCTTTTTCTTCCTGTCATCAGAGTTTATAAGGCTAAATAATACTGGCTGAAGTCAATGTGCTTCTTAGGTTAAAGCCTTTTACTTATATATTTACACACTCTCTTCAGACATCTCTCCCTCATGTTTTGCCTGCAGCCTATTTTGTATTGAAAGTTGACTTCTGACCTGATATGTAGCTTGTCTGAATCTTATTGAATACAATGAAAATTAGCCTCAGAACTAGGGCACAAGAACTGAGCTCCTAAATTTTGTTTTGATTGTGTCTTGAGTCCTAAGCTATGTTCTCTGGATTTTACACTTTGTGAGCTTTCCAAGGGCTTGAATATCCCTTATATTTGGCACTGCCAGTGATATGAGCTTTCCTATTTGTTGTTGTTGTCCTGAGCATGAGGCAAATTACTTAGTTTAGTCACCAAAAAAAAAAAGAAATTTCCCTTACTTTAGGTTTTATTTTCATCACAAAAATTTTGGACTAATAGGGTCTTCCTATCTTTCAATCCAATTCAATATTACTAAGGATGACTGGGTAGAACACATTGTCTCTGTCATGAATTTGTCAAACTCTACATTAAAACTGTTCCTTCAGGACTTTGCCCTCATTTTTCTTGTGGGAAAGCTTTCTTCTCATTGCTGTAATCAAAAGAAGAAACTATAATCATCTCTCATGTACATTTATTATGAGCAAAGCTTATTTTTTTTCATGGTTGAAGCTCTTCTATTTCCCCCAGAAGTTATGCTGATAGGCTTCTAAAAGGCAGTCTTATTCTGTTTTGTTCCTTGCTTTAGTCTCTTAATTTCCTTTCTAAATGTAGGCTTAGACCCTGTCTTATTGTCTCTTATGGTAGAAAAATTATATTATCACTTAGAACAAGATTTATTTGGAAAGAGAGATTGTTACTACTACAATGTTGTCTCACTGATGAATAAAATGAGATCAGGTATCAAGTTTTGGGGTAAGTTCTCTCTCTTTTAATAGTTTTAGAAATGATAGTAGTTAAAAGATCTCTTTTACTGGTGATTGCTTTGTACTTTCCCACCATTTGCAGTAATAATTGCAATAGCAAGTGGTGGAATGTGAGGTTTTAACCCATATTTTATGGGTCACAAATGGGCTCTAAAAACACTGCAGTCTTGCAATTTCATCTAGAGATAATTATTAGATAATGCCAGTAGTAAATTATTTGCTGCTCATATACTTCCTAATATTCACTACCCACAGGTAATTATTCCACCATTTTAAAAAGAATGTACATTTGGAACTATTAGCTATCACTTTTCAGAGTTGTACACACAATGAGCAAGCCATCGTCCCAGCACTGCAATCCAGAATAAGAGTCCTTATCTGTATGCTGTTGTTTCTTCATCCCTGATGCACATCAGTAGAATTGTTCTGGGCTCACACTGATTTAGCAGAATCCAGAACTTGTCTTTTTTATTTTCGTGTCCTAAATGCACCTATATGTCTCCATCAAACACCTGGGCAGTTTTTGGTTCATAAAACCTGTTTTAGTGCCGCTGACTTGTTCAGACAAGTTCTACCAAGTATGCTAAAAACTCATACGAGACACATTTTTCTGTCTTAAAGTAGAACTCAAAGGCTGAAAGACAGGTCATGAAACCATTTTGACAGCATGAGCATAAAGGGTTTAAACTTCCTGTTTCTTGGAAAATATTTCAAAATAAGGAGGATTATCAACTTGCCTTTTTTACAAAACCTAACTCACTTGGTGATTGCCACATTAACCATTTTATTGCAGAGTAATCAACCACATCATTGCCTATAACTACATACAGAGTAGCTTGTGCACATTATTTCTAATGAAAAGTATATTCTCTTTGCTTGTCCATTCCAGAGACCTCAAACCCACCTCTTCTATCAGGAACAGTGTGGCCAGCAGGACCAGGGCAGTGATTCTTCCCCTGTACTCAGCGCTGGTGAGGCCACACCTGGAGTACTGTGTCCAGTTCTGGGCCCCTCAGTTCAGGAAGGATATTGAGGTGCTGGAGCAGGTTCAGAGAAGAGCAACAAGGCTGGTGAAGGGACTCGAACACAAGTCCTATGAGGAGAGGCTGAGGGAGCTGGGGTTGTTCAGCCTGGAGAAGAGGAGGCTCAGGGGAAACCTCTGACTCTCTACAACTACCTGAAAGGAGGTTGTAGCCAGGTGGGGGTTGGTCTCTTCTCCCAGGCAGCCAGTACTAAGACAAGAGGCGTGGTCTTAAACTCTGCCAGGGGAAGTTTAGGTTGGATATTAGGAAGAAATTTTTTACAGAGAGAGTAATAAGACATTGGAATGGGCTGCCCAGGGAAGTGGTGGATTCTCCATCCCTGGAGGTTTCTAAGATGAGACTGGATGTGGCACTTAGTGCCGTGGTCTAGTAAACATGGCAGTGTTGGATAAAGGCTTAGAATTGATGATCTCGGAGGTCTTTTCCAACCTGATTGATTCTATGATTCTATTTTAAATTATAATCAATTCAAACAACTCAAATTATTTCTACACTACCACATACCTGCCTGCCTCCCACAGAGTAGTTATCTTATGGTTAAGTAATTTAAATGACAAATTTAATGGTAAATTAAATTAATCCAAAACACAATCTTTACCTTCATGAAAGCAAGATTGGAAAGAAAAATACCTTGACAGCAGTTTCACTGCTAATGTATTGTGTTGAAAGCTCTGCATGAAGTTGGTTGTGTCACTGACAAAATCACTTAGAAGTAAAGAGAAGTGCCAGGACAGCCTTGACTGAAGCATTCAATATCTCTGTTAGCAAAGGTTTTCTGCAGAA
The DNA here is from genome assembly GCF_003945725.1 of Corapipo altera. Classification (NCBI taxonomy): domain Eukaryota; kingdom Metazoa; phylum Chordata; class Aves; order Passeriformes; family Pipridae; genus Corapipo; species Corapipo altera. Next base: position 48,780,973 of record NW_020884872.1, on the reverse strand, counting down.
CTTTTAAAATATCTTATCATTTTTAGGAATGGCATCCAAAGGAAGATGGTGAAGGGCCTTGAGGGGAAGCCATATGATTAGTGGCTGAGGTCACTTGGTCTGTTCAGCCTGGAGAAGAGGAGACTGAGGGGAGACCTCATTACAGTTACAACTTCCTCATGAGGGAAAGAGGAGGGGCAGGCACTGATCTCTTCCCTATGGTGACCAGTGACATGACCTGAGGGAATGTGTGGTGGTTTGAAAAACCTTTTCTCTGGGGTAGTAATGGTTTGCCCCACTGATAGTGTGTTTAATACTGGACCAGTCAAAAGTTCACATGTGCCCTATGGAAATTATATACCCACAGAAACGGAAGAGAAGGTGGTGGAGATAGTTTTGAAGGTAGGTAGCCATGATCTGAGCCTGGAGGAAGCAGGGGGCCAGTGAGCGCCTCTGGGGGCCAAGGGGCCCCAGCTGAGGCTACGGGAGACCCGGTATAGTGTCAAAGCTGGACTGGGTCCCATAATCAAGAGCTGGAAGAGTTTCCTTACTGTCAGCAGCAGCAGAAAATATTGAAAGCGGCAGCAGAGCAGCCCTGAACAGAGACAACGGTGGTTGAAAGCCAAAAAGATAGCCAGTAGCAGTGAGATAACGTGAAGCTGGCTGAGAGACGCAGAGATGTTCCTGCAGGAGGGAGAACTGGCAACAAAACAGAGAAAAACTCAACAGAGCTGTTTTGGGGGAAGACTGTATCACTTTCCCAAAACCCAGAGACCTCCTGAAGAGGAGGGCTGGACTTCCAAACCCTTAGGGAGTCCCAAAATGCAGCAGCGGCTAGAGACAGAGAAAGGAGCTAAAAAACTCGGAGTCGTCCTGAGAGCTGAACCAGGACGAAATGCGGAGGAGATAGCCTTGCCCTCCACTGCTGCTGCTGCTGCTACCATGCTGGCAAGCTGAGACAGAGCAGAGGAACTCTGGTAAGACTGAACTGAAAGCTGCCTTAAATGTTCTAACCCAAGAGGAGTGAAGGTCTCCAAGGAAATCCCCCGAAGGCTTGGGCTCGGGGTTGGAATTTCCACATAGTAAGAACAAAAATCCTGACTGCCATACTTAAATCTGCTGCCTTGGAAAAAATTAAAGACACTAACCAGGGCCACGAGAAACTGAAATGAAGGAACTGTGGCCTGAGGAGTGACAGAAAGATTTTTCTCTTTTTTCTTGGACTTTTATTGAAGAAAAAGAGAAATTTAGTTTAATGTAAATATATATATATATATGTAAATAAACCTTTGTAAATATTTTCCCCTTCCCCCAATACCGAATGGTTGTGTTTTGTCTGAAAACTCTCACACCTGGAGTCTGTGTCAACACCAATGGTGCTAAATCTCTTCCAACTCTCCACATGAGGTGAGGAAGATATCAAGTCCATGCCATCACTAAACCCTCTCACAGGGGCAAATTGTGGGAGGGGGGCTTGAACTTAGAAATTTGATTCTTGGGAGTTTCAAACCACCACAGAATGGTCTGAAGTTGTGTCAGGGAATGTTTAGGTCAGATATTAGAAAAAGGGTTCTTCACCCAGAGAGTGGCTGGGCATTGGAACTGGATCTCTATGGAAGTTGCCACTGCACCAAGCCTGATAGAGTTCAAGAAGTGTCTGGACAATGCTCTCAGGCAAATGGGTCTGATTCTTGGGGTGGTCATTTGTAGGGTCAGAAGTTGGACTTGATGCTCCTTGTAGGTCACTTTCAACTCAGGATATCCTACGTTCTGTGCTCCAGACTTCTTTTCTAAGCAAAGTTTTTTTCAGTAGATACATCTACAGTATGATGCCACTTATGTTTTTATATTAGGATCTAGAGGCCCTCAAAAATAAAATAAAAATCCTTTAAAAATATATTACATTGTGTAAAGCCTCAAAAGAAAAGAAAACACAAAACAGGTGCTTCAGTTCTGATTACCGGTAGCAATGGCTGAGTCACATTAATGAAACTATACTTATTCCTCAAAACTGAGACTTAAGGAGTTCCCCTCTACTGAAATCACCAAAATCAGTTCCTTATTAAGTGTCTTGGGAGTGCACTTTCCATTACTGAAGACTTGAAGAAAGTAAAGTAAGTCCCAAATCCAGGGGAACTTGGTATTCATATCATCCTTTTTGAATTCCTCCTTTTTCAACAAGATTCATTGCTCAAGCACATACCCCTTACTGAAACTCCTGCTGGCAGATGGAGGGGACTTGTCAGAGTTCTGTTTGGAAGCTCACAAGGTATGCTGGCATGGTATCTGTGTTAGCATCTCTTTAACAACTACTTAAGTCATCCCAAATATTTTAAAGACTTGTCATTGTTTCTAAAGTAGATAAAAGCATCATTACATTTCAGGCTACCAACACTGCCTTCTTCATGAGTTAGGTGATGTTAAACACCGCTAAAAATTGATAAAGAATCAAATCGCTGCCTAATTTACAAAATAACAGTCAACTGACACCACATTAAAAGGCTGATCAGCCTTCAAAGTTATTGCAGTGTGTTTATTTTTTAGATCATTTTAGCCTTTGAAATGTCAGGTGCAGTGATCCCTCTGAGCTGCGAATGTGAATGAACACACAAAGCATTGTCATCCATTTGGAGAAGAATTGAAAGCAATTCCACATGGATTCATTACAGAATTTATACCCGTTCTGCATAAAACTCATGAAGAACAATGTACCCAGCCAACCTCAGTTCTATAAGTTCTATTATCTTTTGAGAGGATACCTACCTTTTGGCTAACATTTATTCAGGCATGCAGTGAAGTCCCCTCCTGGCCCTTTTGTTGCTGAAACTCTTGAGCATACAGCCCTCAATACACTTTTAGAATCCTAGAATCATAAAAAGACATTTGTTAGAAGGGACCCAAAAGATTATCTAGTTCCAACCCTCCTGACGTGGGCAGGGACACGTTCCACTAGACCAGGTTCCTCAAAGCCCCATCCAACCTGGCCTTGAATAATTCCTGGGATGGGACATCCACAGCTTCTCTGGGCAACCCATTCCTGTGCCTCATCACCCTCACAGTAAAGAATTTCTTCCCAGTTTGTAATCTAAATCTACTCTCTTTCAGTTTAAAGCCATTCCCTCTTGTCCTATCACTACATACCCTGGTAAAAAAACCCTCTGCAGCCTTTTTATAAGCCACCTTCACGTACTAGAAGGCTGCTCTAAGGTCTCACTGGAGCTTCTTTTCTCCAAGCTGAACAGCCCAACTCTATCAGCCTGCCTTCATAGGAGAGGTGCCCCAGCCCTCTGGTCAACTCTGGCCCTCCTTTGGACTCATTCCAACAGGTTAGTCTTGTGTTGCATTTCTGATGCAACTCTGAAGTGGTTGCATGGTAATAAACTTTTAAAGGAAGAGGCTAAGCCGAGTTCCCTAGAGCCACGTTTGAGTTCCATGAAAGAGCTGGGCTTCTGCAGCCAGAGGTCTCTACCAATAAGGCATTCATGCTCACCGATTCTGAGTACAAAAGTAGCTGGGAAATTGATGGACTCTGGGAATATGCAGCCAGTATATGGTTTCTGTAGAAACCGATATTTCTTGGTACTTGTGATGGCATTACATGAGCGTTTCCACTGATTATGCAATTTCTTAAATGGAATTTCTTGGAAGATTCTGGTTGTTACTGGTTTTTCTTGCACAGGCTCATGCTGTACAGTAGTAAACAGCTGAATTTCTTGACTCCAAGTGAGTGCTGAACACTGCATGGGAGAAAGCAAAACTAAAATTATACTGGAGTAAAAAAGTGGAAGAGTGGAGAATCTGAAAGTCCTGTCAGAGCTGAAACTCTCAGTATGGATGGCAACTGGAGAAGGTTATAAAAACATTTCACTCTGTCACTGCAAAAAGTGGGTGCCAAAAAAAAAAGAAGAAAACAAGGCATAGTGCGATTTCATTTCTGAATAATTTGACTTTTTAATAGTTTTCTGCTGACTGGGGAAACAATGATTAACTATAGAGACATACACCAGACATAGTCTGGTGTGTGGTGAATTTTAGAGAATCATCAAGATTGGCAAAGACCTCCAAGATCAAGTTCAACCTTCGGCCATCATGCCAACTAAACCATACCCTTGCAGTGAAGAAATTTTCTCAAATACCCAATTTGAACCTCCCCTGGTGCAGCTTGAGGCCATTTCCCCTTGTCCTGTTGCTAGTTGCCTGGGAGAAGAGGCTATACCCATCATATAAATGACTTCATCTCAGTTGTAAGGATAGGCTGGAAATTGTTTTCCACAGTTGAATGGTGCACTGTAGTTTCACTGAATAAAGCAGCGTAGAAATAATTCAAAAGAGTGTCAACTATTTTATTTTATGGAAAACCATAATTTTTTTAAAAATCTGGTATTCCATTTAAACAGCCTACTATTATAGATGGGTTAGGAAATTTTAAAATTATGTAATACAAAATACAATTTTTTTCTTTCAAGCTAATTCAAAGAACCATATTTTTGATCAGTCACACAGAGAACAGGTAGAGAATTCATTTAGTCATTTTAATAAACATTTCCTAAAAACTGCACTAGCAAGACTAGAATGATGTACAGAGAATGAGGGATACAAAATTCTGCCTTGACAGATCTGAAAACATCTGAAAACTTGTTATTAAATGTGGTTAATAGATTGAAGATACAACATCTGTGACATTGTTAGTGCTAGACAGAAAGCTTATGTTTAGGCTCTTACCAGCAAAGCACTCAAGAATCTGTTTAAATCTTGGTGAAAACAACAGAAGTTAAAATCCATGTATAATGTTAAAGATATGCCTACCTTCTTTGTTCAATATATATGGACTTGAATATATGACTTTCTTAATGTGGTTATCAATGTGAATGTAATTTCAATTATTTTTTCTGGAGCTGTGATTATATTACAAAACAACAGACTCAGTGGATGTGTAGTTTTAATCCCTATGTGCTATCATCAATAAAAGTTTACCAGAAGCAATTGTCTAAAGAGACTATAAAAATAATTATTTTTTGGAGGCATCTCCAAATAAAACTCTGTAATTAGTAACCATTAACTCAAGTGTCTAGAATAAAAGGTTCATTATCACTAGATTTAAATCAAACAAAAAAGCACCAAGTGTTTTCTTTCTAAAGTGAAGGATTAAATTGATGACAATTTTACACCTAATTTCAAGCTGTTGTCACTTCTCATGTTTCTAATCTTAGCATTTGTGCTTCATCCCACTAGCAAATATTCACGTTGTTTTGTTCTGGGAACACTTGATACCAGAAGTTTCTCCATCATGGATTGGATGGCCAGTTTTCAGTAAGACAGAAAGAAGACACATGTTGAGCTACCTCTTTTTTTCTAACACCCTTCAGGGGTGGAGGCACTGCAACTGAACACACTTTACCAGCTGCCACATCACATCCTATAAAGGTATGGTGCCCTTGGTTTGAACATATGTGCCATGTGCATGTGGCAGATTTGTATGTTTCGATGTGGCTGAAACATTGCACTGAAAACTTGCATTCGGTACATTTTGTAACTTAACTCTTAGAAGTCTTAGTTTCCCCTTTGTCGTATTTAATGGATACATTCTCTCATGCAAGAGAGAATGCAAGATCCACGCATTCTCTCCATGCAGACCCACAGTTCAGAGTTGCAAGAAGGAAGACAGTTTGGCTGGGGGAGCCGTGACAAGTGTACTGCATGAGTACACTTGAAGCAGTGGTTGTTGGGGTTTTGGCTGCCCAGTTCTTTCTGAGGAGAGTTTTCTTACTATGGCTGCCCCAACCAAACTTTCTTCCTTCTTGAAACTCTGACCTATGTCATGAACAATAGAGATACAAAATGTTTAATGTTGTTGAACTAGAAATTGAGTATTTTCTGGAATTATAGAAACAGAGGAGGGACTTCACAGAAGCTTCCTCATAGCTCAGTTAAAAGTCAATCAACCATGTGAACACAGTTCTATCGGAAACTAAGCTTCATTAGTTCTGGTGCTCATGGTACTACTTGTTTTTAATTAAATTACTAAATGAGAGATTACATCCAGAGACTGCACTGGTACTGTAATTGCTTCCAGTGATGAAATTCAAATTTCAAGCCGTGAGCTTCTGTAATACAAATGGATCCTTTATCTAGCCAGAATGTAAAGCTGCAGTCAGTTAAAAATAAGGCAATAACTTTATTCACAGCAAAAGGGCTGTTCTAGCATTAGTGTCATGACCTTTTCACACAAACGTGCATTTAATCATGCACTCATAGCAACACATGAGTCATACAGAAACTAGAGCTAAACTTGTATAATAATAACAGCCATCGGTTTTCTTCTGTTTTAACAGATTCAGAGTTTGCAAAGGTAGTAAGAAGTGGCATGAGCACATCTATTCTGACCTCCATATTAAAACCAGCTATAGAACTTTAGTCAGTAGTTTCTGCACCATGTACAGTAATTTACTGTTGAATTACAGCACAGCACTTAGGAAAGAGGTGCAAGAAGAAGATACATCCTGTCCTTTTTTGTCCTCAATGCAAAACAGGCAGTGAGGCAGGTTATTCCAAAGCTTCAGGCTCAGAAGCTGAAAATGCAGTTATGGTGGTAACACTGCACAGGCACTGCATGTGGAAGGAAAGCTGGTGAAATCAACTGTGCACACCATATGCATATCCCACCTATTTTATTATTCATATTAACCTCTGCTCATTTTCATTTTGTATGAGCATTTTGATTCAGGTGTAAGGCAGGTTTTTATTATATAGTATGCTTTATTATTATTATTCCACCTTATACCCCAAAAGGTCCCAGAGGTCTCCATTTCCACCATTTGATTATTTGCAGTGTTTCAAAGTAACCATGGGGTGCCTGTCCTTTTTAGCGTCTAATTACACTTTGTAAGGGCTTGATTACCAAAATGCATTAAACAATAATTAGATAAGGATAATTTACATCCAAACAATAAAGTTGAAAAGAACAATATAACTGGTAATTGGCCTTGACCAAGGTAAATAATGTCCTCTTTTTTATTTACATTTAGTTTTCCCCATAAACTGCCTACTGGGTTGTATAGAAGTAAGAGGCTAGCAAAAATCTGAATCCCCATCCATCAGTATTAATCTTACACTTTACTGAGGCCCCATCCATTTATCTTTCTGACACAAATTAGAAATTCAAGAGTTTTAACAAATGAGCCTGCAAATGTAAACTTATTAGGCCATATATTTTTTACTACACACTGTGTAGTGCCCTCCACAAAGCTGTCCCTTCAGAGAGTGTTTTCCTATTTTGTGTTATTGATGGCAGCTAACTAATCACATTTTTAATGTTGTCTTTGGGGAGGGCTGTTTGAGTGAATGTGCAAACTAAACTACCCAGAATAAATCTACCTTATTAAATGCTTGAAATTATGTGTCTTTTACGATAAAGAAACTCTCAAGCATTGTTACATTTGCTAACCTTCTTTTTTGTAGAAATCAAAAGACTGGGATTAATTAAAATAATACATCAAAACAGGGGTTTGTGCAGAATGTGTCTGTGCGTGAGAGAAAGGCCAAGAAAAATTGGTTAATTGGCCTCTTTATTCCTCCTCTCTTTCCCTCTATTGAAATACCTTTAAAAATTGCTTTTAAACTAACCATTTTTAGCTAAATGTTGTAATTACCTATGCTTTTGGAGAATTTACCAGTGAACAGATCAAAATGAAAACCTTGAGATACTGCCCTCCTCCTGTACTGGGCGCAAGAGTTTTTCAAAGTCTCCCGCATAGCAAGGAGACTCTCTGAACAAAGCATTTCAGATTTCACAAAATCTGGTTATTTTACTGATATTTTACTGATTATTTTACTGAATTCCTGAAGGTTTCTCTTACGTGATACATAAGTGATACATCCTCTTTTTAAGGCATCCTCGTTAATATGTCTTTGATTTTGTATAATTTTAGAGAAGACTGGGGGACTGAACTGAATGGCATAGGCTTTTCTATAAACTCATGTTTTAAACCTTTTAATACACACAGATAAACATCTTTGACCAATGCCATCCATGCTGTTTTATCTCATCACTCTTAGCATTTAACAAAATGATGAAATTACTTCGAAGACCTTTATTACTTTGCTAAAAGACGAGTTAAATCATTTTAAGCAATGATCAGTAGAAATCCTAACTGACCTTTCATTGCTCCCTTCCCAGCAGCAAATACAAACATGGGTCATATCTGGATTCCTATCTTTAAAAATCAGGTATATTATGTGTTTCCAAGATTTGAGCAGTGAAGGTGGTTTGGTTTGATGGGGACATCTAAGACTGCTCAATGCAGTACATTTCATTAGTGGCTCCTACAGAAAAGGCAGAGGACTTTTTCTGCTGTTTCAGATAGATGGGAAATGAAACTTGAGGGCTAATAGTGATAGTTTTACAAAGAAAGGCAGGGGATGAGGATGTTTGCTTTACATGTATAACAGTGCAGATGCCTATTTCTGCCCTAATCACTATGTAAAATCAATTTCCATTTGTAGCAGACATTTTAGAGGAATGGTACCATGAAAATTAGGTACCATAGTTCTTGATATCAGTCCAAAGAGAAAAGAGCTTCAGTAGAGGACAAGAATAAGCCTTGTGAAAAGTATACAGATTTTTGTTTAGTTTTCTCTGTTCTTGCTAAAATACTCCAGCTGTTGCAATGGACCAGCTGGTCCATTTCTTTTCTTAATTAGACTTCAGATTCTACAGTACTTGATAATTAATAGATTATTTGGATTCTTTTTTATCAACATTAAATACATGTTTTTGCAGCTGTTGTCCCAAGTAATCTGCTTATTAGATGGTCACATTTTTAGCAAATTACTTGAAATTTTGATTTTTTTTTAATTAATGTGTACCGAGAACCCTGTAGATAACACTACAGCAGTAAAATTATCCAGCAGAATTTCAGAGCAATGAATATTCTGCCATTTCAATACAATATATATCCTATAAATAGCACTCTAATGGATATGAAATTACAAATACTGTTATGTTGTCGAAACCCTATGGCTTGTGCTATAGAGGAGGTCAGGCAAGATGATCATAATGGTCCCATTTGGCCTTACGATCTATGAATTTCCAAGAGTTATAGGTATAGTTTAAGTGCACCCTCAGCATGAGTTGCCTTATTATTTAGCAGAAAGGGGGGAAGAGTAACCTTGTTCATGCTTATACTGTAATGCAGTAGGTCAACTCACATTTTACCCATAGGGTAAATAAGTTTTCTTTTTTATATAAAAAGAACAGGCAATTTAACATGTCTTTCTTTGTATATACTTGCAGACCATGGTGGTGTGTATGTGCAAGCTGCTAATCATTTCTCTGTGTGTTTATTCTTTTGCATTTATCTACAGTCAGGAGCTAAGCTCATGGGAAGGGGTCATCTTTGTATAAAAAAATATATAGGGAAAGATGGAGCAGTTGTCTCTCTTAAATGCTGATGAATTACTTGCAATCTAAAGCAGAACAAAAAGCAAGTTAATGGAAGTTTGTTTATTTCAACATCCAACCTAAGAAACTGAGCTGAGAAGAAACCTTTATTTACCCAAGTAGACCTGGGAAAATGAGAAAATCCCATGAATTACATGAAGGTACTTACAGAAGCAGGGGAGATTGTTTTTAATCAAACATCAGTAGATATCTAGTTGAAGAATAAATGGAAAGGGTACATTTTATTAGAGTTGAGGGAATATGGCAAAACATTTTTCACTAGTACTTGATCAAAATTTTAAACACATTTCTTGCCCTTGCTTCGTCATTTTTATCTGACTTGCTTAGCAAAACATTTTATGGAAAAGGATATTGAACAATATAGAACTTAAAGAAATTCTGCAAAGTAGTTTCTGAAATTATAAATCAGACATTTACATCAAGTAAATGATCTCAGTTTGGAGATCTGCATATTCACATTTACTTAGGAGACAGATTAAATTAATGAAGAAAGTTTAGAACAAAGTCTCTTTTCAGAAACTCCCTTTAAGTTCTAACTGTCACAGGTATTTTGACTCCAAAACTTACCTTGAGAGCTGATATTTTGTTTTGTGGCTGTTGTATTTGCTCCCTTCCATTCTCCTTTTCTCGCACTACTTCAGAATAAATCTAATAATACACATAACTAAGTTCAGAGAGAGGCAAAGGAGAAAAAAACAAGAGATGATTATTATTTTTTTAATGAATGCAAAAATTCCAGGATTTAACAATAAAAATTCCATGTTTCAATAAGTTAAATTACAAAGCAAGACATTATTTTGTATTGCTTTGTTGTTAAAATCTGAGAAAATAATGTTATCTGTAAGCATAGTTTTTTCTAAGACCAATACAGAATACAAGCCCAAATACTTAATTCAGTTCTATCAGCTTTAATATATCTGTGAGATTTCCAGATGAAATCATTGCATGGTAAGCTGAGGTAACAGTTTATCAATAAACATTATCCCTACTGTTGAAGAACAGGGTAACTAAAAATTTTTATTCTTCTCTTCATATGAAGAAAATGGATTTTGAAAACTGTGTGATTTTCTTGAGTAGATAAATCTTCTTCTGCCTCTTTGGTCACAAAGATATCTCCAGACGTTTCAGCTATTGGGATGTATTTTGCAAATGGAAGAAGCTGGGAGGGAATATTAGAGTCACTCTGGAGCACCTTGTTGAAGGTTACTCAGAGTAACCTAAAAGATACAACAACCTTCTGGAAATCTGCAAGTGATCTTTTTGATCTGGACCAAGAGCTGCTATTTCACTGATTTTCAGAACCAAACCTGTTGGCAGTATAGTTGCAGTTTGTCAGTTACAAAGTGAAGTTTTTTGTTAAATATCTAATTTCTTGAATTTTTGCTGATCCTTAATTTGATGCTGTGGGCCTGATATACTAATGAATAGTCTCTTCGAAACATGTCTGTATCCTACTTTTCCAAACATTCTATTTTGAAAATATGATCTGTGTATTTAGTGTAACTCATTGGCAAACTTAAGACAGAGGGCAGGAGAGGAGGTCGACTTTGGAAAGCTGTTAATGAGGAAGGAGATGAAGTAGTGTGAAGGACGTGGAAAAGGAAACCGATAGTATTCTAGTGATCACAAGGCAAATGCAGAATAGAGTATGGCACAAGTTACTTCTCCACGTGCATTTTAATGACAGTAGAATTCAGTCTTTAAAATTAGGAAAAGAGCAAAATTTAATGGAGAAGGACAGTGGTCTCCAGCATACTAATGTGTGAATGTTATGATCTGATATTGCTGCAATTAAATACATCAGGCTTTGTCAAAGGCCTTTAAGAGTTTAACCCATTTAGCCTAGTGAAATGAAGGCTGCAACAACATGACAGCTGGTAATGAACATCTCAAGGAAGTAAAACATCATGAAGGGAGAAAAGACATTTAAAACAAAGGACAGCTAACCACAATAACCTGGATGTAAGTCAGTTTAGGCTACAAATCATATAACTCTTAATAATCAGAAGAAGATATGTCTTTTTTTTTTTTTTCTGGTACAACTTTACCAGAGAAACAGTTTTAAGATACATTATGATCAGTTTATGAAAGAGATTATGCCCTGCTACTACAGCTGTTTTCAGTAAACTCTCCTTGACATAAAAGTCACTTTAGGGACTTTTCCCCCTTCACAAACACAATAAAATAAAATTTAAAAGTATTTTAAGTGAAGATTTTATTTTTTCAACAATATTTCATATCCATAGCTGTTGAGAAATTATTTTTTTATTTGATAACAATTATTTTGATATTTTAGAACTGCTAGAAAACTCTAAATTGTTGGTACACATCTAAATACCAGCTTTTCTTATCAAGTTGTTTTTAGAAGCCTTCAATGGTCTGTACAGATTTATATCCACTATGCCCATGTTATCATACATCTTCTTAAATGATGACAGTTATGGGTATTCAGAGTATAACCAAATAATGCCGATACCAAAGGGATGGATGATTTGGATATGTAGATGATCTTATTTTTTTTATAGATAATTGTTTGTCTGAACCTCCTTTACCATCACAAAAAAGTAACATGACATCCAACTGTTTTAATTGGAGATTTTTTGGTATAAATCGTAAGAGGTGATGTGTAAATTATACAGTTGAGTTAAGAGAAGGTGTCCTGAAATAGAAATAGGACAGCAGTTGTAAGCACATCTGGAAAGCAAAGTCAAACTGCAGAATTTAGAAAATCACAATCATTTGAACAATACTTCATCCATGACCTTCCAATGCCAGTTCAAAAATGGGTCTTAATTTCAAAAGAATACAGCACCTCTGTAATAAGCTGTCACAAAATACTCAGAATTAAGAATGTTTTTTTTATTTACTGTTCCCATTTCAGAAGAAAATATTAGTCTTCATTCTGAAATAATATATATCCCTCCTATATACAATCAAAAACAAAGGCATTTTCAGGGTTTACAGGAGGACAATATAAAAATGGTAAAATGCAAAGGCATATACCAGTAATAGACTCCAAAATCAATTTAAGAAGTGCAACTGCAGTTGTCTTTCCCAGGTTTTTAATTATGTGTTTGTTTGCCATGGTGGCCTAATTTAGTCAAGTAGATGAGCCAACATTAAAAGCTGGTAGGAGAGGTAAGTAATCCCCAGGGTGGGCTGCTTGTGTAGAGAGTTTAAAAGCTACATGTACAGAAGCAGAAGCCAAGGCAAATTTGAGAAGGGGGTCCACATGATAAACAGTGAAAAGCCAGCAAATCAAATTTTTCACAATTAGTTGAACAACAACTGTGACAGGTTCAACGCTTAGCATTTTCATTTGTGTGCTCAAATTTGGTTATCTGTCCTCTTTTATGCAAATGTGATGTGACAGGAGAAGCTGGGAGCACTCAAGCAGGCCGATCACTCACAACAGGAGCTAGGTCTGTACAGCTGAGAGGTCTGGATTAAATGGACTGAGTGCTGATGGATAAATGACATAACCCAGGCTGAAAGCCTCATGAAGTGATTTAGAACTTCCACAAGATGATGCCCAGAACATAAATTGTACTTTATCCTGAAATGTAAAAATAGAGGGGACAAAAACATCAGCTTCTACTAGTAAATAATCATGCTTATAATCTAACTAAATCCAACACGCTTCTTGCCTAGAATACAAAACTTGAAAAAACTCCCTCTGATAATTGCTTATGCACCACCATGTAAATACAACTCACTGTGGTGTTCTTGTGCCTGCATGGGAGACCCAGAAAGCTGATTAGGCAATTAAAGCATTCACTCTACTTTGACAGATGGGAGCATGGCTGATGAAATACAGGTACAGACACAGAAAATATTTTCACAATGTACTTACAAGTAATTTGGCAACAAAAATGATTAGGTCAGAGAATTCTATCTTGCTGCAGAAGGTATAATAATTAAGGTGATGCATTGTGCTAAAAACATACTTACATATGAAGGGCTAAAAGATGAATTATCTGTGTAGAGCTCCCACTTTGTTAGTTTATAGGAAACTGAAATTCTATAGGTAGGCGAGCCAGAAGAGTATTGCAGCTTGTTACTTCAACTAAACCATTGCATCACTGCTGGGTTAACTTTTAAGATGGCTGGTAACAAGTAGGAATAGTTCAAGAGACCTCCAAATCTTACTGATGATAGAAAAGTTTGAATAAAATTGCCTACATGCATTTCAACTTGAAGATAGTTATTAATTTTCTTTAATAAGGTTTTTCTAACTGTATCTCTCAAGACCATCGTGTATTTTACACTTCTCATTGAATCCAATAGTTACTATGGTCTATAAATTTTTGATTGCTAATTGTAATTTATTTATCCATTAGCAAAAGCACTAGGATTTTTTTTTAGGTACTTGTTCATACTTTTATCTAGTGACTTTTATCGCTAGAGAGGAATGGATTCCTTGCAGACCATTGTTGTCAATTGTCACTGCTTTTCCAAAGAACAGATTTTCCTCAAAACCCCTCTGTCTACCAACAGAAACAGACCATATAACCTGCTGCTATTAGACAAAGCTTGGCAACTCAGACACATCTGAATTAGTGAAATGAACAGGTCCAGCATATATTATAGGCACTGGACTCTATTGTGGGCCCTCTTACATTGTTAGGTCTTAGCACCACAGAGACTCAGATCAGTTATACCAAGACAGACCATTTCCAGCAGAGAATGTGGATGTGGTTGTCCTGTTTTGAAGTGTAATAGAGTGTATGAGAGTTATTCCATGCCAGTTGGCCTCAGCATCGAGAACAGTCCCAGCCATGTTCAATTTACTAGTATTTATGTAGACGAGGAGGCTGAGTACCAACATTCCAACAGGGAACAAGACACTGAAATAACCTATGTCTCCAGTGAGTTCTGCTAAAAGCAAAAACTACAAAGACATGCTGAAATGTGATAGTGCTGGATAGGCAGCAGACTAAACCACAGCATGACAGCATGACATGAAGGCATCTGGAAGCCACCACAGCCTACCACTTTGCAAAATCTTTAGGCAAGTTGCTACAGGCAGGAGCAGCTGGTGTTGCAAGAACATTCATGGGCTTTTCTCACCATTCATTTGGTTGTTGGGGTAGAAGAAAAATTCAGAAGGGCCTGAGATGTCCACATCAACTCAAAATTTCATTCAATGTCTTTGTAAACAGGATTATGGAATTCATGCTAAGGGTTCCTAACACACTGTCCCCATAACCACTAAACAATACTAAAAACAGAGTGGCTAGATAAGATTACTCATTCTTTGTTCAGATGTTTGGAAGAAAACAAACTGTTGAGTTCTTCAAAAGCCAATGTGTATTTTTGCAAATAACAGTAGGTATGGTATTGAGGGATATTTTAGAGTTTTGCATATGTGCTACTAACAGCTTTGAGAACTCTTTAAATTGAGCAGTGGAGCCATGGAGATATATGTAGAAAATTACTTCTCAGTGTGATTTTTGGACTCCAACAAAGACTTAAGGTTACAGTTTACCTTTCCTTTCACATAAATATTTTATTGGTGAATGATTTTGCTTACCTGACTTTAGGAAGCAGTCATCAAAGCATACAGAAGTTCTCTCAGATAAGACAATACTAGGGATGGCTCCTAACACTTTAAATGTTCAGAACAGTTTCAAATCAGTCAGAGAAGGAAGGACAAGACAGAACCATTGATTCTTCGTACAGCTAGAGAGATGTCTGAAAGGAGTTAGGCACTGAAATGCTTTGCACTGCAAAAGAGTCCATTTCTAAAGGTTCAATTGACACAAGCTCCAGTTAATGTAACCATTAAGAGTTTAGACCAGTACCTTTCATCTTACTCTGCACCCACAATGCCAAAGAGGATACCCTACTCCTGTATCACAAATCATCATCATGCAATTTCCCACCTGAAATTATGATCTGCCCATTAAGTGGCTCATGTAACTGCTTCCTAACTTGTTCACTCAGGAAACAGGTTAAATAGCTTAGAAACAGGTTAAATAGCTTTAAAACAGGAAAGATCCATTACTTGAGTTGTTGAAGTTAATCTACCTAACTTGGGCAAACTGGTTTGAACACACAAACACTGCTTGCATGGAAAGTCTCTTTCAAAACAGAAACTGACTGTTGACACAACATACTCCATAGGGATTCATAGCAAGGAGCACTGAATTCTGTGATCACTAAGCCATCTAGAAGCAATCAAAGTGAGGTTTCTCTAAACTTTTGGGTATCTTTGATGCTTTAAAGTTCTAGATGGAAGTCTCTGTGAAAGCACTAGGCAGAGAACCAGTTCTCTATTCTGGCCCTATTCTGTGGATTTAGCAATTTTTTTATAGCACGTCTTGCCTGCAACAAATTTAGCTACCCACAGGTGTGGCAGAGAGTGGGTAGATGGCAGGAAATGAAACATGCACATCACCAATTGTTTGGCCAAGAACTTGAAATCTCAGCTTCCATCTGCCTCAGCACCTCCTTCTAGAATTTTAATATCGGTTTATTTCACTAACACCCAAAAAAATTAAATAAAACCAGCCTTTCTGGTGTCTAACCTAATCACAAGTCCTATAGGGCATGATACATCCCTACACTTACTCTGCTTTCTTCCCACCTGCTTGGTTCCGTGACTGGCTAAGGTCCCTAAATGCTGTCAGAATTGTCTGTGTTCCCTGACAGTGGTTTAGCTTGTCTACACAGATCCATCAGAGAAAATTATCTCTTCCTGCTCCAGCCTAGCCTCAGGGCTGCTTTACCCAACTGGCAAACCTGAGTTCTCCTAGGAAGTGAAAGTGCAAGCAGTGGCTCTGTTACACAGCGGTGAGTAGAGGAGGAAGCATCTCCTCAATAACCTGCTGCTAGTGCATTAGCACTGTACTAACACGAGTCACACAGCCTTTGACACAAAGCTACTATACTCATAATAAGCTAAACGAAGATCCAAAAGGTCTGACAAAATTCTTTCAAGGTTTCTCACACCTCCTTTGGAGGTGATCTTTTACCGATCTGAGACTGCCTTCCCCCCATCAGAACTACTGAGGGATTTGCCAAAAGAGCTCCCACAGCAAAGTCTCTGTTTGTAAGGCTGTTAAGAACACAAATGGGTACAGAGAGTCAGCTCAAAAATGCAGGGCCATGCAGCTTTCAATTTAGTGGGTCACTGCTGAACTGCAGCATACCTTGTGTTTCTGAGTAGCAAGTGCAATGCTTCTGTTCTCAACTGCTCACCTGACATTCTGCAGAAGCACTTCAGCTTCCACATTATGCTCACTACACATGTTGTTAAATGTTTTGTCTCGCCTCCTGTAAATCAGGGGGAAGAGAAAAAACAAGAGTTGAAGCCAAACATACAAGAACAACTTAGCGTGCCAGTTTTTCCAATGAAAGTAGCATGAGTTGAGCCAGAATTATGGGATGAAGAGATCTACTGATTCCCAACTCCTCATTCCTGCCCCAGTATTCCCCATCAGTAATGTCTTTTCAGCCATCCAGTGAAGTAGATTAGGAAGGTTATTCAGTTGCACTATCTCATTTTTAAAAGCATAGCCAGCTCCTCAATCACTACATTATCACACAAATACCTGCTGTGCCAAGCACAGAGAATGGGCAGGAGTGACCAGCCAGGATCTCTTCTGATGCTGGCATGGAACAAGATTATTTATGAGAACATTTTTCACAACTTAGTCCTAGACATCAAAGAGTGAATACTGCCTTATCTAGAAAATGAGTTCTTGAAACACACTCTAAATTTCAATAGTGGCCAGAAATTATTTCACAGAAAGATTCAAAAGCTAAAAGATAGCTCAGTATTTGTTAATTCAGTATAACTCCAGAGAGTAATTCATAAGCTTCTAAATTAATATTTTTAAGGAGGTCATAAAATGTGAACTTTAGTAACTGCTACAGCCAATCAAGCTGTCATCAATCTACAATCTAGTTAGACTACTAACACACTAGTAATTACCTACTCAAATTACTTTAAAAGTTTAAAAAAGCTTATCTACAGATAGTATTATAGCATGATATACTGCCATCTTAAAAATGAGTAGTGAATGCTGCTGGGTAATCTTTTTATTATTTCAGATTCCAATTTCTCTAATTTATTCTCTATTTCTTCTGTGTTTTCCTGGCAAACTGTCTTCAAAAAATTCAATACATAGTAGATTTGCAGAGAACGGTCCGTAAAGAGCAAAGACATCAGTATTTTTAGTAGAGGAAGGATTAGTGCAAATGAGGATGGAAAAGAAAAAGTACTTACTTTAAACTCACTTGCAAGGATATTTAGAGATAGTTCAACACAGAAACTGAAGAAACAAATATATTTTAAATTATTTTAATTTTAAAGTTATTGGTACATAAATTTAGTGAAGACATGCAAATAATATCAGGAAGTTCACCAATACAAAATTGCAAATACAGACAGAAGTAACCTGTTAAAAGTTAACAAGGTCTAATTATGCCTTACATTCCTTAATTTTTCACTATATATCAACAGTAAAAACTGCTCCATTTCATTCTGCTATACTGTCAATATCCTTACATAACTTCTAATAGAAAACTTATTTTGTAATTCAGGTCATGCAGTACATCTGCTGACCAGCACTTTGCTTCTTCCACCAAAAGGGCTAGCACTATTGCTCTTTGCTCTTTAATCTTCCATTTTTCAGTAACAGAATACTCTCACAGATAAATTTGACTACATCACATTAACAAATCTAATTACACAATACACAGGATGTTGCTTCTGGGAACAAAGAATTCTGAATTATAAAATCACAAAATGCCTTTTTCATATTTAAAAAGGTAGTTTTGCAAACTTCTGAATAGAAATACTAGAAACGAATAAATATTCACCAATTATTGACTTCGTACTTTTAAAAGTAGACAGATTCCTCTCCCCCAAAGATACTGAATAAGTACTCTTGGGTATAGCAGCAGAAGTAGATTTCTATTCTCTTTGTAGAAGGATTAACACATTTAAAATATGTTCCAGTAGATAAGCAGTTATGCTTCCACATCCAGGCCCATTCAATTACTAGAACAATGCATAGAAGTTTTCAAGTGTGGGCAGGTAATATTTCCTTTTCATGTAAGAACTTGTTTGAAAAATGGTCTAGATTTCAATTAGTCAGGTATACAAAGTCCACCCTTCTGAACATCTATACTACAAAATTCTATGCTGCAGCAAAGTTTTCTAAACCTGCTCACTTGCTGGTTACCGGATATTTCTATTTTTGTGTTCTTGATAAAACTTTTAATTCTACTTAACCTTACACAACTTTTTTTTGCCTAATACATGAAGGATGGTACAAACTATAGAGGCGTTTTGAAGACAGCAGCAATGAGAAAGGTTAAGATTGTGTAAACAAATAAATAGTATCCTAACACTCTTCTCTGTTTTCTAAGGTAAAGTATTACAACAAAAACAACAGAATGAGTCACATACACATCCCTGCATGTTCTTGGCCTAAATGTGACTTGTGTGCATGGGACTTGCACACTCAGAATTCCAAGTGTAGAGATGCAGGGGCTACTAGGAGCTTCCTGATGCACTCGGGCAAGACAGACAGGATATCGAGTGTACAAGGATGTGCAAGTATTTCACATCATAGATGAAAAATTATTTTGTATAATTACACTGCACCAATTGGTGGAGCTACAGTAGTAATTAGTTGAGGTATTTAGGATGAGCCTACCATAAATCGAAGGTAACTGGCTACAGTGGTGAAATTTGTTTACCCCATGTTAGGCCAGTGATTTCTTTTGTAGTTTGTATAAAAACACAATGCTGTGGGCCATTTCTGCCCCCCTCCACTTACCAGCCATAAATTTTAGCTTTCCATTCACTGCATATGCCCTATTCCAGAGCACAAACATTTTTAAAAGATGAGTTCTTACAAAAGCTTTGACAAACAAAATGTAGCTGCCCAAAGTTTTCTATAAATTCAACTGTAACCTATCAAACACTAATTCAACTCCCAGAGCAGAAAAGGAGATGGATACATGCCTCTTGCAACGCAGAAACATTCTTCTGGTTTTTATTCAGTTTTAAACACCTGGAGTCATGTTTTATTATTGGTACCTAAATCCAAAGAGAGATACTTTCAGTTCACAGAAACAGAATTTCTGCTGACATAGTAGAGATGCATACAGGTTTTTGCAAGAAATGCAAATATTAACATGAGAACTGAAACAGGAAAAATATCACAGAAGTGTTGAAATGGGAACAAATTCTTTCCAGTTTTTGTTTCACTTGTGTAGCCATAGTGCCCTCCAGCAGCCAAAAGAGAAAATACAAGGCTTTATCTCATGGAAAAAGAAATTCCACAAAATCGGAACTAGGTTGTTCAGGTTTTTTTAAGCAGAAAAAGGACAGTTTGCAAATGTGAGGAAGAACATTCCTTCATGTTAAAACAAGGTACTTTAATGGAAAGGACACTTCTTTCAGTTTTTATGCAGCAGAGCTCTGCAGAACTGGGAAGCTGTATAAAAATGAGAGGGTTTGTACCCTAAAGGCATTTCTGTGATTCTGTAGATCTCAACTATGCCATACATGCATTAGCAACATGCACACGATTTTGGCAAAAGGATATAAATTTTTACATGCATAGATCAACATACATTTTTGTGAAGTCTTTGTTTTCTCTTTGGTTCAAGCATCTTTATTTCACCAAATTTTGGGCAAGAAGAATATATTATGACCTTTAAAACCTAAGAAACTTTTCTCATTTCCCTAGAGAGCAAATCATTGGTTAGAGAGAAGAGTTCATATGCCTTAGAGCTTGGAAATATTCTGTCTAGCTGCAGATCATTACAAAAACATTTTTGAGAAGTTAGTGTTTCTTTTCCCTTCACATTTAAAAGAACACTAAACTTAAGAAGTAGAAGTCATTCTTCAGCAACTGGGAAATGGACATCTGCACTGTTGAAGTTTTGAGGCCTGTAAAAAACATTTTTTATTTCAAATACTCTCCAGAGCTTGTCAGGAGGAACTGTAAATACATTTGTTTTTTTTTTCTTACTCTTTCTTTTAAAATAAAAGTATGTGCTAGATGATGCAAAAAGATCTGGTTTTTAAAGAAAATTTTTACCTACCAAGTTACTATAAAAAAATTTGTGTGAATCTGCAACACAGAAGAGTAAAATAGTGTAAAAGAGTAAAAAGATGATTTCACCCTCTCTGTATCTAAAAGGTCAAAATAAAATAAGCCTATACTACAGATATTTTTCAGAAAAATGAATTTTGAAGAGTACATGCCTCAAAATATTTTCTCGCATTTGCTGATAGAGAAATATTAAAATCCAGTTCATCAACTAGTGCAGACACATTTGCTGAATGTGGTGTCCCAGTCTTTGGAAGAGAAAGGTGAGAAACTGAATTAGTCTGTTCTGCTAACAAAGCAGGAAAGATCTTGGAATTCAAGAATTCAAACTGTAACATCAAAATTACTACAAAATACCACAGGGTCAGATGAGATGATTTTCAAAGACATCAATGGGTCTCAGGATTATGAGTCTACTGCAAGAAGAAGAAAAAAAGTTAATCTTCACTCACATGGACCAAGAACAAAGTACCGTCATTCAGATAAGTTTTAGCATTAACACATATAGAAGGATTTTACAAATAACAGTCTATCAGGAAAAAAAGAAATTTCTTGTGCAGTACGTTCTTGAAATCCCTCTCATTAGCGCTACAATTAGATCCCCAAAGGATTAAAATAAAAGACTGAAATCACCAAAGTCTGGTTTTGTTGCAAGTATTTTTGATGTCTACAGATTTAAAACATGGTGCAAGATAAAACATGCAAAGGCATATTTAAATAAAAAATAATTGTTGTATAAAACTACAGTATTTAGGCAACTGTGTGACAAGAATACTCATGTGCTTAGAAAGGTCTACATTTTATGAGTCCACAAAAACTAAGGGTTCATTTTCCCCAAGGATCAGTTTACAGCTCTATTTACTCAGTTGAAAAAGATAACCTTTGTCTTTAATCTTGATCAAGAACTTTTACTTTGTCTTAATGGGTTCATTTGAAAGTAATCGAGTGCTATGATATCAATACAATAGGAAACAGTTTCAGAAAAGTATGATGAAGAACAATAAAATTGTTTAAATTCTCACACTTATTTTTCCAGAAATCCCTCAAATTTCTGCTATTTTTTCCAGCTGTTCTAATCTTGATTTGTTAGTTGTAACTTACTTTTCTAATGGCAATAAAAGACAAGTAATACAAGATTATATTTGACTATGTCTTCTTTAGTTGCAACATAAAACAATAATGTTGAATTAGAGTAAATGAGGTGCTTCATTGAAGGTCTCTGCCCCTTTATGTTAGTTTGTGTGTTTGTACAACTGTAGTCTGTAACTGCTGGAAAAAAAAAAAATTCCTTCCTCCCTCCCCATCTATTTTTAGCGAGACCTACTAGTTCACAGTTTAGTTAAAAAAATACAGGGAACATCCAAAGTCACTTCTTTGAGTCAAACCCAAATTTTACACATCTTTTTGTTTTCTTTTATGGTCATGCAAAAACTGACAAAAATTATCTGTTCTGCATACAAAACCCTCAAATAAATGTACAGCTTTTTAGAGTTACCCAAGGACTGACAAGAACAGTAAAGCTTAGGCAGTTTGGGGTCCTCCTCAGTTAGGTCAAAAATGAAGTCAGACGTTTTAATTAAGTACAATTATGTTACGCTGTTCTCAGATACTTAAGTTATCTGGATAGTATTTTTTTACTTCTTTTCTAGTTAAGGAATAGACTGTTTTCAGTGTAGTTTAGAACACAAATTAAGTGTCTGAAGTTACAAGACTACTTTTCAACATGTGCTTTTTCTATTTAAGAAATAGACCTGTCCAGATTTGCTTGTAAAATAAGTCCAACACCTTTGTGTTTCACTAATAAATATATTTGATTTCTTTTATGAATATTCTGAGTGGAAATAAATGAGTTTTAACAGAAGAAAAAAACATGTGATGCTTCACAAAAGTATTCTTGTTACTTTACTGTTTTGTAGAGATTAAAATATATTCTGAATTACTGACTCCCATTACTTCAAATTTTTTGTAGTTCAACCAAATGTGGTTTAAAATCATATTGCTGTTGAACTGCATGTCAGCTTGTATCTTATTCAAGCCCTTTAGTATCCAAGTGGAAAAGAAAATACCTTCTAAAATGTTTACCTTTTTTTCCATGGAAATTTTGAAGAGCTGTCTGAGGAAAACCAAGCCAGCAGGATGTTTGGTTTGTTGATTCAAACAAGGAAGGATGCTGCTCCACTTGACAACAGATTTCAATGAAGGCTATGTTAATAAGGATCTGACTGAACGGAAATTGCAATAGTTGGGAAAAAAATGGAGGGGAGAGCAAGCTAGACAAGGAATATGAAGACAGAGAAAGCCAAAAGCAAATCAAACGAAGAAAGTAATTTGATAATGACAGAAATATGTTCAGTCCATTCAGATTGCAACAGGGACTCTGTTTCCTTATGCTGAAAGACATACAACCACAGATGGGTTTTGACTGAAAGAAATATTTGGGCTTGTTTTTAAAGTGAGAATAAACAAAGCCATTCTGATCCAAGTGTTCTTCAACCATTCAGTGTCACAAGGTAACAGCAGGGGACGAAATACACACCAGTAGGAAGTTTGTGGGAGGAAGATGGCAAAAAGAATTTTTAAAGGTTTCATCCCCTTACAAGTAGATCAAGGTGCAAAGTTATTATGATATGAATCTCGCATGGATGCATTACCAGGCCGAATTCAAAACAGGCAGGCAAACTTGGAATACTGGTTTTAAAATGATGTGACACAACAATTTCAGATGATTTGTAAGAAGCACCCATGCAAAAAACACACTGATAGTTGTCATTAGTTTGTGTTTTGACTGACTGCAGTGAAAAGGTAAGTTTGAGGAGTAGATAAAGCATGCCATGCTTAAGGTAGCATGGACAGTCTTTTCCTGTGCTGTGCCTGTTCTCTAAGACAACACACAAAAAACTTCCACTTCCTGGACTGTTGATTTGGCACTTTTCAAATGTACTAAATCATTAAAAAAACAAAGTAGAAAAGCTTGTATTTAATTCAGTGAACTAGAACAGCTCATTGACAGCACTGGATAAAAAGGTTCTTAAAATATTTTATTTTGCCTGAAATTCAGTGTAAAAGGAAATCAATTTCCCAAATTCAATTCCTTTTGGCAAAATTTGGAACTTACTGTAACAAGCATGGCTGTCAATTGTGACATTTCAATGTGAAACTAAGACTATACAAAAACTTTAAGTGCATATTTTTTGCTACAAGATATGCATACACAGAGGGACAGAGGAAAAAAACCAAACTAAATCAAACAAAAACCCCCTCAACAAAAAAACCCCAAACCAAGATCCAGGTCTCAAAGTCCCTTCAAGTAATTCAATGGCACAAACAAAAATTCTACAGCTGGACATCTTTCTGAAATGCTACTACTTCTACTTTCCTACATTCCTACTTTGGAATTTAAAAAAAAGGGCAGGGACATGACTTAGACTAGTTCTCCTGTCTCCCCAGCAAAAGACAAAATCATGGACTAAAGAAAATACCCTGTTAACTGAAGTACTATCACAGAATCAGAGAATATTCTGCATTGGAATGGACCCACAAGGAACATCGGGTCCAACTCTTAAGTTAATGGTCATATGGGTTCATGTCCATCTATTTGATGGTTTTATGATACACTCACTAATGAATTGATGGGGGGGGGAGAAAATATTAAAACCAAAATAACCCCCTCGTCCTCTCCGAAACAAAAATAAAACCCATTACTCTAATAGTTAATAAAGGGATTTTCTTTTGAAAACGGTGCAGCAAAATGCCACTTAATGGGAATAAAAACAAGTCTTTCTGAGATGTCCTTTACTGCAAAGGACTAGGCAGTTTCCCCTTCCTAAGAAGCAGAGAAACATAACAGAATGACCTGTTAGAAAGAGCCAGCGAAGTAGTTCTGTGGAGCACACTAAAATTTTGCGTACGTATAGTTTTGAATGATGAATATACGTGATTGTGTGAACTTACTATCTGCTGAGTGTTACTTTTGAAATGGAAAAATGTTATCACAGAAACACATGAATATAAAAGATGCATTAGTGTGCACAGTAAAATTTTTTAGAATATTATCTACCAAATATTCCACTTTTCACATATTCTTCTAAATTATATTTCAGTACTGCATATTATTTTTGTGGGATCAAATTTTCTTCTACTGTTGCACAGTGCAGAGTTATAGAAAAAATTCCTTATTGTTGGAATATTATTCCATTTACTGTTTGACTTACATCACTTTCAAATTCAGAACACTCAGAAGTTTTTTTGTAGAGTATACCTGTGTTAATGTACATGAAACGTGATTTAGATTTTTTACATATATATATATTCAGTATTATTTTAGTATGAGTGGTAGTGATTCAAGCTCCTTTTGTGAACATGGGGGTGGGGGTTGCCATTTGGAATGGTCTTTTCTCTTTTTTTTCTTTTTTTTTTTTTTTCATCATGAAGGACCATTGCCTTAGTTTTTTTTGGTTATTGCTTTTTTTTCTTTTTTTCTTTTTTTTTTTTTAAGACCATTCCATTTCTTTATTTTTTAACATCTTAAAGTCATAAGGACTTATATGCAAAGCAGTCATACACTTTATCATTAAAACCCATAGGTAAAATACGTACACAAATCCAACAAAAGGCTAGTACATAGTAAAGCCTAAGCATACTACTATGCAATATTATGAATACATAACTTTAGAGACTTCGGTTTAGTACTGTTATCTATTCATTTCTGAAAACATTCACAAAGATTTTAAATGCAAATTTTCATTCCGTATCTGGAATAGAACAAAAATTATCTATGTTATAACAACTTTTGGTCATTTGTGTTTGACCAATTCAGTAAATTACAAAGAACCCAAAGAATTCTGTAACTTTCTGTAGAACTATGTAATAAAAACATTGCATATGTTCCTAGTATGATGTCTTTAGCAATCATTTACTGAAATGTAACTCAAACATCAATCTCCCAAAACGTATAATTGACCAGCTGCTTTTTAATCTATATCTGAATCCAACTTCATCACAAAACCCCTTTTAATACAAAGATGCAGAAGTACATTAGGTAATACTAATGCAACACAGGTGCAGTTCTAGCACTGTCATTGATCAGTTGAATCATCTTCTCCATGAACGAGATTCATTCTCCTCCTCCTCTTCATCATCATCTTGAAGCAACGAGTCATCCACCAAAGATTCTTCCTGAAACTTCAAGAGATAAAGGTGACAATGTTACACCAGAAGATGCTAAAAATCAAAAGGCAAAATACAAATCTCTGATACTTGTAATTTTATAAAGAAAATATTTTGAGGTTTAAGAGGTAAACAGTAATGTTTTCAAAGAAGTATACGGAATATATATATGTCATATACATATACATATTAGCAAATGGCAAAGGAAAGTATTTTTCTCTTCAACAGACTTTAAAATTACCAAGACATATGCACCTCATCCTTAAATAGCTCTTCTGATTCTTCAGCATATAATTCATGCCCAAGCTGCTACATTTCCACGGAACTTAGGATGCTATACTGAAAACTAATGTTTTTTTTCATGCTCACAGTAACTATGCTGGTTTGCATCCAAGAGCTTAGTCCACCTGTGTCACAGTATCAAAAAGGTTGAATCTGAGACTTTTTGATTTTGACAGCTTAATCAAACTTAAAATCAATATAAAAATTTAAAAGTTTGAGGCAGGGAGACAGACAAGATATATTACTGTATTTCTATTCCTTTCAGTAACAACACAGTAACTTGACAGACTTCAAAGCCCTAAATATTTCAGGTCAACCGCAGCAGTCTGTAGAAAGGCAAAGTTAAACAAACAGTAAGGTGTTTCAATTTTTATCTACATATAGACACAGGGATGTATATAAACTACTATTATATTTTGGGACTTTTCTGACAGTGGCACCTAACCCAGCAAACTCTGTGCTAGCTAAAGCAAGGACTAAAACACAAGGATGTCTTTCCCTAGCAAAATCTCCCAGCTGTGAAATAACAGCTATGGTCTTCCTTGCTTACTCTTCTTGTCCCAGTGATTGTGGGGTTTTTGGGAACTTCCAAATTCAGCAAGTGGCGTGCAGGCTGATTTGTGAAATTAGGAACTCTTCTGGAGAGATAAGAGGCTCTAGGCTGAAGTAAGCCTCAAACCAAGTCTTCTCTCTTTCCAGTACGTTCTTTTACAAGAGGGAGAAACTACTATCTCCAAAAAGATCAAAAAGATTGGAACAACTTCCATATAGGGGAACAACTATAGGGAGAGAAAATAACTGAGGGAAAGTAAGACATTATTGTTCTATATTAAGTATCCGAGAGAAAGTGAAGAGAGAATGATGGTTGTCTTTTCGATGCAAGAGCAGGAGAACATCAAAATTAAACATGCAGGTGGTGGATTCAATAGGAAGATACTTATTCTGGGTAGACATAGGTGAACAGTAGCATTCTCTTTTACAGGACATTACAGATGCTATTCAGATTTCAAAGAACCAGATAAATTCACATAATAAACATATATCAAGGGCTTTCAACTACATCTGACTCAACAGGTCCCTGAACTGCAAATCACTGCTGATTAAAAGCTTGTATCTATTTGCATGTTTTGTACTCTTCCTAAGCATCAGCTGTTGACTCAGTAGAGTCAGCTCTTTTGTTAGGAACCCAGGTGTAGAGCATAAGGCATCTGGAAAGAGCCGGTGTTTTCATAATTAGCTGGTTATTCACCAGGGATTTTCTAAAGCACTCATGTCCAAAAGGCTTTCCTCTTACTTTCATAAATAGATTAGGAACCCTGTTTTGTTATTAAGAATCTCACTCTGCTGAATGATCTAGCTCCCTTTTTTCTTTTTTTTTTTTGAAACATCAAGTTTCACCTAAGTCCTATGCCTGCTATCCCTCTTTAGCATTAATACTCCTCAGCTGAACTAAAATGGTAGTTTAGACATGGAAAACTGAAGGAAGCCTTTTTCATGTGTTTACAATAGCTGCTAATAACATCAAGTTAAATAAGTAGGTATGCAGAAACTCAATATATTTTACATGTATAAAGAATGTATGACTGAAATTCAGGCCACTGACTACAAGCCCAACCCCAAACTAAGCCTGCCTAAGTATAAATTTTAAACAGTAACACTACGTAAAATTTCTTTTTGCAACTGGTTGAACTTCAGCACATGAACATGAAGTTCTTGACCTCATTAATTTGGGACATAGGGATCACAACATTACACTTCAAATACTAACTTAATCAAATGTTAGAAGCAATACAGAGCTCACAGAATGAAAGCATAGCATTTAAAAGCAAATTTTCCCAATGATTATCTAGTAGAAATACCTGATGTAAAGAAATTTGGTGAGGGTTAGGAGGACTAATTCAGTTGCAGAAAATCCAAATAAACTCCAATCTCATTACAGAAAGAACATAGGAGAGCTACATATATTTGGCTTGTTTTGAAAAAGGGAAAGGGTCAGAGGTAAGCATATCAATCATGTTACATAAAATATCTGTAAACGCCGGGCCTAATACGAATCCAGCAATGTTACTAACAAAAATATAGGCAAACTAATATTTTTATATTACAGATTTGTTATTGCAAAGATTTCAGCAAGCAGACAAAAACAATGAACAGCTAAGGGTTTTAATCCAAGATCAGCTCCTAAATATTTTCCACAAGAATAATTAGCTGAGGAATGACTGCAAAAACAGTCCCAAAACAAATAAAAGCAGTTAAAGAACAAAACTGGATCTCAAGAAAAGTGCCAGAAAAATAAAAGGTCAGGGAAAAAACAATCTATAATAAAGCTAAACATTCCAATAATTAAATTATTTATTTAAAAACAAGTTACTTCCCCTTTTTGCTTTAATTTTGAAAACCTGGAAAGTTTTAGATGAGTCCATCAATTTATGAACTGCAGAAAACAGTCCTATGCAGTCTTTTCCCTGAGTTTTCGTTCCATACCTGATGACTCCTGTTAAGGAGAAGAACCATCACCTAAAATAGATATATCCCACTAGCACAAGCACTTCTCAGCTGACAAGATGTCATCACACATCTAGGTCTGAGTTTGTAAATCTGTTCTTTCTCTTTGCCAGGGCAGCCAGGGCATGTCACTTTTACTATTTTCTTTTCCTTTTTCCACCACTATCTATATCCCAGAGGTTCCCTCCTACAGTCAAGTGTCCCAGGAAGGGGAAGGCAGTTAGAAGGCAAATCTCTCTGTAGTTCACCTACCAACATGTACTTTCTTTCCTCTACTCTGCTGAAGTTTTTGCATATCCCTGAATGCCGTTCCTTCATCACCCAAATCTCAATGAAGTGGTTACTCAGTGAGACCTCTCAATAACGCGCACCCCTTGCAGCAACAGGCACTGTTGTTGATGTTCCCAGGTAATACATCCCTGAAGGAGATGTGACAAAATATCTAAGATGCTCTCAAGATTCCATAATGTAGTCTCTCGTTCACTCACAGCTCATGACTACCTAACAATGCTTGAGGTTTGTGCACACAAGGAAAGTAGCATTTAGTAAGTCACAATGCACAAATGCCTAATATGGATACACAGAGGTGGAGGTAGACTACGCTGTCTTTGACTGGCATGCTAAAAACAGACTAGCATTTTTGGAGACAGGAAGCAAACAGACAAACTGGTGTCTTCAGGAAATAAAACCGAAAGTGAACGTTACCAAATGTAAAAGAACTAACCAAATTTATATCAAAGCAAACTTGTGAAGCTGCTTCTATGGCTGATGTGCCAAAATACCACAGGATAAAAGATACATACAAATACTATCATCGAGTAAGTCAAAGTGCGCTTCTACTTCAGCCATTCTATGGCAATTATGTGTGTACACTTAATTTACAGTAAATAAATGAGGAAAAAGACTGCTTGAATTCATCCCCAAGTGGCATTTATTTTTCTAAATTACAAATATCTGTATTTTGAATGTAATGAGTTAGATTGGATCATGACTTGTTGCCCCACTACTTCTACATTAACCAATTAAGTTATTTGGACATGGCTTTAGTATCTTTCATGCACAATGATGAAGACTAAAACTCAGCAGAGCTACTTCAGATGTCTGAATGAAGTCTGTAAATGGTCTGAATTACTCCTTCACCTGTATCCTCCAAGCAATATCTCTATAAAGGAAAAAAAGAGTCTGAAATTTGATCCTCTAAGAAATTAGCGCCAAATGTAAATGGCACAAACTCATGTTTTGGACAAAATCCTCAATGTCTCTCATGAAAGTTAAACCCCGCCACTTCCATTTTCTAGATATATCCTCTAGAGTTTTTTGTTGTGTAAGAAATGAAACATTTCTCCAAGGAAAAGTAAAGTATCTAGACTTTCAAAACTTAAACCCCCAAAATACACTTTCTGATATCAAAATATGAGTTAGATTAAAAAAATAGGAGCATGAATCAACTTTTCCTTGAAAAAGCTATTTTACCTTAAAGAGGAAAAAATGAAAATTAAAGAAAAAGCAAACTCACTTCTTCTTCATCCGGTTCAGCTTCTTCTGTTTCAACAGCTGACATACTAGCAACAGGCTTGTTCCATGCCAACTTCAGCTCTTGTCCTTTAAAACGAGATCCATGAATTGCAGCCTAAAACAAGTTTAAACACCTTAGTTATACGTGATTTCACAAAAGAAGTCCAAGCTGTAATATATTCATCACTGAATTACTGCTAATAGGCTAAACAAAACAACTTCATTCACTGCACATGGAATTCATACATCCTTTGAAGAAAATGATCAAAATATATTCAGAAGAAAATAAGCTTGGAAAACCATCAATCATTTGGTGATGTAGGCAACGTACTGAACTAACACCTTGTTTTTTAATATTATCTTGATGGGTTCCTCACCTTTCAAAGATGGACACAAAACTGTTAATATATAACTTAGTGGAAGAAGTAAGATATCCCACAAATGATTTAGTATATTTTAAAAAACCCAACAACCAAACAACTAAAAAAAAAAAGTCCCTTTGTGATTATAATTTAATCTACTGGAAAACGTTCCACTTCCTGTAAAGCCGTTGTAATTGAAATGTAAAAATTTTTAACTTATGGGATATTCATGCCCTTCTAAGTACCAGCTGCATTAAGTGGCTGCTTTGGAAAGAGTATGTTCAAATTAAAGTAACATGAATGAGCATAAATCAGTGTTAGCAACATTCCGAAATAACCGTCATGGTCACAAAAGATTTATAGTACAATCTGAAAGTACAGCATAATGTGAAATGTAGAAACAATTACATGTTCAATGACATCTGAACATGAATTGTGTGATATTAAAGTCCCCAGGTATAAATTTTAAATCTGTACATATAAATTTATGATAAATTTAAAAGATTCTATGCTTATTAAAATGCAGCTCAGGAGCTTTTTGTCCATGGTCTCATCACAATGTCACACAACCAGAATTTGTAAAAGTACTTACACGTGACATTTAGGTCCAGAAACAACTTGTAATCTTTGGAAGAAATTACTACTACATAAAAATGCAACATTTTACAACAGGGAATCTTCCTCTTCCTTCCAGGCTTCAATATATATGAACATAAAGCCTAGGCCTATTTTAGTTTAAGAAGGTAAAATACTAGCTGAATTTACCTCACAATTGGCCTCAACAGAGGTTTTTAATGATTACCTTCTATAACTAATTCTGCTTTAGCCATAAACACAAAAATTCCAGTGGAAATATATTTAATAAATAGGAATATCTTAAGGAAAATACATATTTTACTAGATTTGATTGAACCCAGTTTTCGTAACACTTTCACTTAAAAATGAAGGTGCAATATCTCTATTTTCAGAAGGGCATTCTGAAATTCACCTTTAATACAGCTTGAAAACTCCACCTACTCTATTTGAGAGTGATTGAGGAAAATTATACTGCTTTTTAAATGCACTGAAATGCATCACAAAAAAAAGAGAGAGAAGTACAAAACGTTGACTTCAACCTTTCCACCAAACATACGTCCCTTCTCCCCCTGCCCAATTTTTTTTTTATTCTGTGTTACCTTCCTTTTCAGGTGCTTCTTGTCTCTACACTTCTGTGTTTGATTCCAAAATACTACCATTCCCTGCTATTTACATGTAGAAATTTAGGTAAGGCAGAGAAGATGTTCCCTGCCAATTTTTAGGCAAAGTATGTTCTAAACATGTTCTAATATATTTTGCTGATAAACAAATATCTTCAGCAAGATACTGACAATATTCTTGTAGTGAATCATACTCCATCCGGAAGAAGTAAAGCCTTTATCGGGATAGTCCACAAAACAGATTATTGTTCTAGGTAACCTATTTTTCTTTTCAGGGAAGCAGATGTTCCTCTCAATACCTAGGAGTATTTCTTGTAAACTACAGTGTCAAAGAATATGAAGTTGCAAAATGAAGTATCCCGTGCCAGGAAGCCCTAAAACTGAAATCCCAACCTTACTTCAGTTCACTTGTGAATATATTAATTACAACTGCTTTTATCTGCAGTATCTCTCATCCTCCACAAAACTATGATTCACTGTTGAACTGTGTTCCTTCGATACAGCCGTACAATACTGGTTTTCCCCATGAGTCAGTATACATGACCTACCATTAATTACTCTTCCTTTTTTACAGAATAATTACAATCTTCATACAGTTACTGCTCATCACTGCTATACCTAAGAGTTTCACAAACAAAACTTTATGTTTCTGTAAAACATCTTTGGTACATGGATCAAACTATTCCTCAAAATATGTAATCATAAATGATATTCTAAGTGTTCAAAACTATTGCCCCCATTGGTTTAATCTGCACTTTAAATACCAGTATTTCTGTCAATCAGGTCACTGGTGACTCAAGACGAGAAAGAGAATAGCCTGGCCAGGTATGAAAATCATGTTCAGGTAAACTGCACAAGATATACTTTGTGCAAAATATAAAATGAAATCTTTCCATACAACCATACCATAAATATGAATCCATTCTTTCTGGAGTCCCTGTTATTTTCAGGATACTCCCTCCCAACAGTGATGGAAGGATTTTAAAGGAAACAAAATAATTTGCAGAACAATTATGTTCATTATTTTGTGCAGGTTCACATAATGCCTACGCTATGGACCGGTTAAGGCAGGAGTGCCACTGAGCTAAATGTATAAAGTCCTAATGATCCACATGTAAGGATGCTGAATTACAACGTAAGTCAACTCTGGATATTAGTGTCTAAAAGTTACTTCTACAATTCTGTGCTTCTGCAATTACATAACTTTCTAAAAAAAAGGGGGGAAAAAATGAAAACAAAAAGAAAATCCCATGAGATCAAATATCATTTACACTACCACAGGTTTTCAGGCAAAGGTAGATCCAATCAAAGACAAACAAAATACACAGGCTCACTCTGCAGGATGTCAATAACATTTCAGGAAGACTGTGAGGGTAGCAAGCCTTCAAGTAAAAAACCATTGCAATTAAATGAAGATGAACCAAGACATCAAACTATTGATTCCCAAGTATTTCCCTTAATTTCTCTCTTACATCCTCCACCTGCTATAAACATCCTCATTTCCTAAATATTTCAGTAATATGCTGTTCTGACAATTTTATTTTATTTAGAATTCAACTTTTGTGTCAATAGTTTTAAAATAACTAGCAGTATTATACTTAATCAAATACAGAAGTGTAACATAACCAGAAAGTACTTGAATGCCGCAGAATATTTTTAAGATAGTCTATACTCACAGCTTCGGCTTCTGCTCTTGTTTTGAAAGTAATCACCGCATGGAGAGAAGAGTCATCTATCTGGCAATCTTCAATTTCACCATATTGCTTTTGATAAACAATAAAAAATTTTAGTAAAATAGTTCTCCACCTCTAAAAATGCAGTCCTAAATCAAATGCCCTCAAAAAACCACAGAAAATTAAAACAGTGTATTCACAGTCTAAATGCCAGAATACTTGTCTTAGCCAAGACAAGTGGCTTGTCTTCCTTGTACTTGCATTTCTAAAACACCAAAGTGCTTGTTTCTGGATTTCCTAATTCATACAGATATCAAGCAAAATTATGACAGAAAGAGGTTGCCCTGCTTCAATATTTCTCTTTTTACTAGAAAGAAGGAATCTTGAGATTATTTCATTAGCCTATTGCAAAACTCTTCCACCAAAAGCTTTGTTAGTGGTAGGGACTGTAGAAAATGTTTCAAAATTTAACTGTACTTCAGCATCTTAATATTCCCATCTATTCCAGTAATGGTTGCTATGGTATTATGCTATAATACCTTTAATGCTGCCACCACTGTGAGCTGTTAAGTCCAACAACACATCTGTGCAAGCAGACTGCACTGCTGATGTGCACAGTTGTGGTATCCTATCACAGAGACAGAAATACAGCTCAGAATATTTCCATGGAATTTGCAGCAAGTTTAAAACTTGAAGCAAACCCACAACCTGCAAAATTAAGTAATTCGGTTTTTTTTCTCAGTGTTACCCTACTAACATGGTGAATGGAATGGTCTTGTTGATGTTACTAAGTTTATGATTAATATTTTTGCTTGTTAATGATTGTAAGTTTTCTATTTTCTCCAAAAAAATAATGTATAGGAAAACATGAAGTTTGCAGTAAGAAAAATACATAATGAAATTAAAACCATGAAAGGTGACCAGCAATATTTCATTCAGCAATATTCGCAAGACAGACTACATCACAATGCTGTATATTACAAATAATTTTTTTTCTTACGTGCATCATCAAAACTGGATTCAGAAACCTCCAAATAAAACGTAT
Organism: Corapipo altera; assembly: GCF_003945725.1. NCBI lineage: Eukaryota > Metazoa > Chordata > Aves > Passeriformes > Pipridae > Corapipo > Corapipo altera. Next base: position 48,746,712 of record NW_020884872.1, on the reverse strand, counting down.
CACTTCATTTTAAAGTTACATGTTCTTACTTTTACAAAAAGATTTGTTAACTCATGGTCAAATGTTCAATCCCTCATACATCTCTATAGAAAGTACTTTTATGCCCCTTAATTACACACACATATATATCTATAGATATGTATAAATGTTTGGTCTGTTATTTATCTTCATAGGAAGTAATTTTGTTCTTACAGGTATGATGGTTCCTTTTTGTTCCCCTATAGAGGATCAATGCAGTGTACTTAAGGGGAACAAAATATATATATATATACCTTCATGTATGTGTGCACACACATGGTTTCTGGAAACAAGACACCTTAAAAACCCCAGTACAACAGTGGAAGGGTTTTTTGGTTGTAATTTTTGTTGCTGTTGCTTTTGTTGTTTTGTTTTGAATTTTTTATTTATTTTAAAAAGCAGAGACAGATCCTTATTGGTTCTTGTTCTTTTGAAAAGCTGCTTGCATGACTGCCAGACAGGAAACATTAAGTACATTGACTGGAGTAAAATTTACTGAACTTACTGGCTTCTTGACTTCTCCCTTCAGAGAGGATCACTACAATTAAATGTTGGGGAAAAAAATCCCAAACAAAGAAGGGGGAAAGGGGCACAGTCAGCAATTCACACGACTTATGTCACTAGATATTCTTAGCATTCATTCCACAAAATAAACAAATTTGCTTTTATCATACTCTTTATTTAACGGAGGAAAAGCGGTTTTATAAATTTATGTTTATTTTTCACTTTACTATATTTTCAAAGAAAAATGTGCTAAAAATGATGTATGTCAAGTTATCATTTCTTAGATTGAAAACAGAAAAAAAGTAGGAAAAGCTCTGACTTCTTAAGTTTAAATACACGAACAGACAGAAATGTCTGGATGCTCTTCCAAGATCTGTATATATTTGCATAATTTTCATCTTGATTCCTAAATTCAGAAAGTCAGGTAAAAGTACTGAAAACGTTTAATGAAAATTTTCATTAAGCACTTGTCAAGATAAACACACTTCAGGTACTGAAAGTTTGGCACTGACAATCTGTATTCTTACTATCCCTTCAGTTATTTTATTTCAGTAACTAAAAATTTGTAAACAATTTAGATATATCTTGAAAAAATAAATATTATGAGCCATTTTCCTTTCCTTTTAAGAAAAAAAAATATCCAGAAGCCTCGTAAATGCTATGAGATTACACTTATAACTAGTCGAATCAATTGTGTAATTTTCCTGTTACACCTTTTTCTGATGCATCCTCTGCATATCATGTTGCAGATTTAATCCTAAATAATATTTCCAGATGAACTGAATCAAGAAGAAACAAGTCATTCAATAGAAGAATGTCATCCAAAAACCAAAAAAGGTGAAACTGCAACATACCGCAAAATGAGGAAGAAGATCTTCTCTATCACTTTCTGTAAAGGCAGAGATTTCTAATGCCCTAGGTCGGTGATCCACAACTGCATGCACAGGAACTCCTCTGCCTCTTCCCCGGCCTCGTATTCCTCTACCTCTGCTACGTGATGCGCCCCGACCTCTTGCATGAACCCCTCTACCACGAACTGAAGAAAGAATCCCTCGTTTGGCAGCCTAAGATGTTTATACATAACGTATTGATAAATTAAAATTCACAATCTACATACTTATACAAAATTAGCAAACACATATTCTGATTCTTCCTAAAAACACATCCCCAAAACAGCCCCAGAAAGAGCAGCTTGCAGGTCTTAAAATAACAAAAGGTGAACATTTTAATACCATTCAAAAGTTAATACTGTTCATTATTAACAGACAAAAAATAGGATGGAAATAGGAAAAAAGAACCAGGTATTAAACACAGATATCAACAGAGCCCTTATCTGTGAGCTTTAACTTCTCAAAAAAAGGAACTGCAGTACAACTGAAATTTCATTAGCAAAATTTCTTGATACGGTGTCTATCTACTTGATTTGTCTCTTTACTTTTGCTTCTTTGTCTCTGAAAGTTCAGGCAAGACTTTTATTCTGACCAGAATTGATGCAGCATAAGAGCTTTTGGCCACAGAACTGCAAGGTGTGAAACAAAGGCTTTTAACGGGCACTACCAAGAACAAAATATTCACTAACACTTGGCTCTACAAACTCAATAATTTCCATTCCCACAATACCTGTGTATCCTTTCTAAAGAACTTGGTATGCACTCTCCAAGAACAGTCAAAAGGCCAATAACAGTGACAGACAAGTCATTTAAAAAATAATCTGCAAAAGTTACTTTAAGTTTCAAAAGAGCCCTTTCAGGTTTTTAATCTCCATGTTTTTAACTAGAAAAAACCCCAACTTTTTAAACTCAAGTAAATCTGCCATAAGAATCAAAAGTTAAATGAAATCACCATAACTATGTTTACGACTCAAGTGGTGACAGCACTACTTTAATGCATGCCAGTGACAGCACCCATGAGGAGATCAATCTGTTACAGCTTTATCAATGGAATTATTCAGATAATTTTACAATAGTATCTAATTCACTTTTAATTTTTTATAAAGAGAATCATAAGGGGTTTGGGGTTTTTAGTTTTGTTCTTTGGCAGGTTTTTTTTAAACACTTTAAAATATTTAAATGAATAATTCAAGGTATGCTGACTCAACAAACAAGCTGTAAACTATTTGGGTTTTCTTACAGTAAAATCAGGGTTACCTGGAACGGAAGAGTAGGTTATAAGTCAAAGAAGAAACGTGAAATATTGTGGGAGTCAGAGTCACAAACACAACGTGTGAATATTAGAATTTTTTAAAAGAATTTGTAAGAATACTGAAGAATCAAACAAACGTCAATGGGAAAAAAACCACAACACCCTTTTGTACATTGTACAAGGGATACATTTCATGCTGTTCCTTGAAACATATCAATGTGAATCACTAATAACCCTGTTTTTTTCCATCTACTTTGGTTGGTATTTGCTAAAGGCTTCAGAAAATTCATTTTACTAGCAAATATTACTTTCCTGAAAGAGCTACCCTTTTTTGCCCTCTACTCAAAATACAAACAGACTTAATGAGAGACGGAGTAGGATTATCGCACTCAATCGTGGTGTTACTTTATCTTGAACAAGCACCTGCTTTCTGCTGTTATTTTACAAGTCATTCAATTCACATATTTTCTGGAATGCACAATTTATGAATAAGCTTTCAGTCCATATGAGTACGAAATATTACTCACCATCAGAATATATATTGTTAACATAAGCTTTTGTGCCATCTCTATTCAATTGGCTTGGTTTATTAACAAAACTATGTTCACAACTACCAAAGTTGCATAACAACTTAGTTTTGAAGCAAGATTTTAATGTAACTTCACCGCACGTATTTGCACTGTATTCATATGTAGTTATACATAAGACATAACCAAACTTCATTAAGACAAGAGGGATTTAAGCGACACAGCAGCCTGCTTAACAGTAAAAAGAGATAAGATTATCATGCGATTTAAGACAGTGCAATATCACACAGAACAGCACCCACAGCATCCATAATTTCTCAAAATTAGACACAGATATGAAGAATCTTGCACAGTCATATCAATTTTTTTTTTAAAGTAAGTACTTGAAGAAAAAGCGTATTTCTATACATTGAATACTCCCTGAAACATTGTATTTGCTTTTGTTAAGTCCTTCTTGAAACCAATGCCACAACAATATTATTTTTGGTACCTCCAGTTTTTTGATTAATCTCATTAGGAGGATGCTAACAACTCATTAAGAGTTAACACTTAAAAGATCAGGCACTGTTTTTTAACTCTTCTGTACTAAACACAAAATGACCTACAGGAAACAATTAAAAAACACTGCATGTTCTCAAGGAACTATTATTACCACAAATCTGTAAAACACCATGTCATCTAAATAGTTATAGAATTTAAACAGATTAGCAATCAAAATTAAAGACAATACTATTTCTGGATGCCAATGAAGTAGAGAAACTGGTTTTTCTTAAATATTATTGCTAAATGTCTCCATCTACATGCAACTTAATACTGCACTGTAGGAAAAAAAGTTTATGATACAATACACAGGCTAATAAACATAGGGGAAAATATTTGATTAGAAGTTAATTGCTAAAAAAGAAGAGGCAAACATACTTCCAGCTGTAGTTCCGTATATTTTCGTCTTAATTCAGTAACTTCCTCCCCAGCTTGCATCTTCTTGTATAAATCCAGTTCAGTATCTAGTAATTCTTTCTGCATCTAAGAAACCGTTATAGTAAATTATTAGTTCCACAGTTCACATTCGCTACTGAGGAAATAATTTTTCAATAAAAAGCTCTTGACCGGTACGCTGAGTTTCCACCTTCAAAAAGAAACCAAGTACAAGCTTAGCAGCCTTTGTGGCAAGATAAAACTTCCACGTGCAATAGCGTACTCTGAGCTTTGTGATGTCAAACCTTTTAGACTACTACGCAAAGCCAAAGCCAACGGACTATTTTCTAAACTGAAGATACAATAAGTAGAAAATGCAAGACATTATACGGTAATGATGATGAGAGAAAAGGAATTCTACAAAAAAAATAAAGGCAGTACAAGTATTAATGAATACAAAATCTATAATCAGTACTGAGAAAATGTATCTAAATTTACTGCAATTCCATAATGCAAAAGCACAAATGGTAGTTCTGTTCAGACCACAGTAATAAAAACACAGTAAGTAATAAGACATCTGCTAACAAAAAAAAATGGTCTCTTAAAAAAAATTATTAGAAAGTTCATAAAATATATATGAAAATGAAAGGTGTCTATGAACCCTAATTTAGACATGTTCTCTGCAACCACTGAGGTGCAGGGAAAGACGTGAGGCAACCACGAAAATTTTACTAGAAGTTCTGTTCCAAACCGAAACATCACAAATAAAGGATAAAATTATAGGTGACTGTGAAACAGTTTACATTTACACCCATTGTTTCAAAATCACAGCACGTAATATATTCAAAGGCTGGATGTCAAGAGATGAAGGTTTTGCAGCTGCGACAACTGGAAACCAAGTATCACCACCGATAAAAAGGGTGGTTTTGTTTCTTTGTTTTTTCCTGGAAGTTTTAAAAGAAAAAAAGCTGGATTATTCAACTGGCAACTTCAACCTCAAGCCCATTCAGCCCCATTTTCTGATTATCTACAGCAACCACAGAAAAAATCTTTTATATCCTGTATAATAGTTTTCCAAGTTTTCAAAATTGGAATCAGTGCTTCTCTCAAATCCCACTGTTACAATACATCAATGACATGGCAAAACAAGCACTTCTGAAGTTCAATAATGACCAGCAGTTAGCACTCACAGAGCAGTCAGAGACACTGGTGTAATAAAGACTTTTGAGGGTTTTTTTTATTGCTCTTAATGAAGACTTCTTTTACAGAGTTGTGCCAGGTGTCAAGAAAAAAATACCTTCTTCAAGATACACCAAGAGGCAGCAAAGGTTTCCCACTCAAGGGGGAAGAATATTTTGTAATCTGAATGAACTGGAAGAAGCCAAAAATAGGTAAAGATAATGGCACAGTCACATGGGCCTCATCTTCCAAGCCTGCAGGGTCTTCTTCAGAGCTGCTCAGCTTTTAAACACAAAGAAAATGAAAGAGAACCTAGAGCAAAGTCTTTTAGAAAACTGTTGAAGTTGTAGACTTTAACTGAAGGCTCTGTAAAATCTTCACTTTCACAGAAGTTAGATGGGACTCATTGTTTTTTCTCTTTAAAATGTTAACAAAACAATGCCCACAGTTAATGCACAATATCCCTTAAAGGAAAGGTGTCAATAAAATCAACTTTTTCTACAATTTGGATACTTTGTCTACTATGAAGTGGGTTTGCTTAAAATGCTTCTTCATTTTCCATATTACAAAGAAAATAGAAAAGCAGCTCAAAAATTTCATTAAAACTGCAATTCAAAATTAGCATATTGCCTCACTTTTGCTTAGTAGGAACAAGAATCATGTAAGCAAAGGGTGATGTGGGGAGAAGAGATCTCCAGATCAACAAAACTAGGCTGAAGGGGGACCACCTCAAACATATACATACCAATCCATATAAATGAGGGAGTGCCTACAGAACAGTATCACAGGGGGAAGATCTCCTTTCTTTTCTGGTAAATCAGTGCCTCTCTGAAGAGCTTAGACATTAATACACAAAATAGGTGAAACAAAGAGAAGGCACACAGAGAAGGTCTGTGTGCAGTTATTGGGCTACAATCTCCTTGGGACTACTGAAACATCGTAGAAAAACTGATACAACTGGAGTGGTACAGTGGACAGATAGAGTCTCTTAAAAAGGATGAACCAGGATGGCAAGGAGTAGGAGTTGCCCTTTATTAGAGAGTGCAGTAGGAGTGCACAGAGCTCTGCCTAGGGACAGACAATGAGCCAGCTGGAAGTTTATGAGTCAAGATTAAGATGGCAGACCCACGTGCGTCACGCTGCAGTGGGTGTGTACTACACACTGTCTAATCAGGTAAAAGATGTAGATGAGGCCTTCTTCAGACAACTGGAAGAGACCTCCTGTTTGAATACCCTGGGTCTGGGCATCTGCTGGAAAGGCAGGATGATTTTCAAGAATTGCATCCTCCAAGTTTCAGAGCATGTAGGAAATAAAGGCAGCAAGATGCCTGCCTGGATGAACAGTGAGATCGTAGCAAAACTTAAATCCAAAACCAAGCTTGTACAAGAGTTGGAAGCAGGGAGAGTACAAAGGGAACATAAGAGAAATTGTCTGAGCGTGCAGGCATTGGTTTGGAAAGCCAAAGCCCACCTAGAGCTGTTTCTCACCCCCCTTGCCAGATTCAAGAAGAAGGGTTTCAGTACATCTCTCAGCAGCAAGATGAACACTGCGCTGTGAAAAATGTGGTCTGAGTGCTGAATGTTAAAGAGCACCTGGCAACAAAGGACACTAGAACAGAGGAGGTACTCGATACCTCCTACTCCTCAGTCTTTACTGGAATGATTTGATTCATCAATCCCATATCCTGAGACTGGAAAAGCCTGGCACAAGATTCATAGAATTATCAAGGTTGGAAAAGACCTTTAAGATCATCAAGTCCAACTGTCAACCCGGCACTACCTCTGTAACCCCTAAACCACTAAACCACGTCACCCGGTGCCAGATCCAGACAATGCTTAAACACTTCCAGGGATGGTGACTCCACCACCTCCCTGGGCAACCTATTCCAAATGCCTGACCACCCTAACTGTGAAAAATTTTTTTCTAATATCTAATCTGAATCTCCCTTGTCTCAGCTTAAGGCTACTTCCTCTTGTCCTCTCATTGCAGGAATGGTAGAAGAGACTGGCCCCCACCTCACCATGACCTCCTTTCAGGTAATTGTAGAGAGCAATGAGGTCCTTCCTGAGCCTCCTCTTCTCAAAAATAAACAAAACTACCTCCCTCAGCCATTCCTCATAAGACATGTTTTCTAGACCTTTCATGAGCCTTGCTGCCCTTTGCTGGACATGTTCCAGCATCTCCATGTCCTCTTTAAAGTGAGGGGCCCAGAACTGGACACAGCACTCGAGGTGTGGCCTCACCAGTGCCAAGTACAGGGGGATGATCACTGCCCTAGTCCTGCTGGTCACACTATTCTTGATAAAAGCCACAATGCCATTGGTCTTCTTCGCCACCTGGGCACACTGTTGACCCATGTTCAGTTGACAGCTGACCAGCATCCCCAAGTCCTTCTCCATTGTTCAGCTTTCTCTGCTCCCAGCCTGTAGTGCTGTACAGGGTTGTTGTGGCCAAAGTGACCGGTCAAGGTCAAGTCAAGAAGACTTGCTGAAAGAAAACCAAGTTAGGAAACAAACTGTATATAAACAAAAACCTGGGACCCAGTACTGAGGGAGTTTGGTGACAACCCTGCAAAGTCAGTCTCAGCTATCTCTGACAAGTGATGACATTTGTGGGAGGTTCCGGGGTACTGAGAAAAAGTAAGTATTATTTAGATCTTCAAGAAAGGTAAGAAGATCTGAAGAACTATGTGCTTGCCAACCTCATCACAATACCTGGGAGGATGAAGGAGCAAATAATCCTGGACACTATTTCCAAGCATATTAAGAACAAGAAGGTGTCTGGGGAAAGGGAAGGAGAAATCATACTTAACAACCATCTACAGTGAGATGACTGGTTTGGTGGACAAAAAGCAGAGAGTAGTCCAAGCTGTTATCCTGACTTCAGTAAAGATTCAGTTGAGTTTCAAAACAACATCCTCACAGCCAAAAGGATGAGGTGCTGACTAGACAGGTAAACAGCGAGATGAACTGAAAATCGGCTGAACTGCTGGCTTCGAAGGGTTCCAACCAGTGACCAAGTCCAGCTGAAGACCAGTTGCTAGTGGTGTACCCCAACATTAACATCTTCATTAGCTACCTGGATGGTAAGACAGAGTGTGCTCTCAGCAAGTTTGTGGAAAATACAGAATTTGGATAAGCGGTTGGTACATCAGCTGGTTGTGTTTCTGTTTAGAAGGATCTTGACCTGATGGAGAAATGGGGCAGGGGGAACCTCTTGCACTTCAACACAGAGAAATGTCATGTCCTCCGCCTGCCAAGGAATAACTCCAGCTACCAGGAGATTGGGAGCTGCCCAGATCAAGAGAATCTGAGGGGTCCTGGTAGCAGAAAAGAAATCGAATGTGAGTCAGCAATGTGTCCATGTGGCAAAGAAGGCTGACAGCCTCCTGGGCTGCATTAGGAAGAGCACCACCAGCAGGTTAAGGGAGGTGATCCTTCTCCTCTGCTTTGCAGTGATGAGGCCACATACGGAGTGTGATGCCCAACTCTAGGCTCCTGAGCATGAAAGAGACTGGAGAGAGTGCAGATAAGACCACAAAGATGATTACGGGATTGGAGCATCCACTGTATGAGCTAATAGAGGCTAACAGAGCTGCAATTGTTTTACTTCAGGAAGAGAAGGTGGGAGGGGGGAATCTTACCCATGTATATAAATACTTAGTATGGATGAGCAAAGACACCATCTAGACTCTTCATAGTGACACGTGGTGATGCAATAAAGCAACCCCCAGAGATCCCTTTCAACCATAACCATTTTGAACAATTTTGTGTTACCAAACTATTTTCTTGTACATTTCAGCACTGGACCACTCTCAGCGTAAAATGATTGTGATGGGTTAAAATGTTGCATTGAAGTAAAGAATTTACCAAGATTTCATGATTCAATTTGCTTCTTCATTTCTATGGGCCTGGATTCATTTCCTTGCACATAACAAAATCCAGAAACAACTGTTATTCTTGGATCAAATGTATGAAGTACTGTTCACCATCAGCAGAAGAATATTTGTCAAAAACATGACACTTTTAACAATCAAATGTAGCTTTAAAAATATTGCCAATTTCTAGGACTTTTGTAGTTCAAATTCACTCTACAGACAGGTAACATCCTTCAGGCCTCCTAGAAATATTTTCTCACCTGACAATGTCCACACTCTCAGAGACATAAAAAAGTTCTCTCATCTCCAAAAAATTGAATAGTTTAATCTCATTATGGCAGTGCCCAAATTCTGGGATTATTACCTTCAGTTCCCTCTCTAAAACACAGTAGAATATTCCACTGCAGCTGAAGTTGTTTTAAGAGGCATAAACTGATTTCCAAAAACTACAATCTATGCCCATTTTTAGGACAAATATATGCTACTTCAACTTTTTCCTGACAAATTATATAAGAAGGTACAGTGATCATGTACACATAATTTCACTATTTCTTGTTGGTATTTCTTTTCAAAACTGTACATCATTGTAATTGATACTGCAGTTACTTTTAATGTCTATATTTCTACAAAAAATAAAGTAGTAGAAATGCTGTTTCAAAGTGAAAACTAATAACTCGTTTAAACTATATCTGGGCTGTAACATTACACCAGTGTTGTAAAACAGTATCCCAAACATTCCAAAAAGAAGACTAAGCATTCTAAACATTTAAAAACTGAATGAAAAGGGCTAGAAAAAACAAAAATTCACTATTTTATTAGTGTGTACTTCTTCACTTGATAAAGCAAGAAAGCTTGTAATGTATTTAAAAGAACACTTTCTTAAAATGTTATTTCTCCAAGACTTGTTTAATTCTTAACCACGTTGTGATTTGTTCAGGAACAAACACTTCTACAAAAAGTAAAATACTGCATTTTAAAAAGGTAATATAATTGCATCTTTAAGCAGTTGGGAAACTGGTTACAAGTCATATACCAACAAGAATGATAATAGAGGAAAAACTCTTTTCACATGTAAAACCCAAATATGGGCAGCTCTATCAAAGGGAAACTGAGCAGTATAATCCTCCTTCTAAAAAGGTTAATATATAGACAAATTTCACTGACAAAAAAAGCCCCAGAAAATGATATATCAGTCCAGTAAATTTTGTGTATTAAACCTGAGAAGAAAATATTTCCGCAGCCTAACTATAATCCTTTTACATTAGAAATACTATTTTCATAATTTCTATTCAAAATTTAAGAAAGCAATTGACCATACACAAAGAATTAAATAAGGCAAAAGAAAAATATCATAAGACTTTTGATTTGTTTTTTTTTGATTTTCCAAATGATGCAGTATCTGTGTAACAAAAGATAAATCTTTTAGAAACAGCATGGTTTTAAAATTTAACTATGTTCCTTTAAACAGAAGGCAAAACCAATCTCACTTCAAAGAGGACTTGAAAATTAAACTGGTAATGGTTCTAAATATTGCTGATGTGACTGCATATTTTTATTCTGCTGACACAAACAAGTCCACTCATCTTATTAAAAGCTGATCAAAACTTGAGTACCTGAGTTTTAGTTTTCATGCTTTTTAAAGGAGTCCCTCCTCCTGGTGATACACCTTTTAATTCATCCTTTAACTTGGTAATGCTATTAGTCAAAATTTCCAGTGTTTTCATGATTTCTGCTTTGTCTTCTGACTTCATGGCTTTATTCTTCTCCAGCTTTGAAATCAGCATCTGTCCAATTTAAAAAAAAAATCTTTTTACTCAGCAACTATTACAGATCTGTTTTCCAGCACTCATTACAACTAATACGAAAACTGAATATTGCATTTCTTTTGCTGTGACCTACAAACTCAACATATAGGGCTTTTAGCAGCTTGCATTAAATTAAAATCTTTGTCTGAATTTCTTATTTGTTTCCTAATGAACAACTGATATTTCCATTTGAATGAGACACATTTGAATTATTTCAAAATTTTTATTCAACTAACGGACATTTTGGCCTTTTTCCTCTTCCTAAGCCTAAGTGCAGTCATACATACTTTTCTACATCACCCTCTCCTGCTCTTGTCAAACAGAACTGAGGTTGTTCCTTCTCCCAACAAATATAAGCACGTTGCACCCAAATTAGGCAATTTCAACTAAAATTGCACCTAAATTGCATAAGCTCGTAGGGTTTTTTTAAAGTGAACTAAAAAGACAAGTTAGATTAAAACTCTAAACTTATAATAATGTGGTAATGCCATTCTAAGAGAATGCTTATTTTACAGGCCTTTTTTTTAGTTTGTGTTTACAAAATCTGAAATATTTTGAAGTGAACTGAGATTATACAACTGAATTTCTGACTGTCTTTAATGCTAACACTTTACCTTCTGTGTTTCAATGTGCTTCTCTAAGATTTCTTGCTTCTTTTTTCTCATCTCTTGTTGAAGTCGTAATGCCTCCTAGAAGCATAAAAAGATTACAGAACATTTCTAGACTTTGAAACATAATGCCAGAAAAATAATGTCTTATACTTGGCAACTATACAGTAGTAACTTACAATAATAGGGAAAAAATAGTAACAGAAACTCACGATACTAATAGGCAGTATTTCCAATTATGTTTTGGAAAACAACACGTCACCAACTTACTGAAAGTTCTAATTATCCTTCTCATTATGCTGGGGATATTTCATTATTGCTTACATACAAAGTAACACCTTACACAACTCCAATGAAAGATGAAAGGAAACGTATTACACTACCTCAAGACATACATAGCATGCAAGAGTTTAAAGTGCAAGGACAATTATCTTGAAAGCAAATGTAAAACAAGTCCATCAATTAAAACACATTCTCCAAAACTCTTACAAGCATAAAGAAAACACATTCTATTTTCTAAACACTTTTCTAAAGTGTTACCCAAAAAAAACCACCTCTTTTGCATCTGACTGCTTTAACTGGGAAGTGACAAACACTCAATCTGCCAACAACAGAACCTTGGTATTGCAATGGGCAACTCACAATGAACTGAAACCGATCAGGATGTAACATATTGCATTGGAATGAGAAGCAGGAGGAGATGCCACCACTGCTGTGCTCAGCACCTACTAACATTTCTTGTGAGAAAGCAATTGCTTCTTGCTCTCAAATACACAATGAAGAAGCCTTAAACAGCAGGATACTTGCAGAAAACCATTCAGAGTTTTGATATCAACATATTTAATGGAATGAAAGAGGAGAGGTAGAAGATGATGAACTGGAATCACTGCGAGTGGAATATCTTATACAAAGAGTGTAAACGCACAAAAGACGTAGAAAAAGAAATAGTAAAGTTTCTGTATGTCTACTTAAATACTGACAAATTCTGCTGCATGAAACGTTAGTTTTGCAATACAGCGTGCAAATAATTTTTCTGAAAGGAAAGGGAAGATATGACAAGGGGATGAACGCTAAGAAAAACTAGGGAGACAGAAGGAAAAGAAGGGAGTGAGTCCCACAAATCATGTTTTTCCACAAGTACTAGTATATTGTACCAGAAATTTCTGAAGGCAGGTAGGAGCACAAGACCAAGTGAAAAATGAGTCAATCACTTAGCACATCTTCAGTGTCTTCTCTCAAAAAACCTCTACAGCTGTTATGACAAGTCAATAATTTTAATTAATTTTTTCTGCCATTTTACAGGCATTTAGCATTTTAACTTGAAAGGTGAAGGCTCTAATTCTGAAAAACATGTGTTAGGGGACAAATATGAAATGAATTCCCAAAATTAGAACTGATTTTCTTTCAAATCTGGAACAAGGCCATAACTGACATGCAGCTAACAAACTGCTGGTTCAAATTATGTTAGATATGAATTATAGAACTTTACCAATAGACCAAAACCTTTAACAAGTGTATTGCTTTTAATACTTACGTTTGTATCTAACTTAGTATTGAACTTTCAATTTGTGGTTTAAAAACAGAAAGATAAACATTGTCCTATATTTAGTTTTTCTAAATGATAAGAATAAACCTGAAAAAGGAGATTTGCTTAGCTCTTTTGAAAATTCTAAGCAAGCTAAACTACAACTGAATGACCTATTCAAGGCCAAATATTTTTTTGTTGCATTTCCTCTCTAACACAAATAAAAAAGAGGAAGCCTAGTATCTAAAAATAAAAATGGGTGCAGGAGAATTACAGCTTGGAAAAAACAAAATGCAAAGTCATACAATTCTCAGTTCTCTCAAGTGAAGAAGCAATTTTGGTCACAAGTACAGAATACACTGAGAAGAGAGGCCAGTTCCAAAAAGGCTTAAGAGAGAAGAACAGTGACTACACTACACTCCCTTTCACTTAAAACAGACAATTCATACCTCAACATGGAGACTCTGATTCCAGGAAAAAGTGTTTCACATTTTGAATTTCTACAGTTTTAAACCTGCTTATGCTGCCTGAACATACACTGAAAAATAACAAAACAATGCTGAATTTTCTTGTCCTTTGCAGGAAAAAAAACATAGTGAATTTAAGCTTACAACTAGTTTCATCTATGCTCTTGAGATGAATATACATAGTGCTTTATCTCTAAGTCACAAGTTCCCAACCTAGGTCCATTTTATAAAGAAGCATATTTAATTTACCTGTTTTTTCTTCTGTGCTTCATTAGAGTCTAGCACGGAAGTGGAAACAACAGGCAAAGATTTCTGTGCTGCCTTCAAAGCAGCAGGGTTGTACACAGTTTTTGTCAAGCCAGTAGAAGTGGATAAAACCTATAGGAGGAAATCATTTTATTTTTTTGCCAGTGAATTTCAATCTTTTAAAAAACCCACATGAGTGCTTAAAAATATGTAAGCGTCTTTTCTTTTGTCTGTTTTGATGATATGGAATATAAAAATCTGGTGTAACAATTTGGAGTTGTTGAAGTTAAACAATTTTCGAAGAGGAAGCAAAACATCAGATACGTAAGTTATAAACATCAGATCATAAATCCTCTCCATTGAGATTTCATATGTACTTCCAAGCTTCAAATACATAAAAATTTACGTATTTGACCATAATATAGGAAAGAGAAGATTGAGATTGTCACAAGAATAACTTGTTTTTCTTTTCTGTTTTGTAGTCTAAAATACAGTATTTCGTGGTTGCATGAATTTTCCAAGCAAGAAGTCAACATAATTTTAGACGATAAGGTCCAAAGTAAATACAACACTTCCTTTTCATATGCAGTTTGTGGAAAGTAGAGCTTGCACAATTGCAAGAAGTAACTCAAGTACAGGGAAGTCTTCAACATCATACAGCAAAGGAAGAGACTCCTATGTCTCTCTGTTCTTATTCCTACATTTGGAGTGAGGTATGAAATTTCTCCATGACTTACTGAGAACATAGTTGCCTGCTTTACAATCTCTGTAAAGTATACTATGTACATCGCAACACCACCTGAAGATTTGGACTATTTTGTTTTCTTAGCACATTCCTTAAAGAACATTTTGGCCATGCTAGTATTGAAAAATCCACAGTTAAGTCCTAGAGATAATACAGGCATGATCTTGTCCACCTTTTAGCAAAACACAGAAATTATGCAATTGGTATCACTTCCACAAGTTTAAAAATATTTTCTATATATGTGGAAAAATTAAAAGATGCATGCAGATTCTACTGGTCACCATGCACTCCATAAAATAGATACAATGCCCACCAACAGAAGAAAAAAAAGAGACAGTTGAGAAACAGAAAGACAGAGAAGACTGAGAGATCAGAAGAATTTACAACAAGAATGCTTCATATAAACCCTTTTCACTTCAGCGTGCTATTTATACTATTTCTTCCCACATTCAAGTGTTTTCTAGAGTAGGCATTGCAGAGAAAACAAAAGCAAAAAAAAAAAAATCAATGCATGTTAAGGGGTATTATATAAGGTGGTATAAAATGCTCTAAGAAGGCCATTACAAAGATGAAGGATTTTTTCTAAACTTACTAAAAGCGCAGTAAAGTATGCATGACCCAGTCATACAGTTTCTATTACGAAGTAGTTTTAGGACAGGCTACATCACAAACAAATAAAAGGAAGCAAAGACAAAAATATTGACGCACTCCTTTTGCCCTGAACTGTCTTCATGGCAAAGTGAACCATACTTCGCCATCTCTTTTAATATAAGGAGAGATGCCACAGTAGATGTTGCATCAACTAACACAGAGAAGTAAAAAGCAAGACTAATGTCTTCTAAATCTCTTAATACTATTCAAGAGAAAGAATAGTGTGAATCTCTTCACAAGTTCACGAATTTTAAGTCCCTATACAGATCCTAAAAGGCATCACATTATCTCCTTTTCCTCCTGTTCTTTGGGAAGCATAGCTACCTCCTTTCTTACTAGAAAGTTCTTGTTAAACCCTGCACTCCATCAGAAACAAAAAACGATCTAGGACATGACATCTATGTTTTCTGACAGCTGTAAATAATTTAATTTCTAATGGTTGTAGAATGTAATCGCTGCAAACTAACCAAGTTATTTCCTTGTAAAGGGACAGCAGTAGGTAAACCGAGGTCAATTCAAGCTTCAGAACCCTACTAAAAATGTCAAAGGAAACTGTTGTTTTACAACGAATCCAGTTACAGCCCAGCAGTTCATCAAAATCTATGAGCTCATCAAAATATTATAAGACAACAAAATACTGCAAGACAACAAAGCATAAAACCATTCTAGCATGAATTTACTCTTTGAAGCGTTTCAGGATAACTCAACTCTTGTAGAACGCGAAAAAAAAAAGAAGTATTTCCACTCAAACTGTAAAGAGAAGCAGACCTCCTATTTCTAAAGTTAGCATATAGTATGCATGTAAAATGTAGTTCAGGAATACACAGCAAGTTATTTATCTGCAACTAATTTTGGGTGACAAGAATGGAACTAATCAAACCAACAACAAAATACAGGCAAGAAACCTAGATCACTGTATTTAGGCAGACTGCTCAGCTTGAAATGAATCAAAGAGACCTCCTCTAACATTACAACTCAACTTTTAAGTATTGCTACCTTAGTAGCTAGGTACAGCATAGTATCTCCGGAGTGAATTTTACTGGTTAGATTACACTTAATCTATCAACTACCATTCTGAAAAGGGGTGGGGGATGTGTGTAGCAGCAGATGCTTCATTTACTTCAGATCAAGGCAACTCTCAATAGAACAGATATGTACCTAGGCAGAGGAATCCTTTTACAGAGTAAGACTTGCTGTCTTTCTACTACAACTCTTCTCAAATGAATGTTATAAACACTGTGGAAGCCTGTCCCCTAAAGTGCTAAACAGATCTGGAAACATGCATTACAAACTTTGCTACTAAAGTAAATATGTCCACAACTTCATATTCTGAAAATTGGAACCACTGGGCAAAATAAATAACTCATAAGCACAACTCAGGTACACACCTTTCCCACTTTATCTCTCTTTGTCCTTTCTATACTGATAAATTTCCACTTTTATCTTTTCACAAGTACTGCAAATTGTAAAACCAAATAAGAGGATAAATGTTTACAGCATCACCTTTTAAGGGGCACAGAAGTCCAGAAACATTTTTATAGAACTGCTGTCTATAGTTTCATATATAGTGTTAAAATTTCTTTATTTTTAAAATTTATTTCTGTATACTTCTAAACAACTCAGGATTATGGAACATATCTAGTTATTTTAATGACTGAATAAAAGGAACCTACTCTATTAAAACAAAACCCACAGAATAGCTGTTTCTGTCCTAGCATGTTTTCTTCTTATTATTATCATTTAGCTATCCACTGAGTTCTGATATATTATGCTTCCTAAAACTAATCTTGAACAAATGAACTTATTCATAGTTATGAAACAAACTTAATATTGACACAATAAAAAAAATTAATTCTACTGAGATTAAATATGAGAGAATATGAGACATTCTCTTACCTTTTCAGTTGCTGGAGTAACTGGCTTTGACACAAAACCCAGTCTATCCTTCACAGATAATTTAGTCACATTCTAAGAAAACAAAGCAAAATTATAGTTCAAATGTACTTTACTTTATGAATATTTTACTGTTTCCTTTGCAACTACAAATATTAGCAATTTAGAAAAAAAATTTAACTAATAAAACCACAGACTTAAGCAACAATACAAGCAAAATATTTAAGCAGTTGATAAAATTTACTTTAGATATTTGATTTTGCAGTTAACAGAAGTCTACAGATTGGATAAGACAAAGATAAAGCCAAATTTGGAATCAAAGATTATACTACATATTGTTTGCAAGAAGTCAAAAACATGCCAGCTAGAAGAGGATTATCTGTATGGACTCTTTTAAATACACTACAGTTCTTGTGTTTTATAACACAAGAACTGCTATTTGCAGGCATCAACTGCAGAAATCTGTTGTTTGAATTTAAACTACAAATGTGTTCTGAAATGTGGTGGTCTTACTTTCCAGAAGTGAAACTACAGCAGTGGCACAATGGTAATAATGAAATATTTCTAACAGAATAAAAAATTAAAGGCTATTTCTAATGGGAGTGACATGTCAGAGTCTGTCATTATTCACAGTGGTATTGTAGCTACATTCTTCCTTGTATTAGGGCTGATGTACAAATTCTGAAAACATTTTTAGATGGTGACTATCGGTCTCTAATGGTTTTAGCTGCTTAACAGATAAAATATATATAAAAAAAAAGACAGCTTTTTGTTCTTTGGATAGAAGCCCACTTTATTTTGAAATCTGAAACGAGCAATTAAACACAACAATACTGAAATATATTCAGAGCCTTTCAGTTTTTCAACAAAGCAAAAAGCTAGGATACTTAAAAATTAAGTACCGCGCTCAAGTAAAAAAGCCAAGTATCATGCACTGAGGAAAACTTTAATATGAAAACACCATTCATAATACAATTAGATGCACTTGGAAGTAGTAAATGTGTACTTGCACTATGTGAGTAACTGTAACTGATACACTCATACACTATGGAACCTATCACAGAAAGAAAAACAGGCAACTGAATTTCTTACTATAGTACACACCTGAGTGACTTCTGTATTGGCACTCTGTGCTTCTGCAGGTTCAATATTACTTGCAGGTACGGGACCCAGTCGCTCCTTCACCGATTGCTTCACTACTGGTAAACTGGGTTGCTGGACTAAGGGTTGTATTACCTGTAACACCACCCCCGTCCCCAAGAAAGCACATCACCATATTAACAACAAAAGACTGTTACATTTATCGTTCAATAAGTACACAATGAAATTAATGCAATGGCATTTACATGTCTTCCTTTCTATCATTCAATGGCTTTTTCACCTCATAGGAAAAATAAAAGCTTCATGAGATTTATTATGTTATACTGAGTATTTGTGTAGCGCAAACAGTCATAACATCTATTTTGCACTTGCAGCTCACAAAGGTGATGAAACAACTCTGATTTATCACATCTACTCAGACTAACTTAGATTCTACCTGTTAGAACTGAATAAAAAGTAAGAAGCAGTCTTCTAATTCCTCTTACAACTCTTTTATCATCAACCATTTAGTTATGAAAAGGCAGAATATACAAACTTGTATTACAAAGCCTCCCACTTTTTACAGTGATATATCACTTTTCATCTCCTATGTGTTTAACGTGGACAAAATAGAAAAAAAGATATAGAAACATGCAGTCACAGGAAAAAGAAAAGTAGCTAATCTTTGAACCTTCCATGGATATACTCTGACAGCTAACACTTTTCCTTTTTTTTTTCTTTGACAAAAACATTAAACACTTAAGACTGAAAAAATATGCTTCCAAGCAAACTTATTGTCATATTTATGACCCTCAGGAGGTCACCTAATCCATTTCTCGACTGTAGGGCAAAGTCAGTTATGCCACTACTGACAGTATCTATCTATCTAGTTCTTACAGATTTGTGATGAAAGAGGTCCTGTCACCTCTTTAGGCAAAAGTGTTTCAGTATCCTTTGGCATTAGAAAATGTTTTTTTAATATCTAACCTAAATCTCTTTGTGCTGCCTTTTAAGCCCAGAACTTCCTGTTTTATCTACTTCAGATGAGGAGAGCACATTATTTCAGCTCCTTGGCAGAAGCCTTTTATTTGATGATTTATTATGGTTGACTCCCATCATCTTTATCTAAGTACTTCCACTCTTTCAGAAATTCTACAATAAATATTTTCCAAAGTACTCCTGCTGATGAAATAGCAGTGCTCAAGCAATTGTGCTGGACCATATCCTACTGAAGGGACAACTTAAAAGCCAACTGACTTTACAATGAAGAAAATTCAAAAACCTGTCTTTGGTACCTGACAGACAAAATCTGGTTGAAACCATTATAAATACAGGTGAAATTAATTAAAAAATAGAAATCTTGACAAAAATTCAAATACTTATAGTATGTGAAGAATTGTAAGAAGAGTTTTCATACTACTTGTAGATATGACACCAGATATTAATTTCAATGTAAAGAGAAGTAAATATTCATGCTCCTGAAAGGCTTATGAAGTAAAAATACCTCTTTACTGATTCGACAATTTGATAACTGTTACATTTTGAGGTAGAAGCATTGCACTTAGTACTTTAACTTCCTGTTACAAGTTTTTCTCGTCACTGTGTGCCTTCTATTGCCGATAACAGACTTCAAATTGTAGTCTGTTGACACATGCTGAATGTTTGTTCTTTGTGAGGCAGGAACACTTCATACTGTTCCCTGTTACTAAGGAGAAATTAATTTTCAAACCATCAAGGTTAACTGGCTAAAGGTGGTGTGCTGGGAAGCTAGTAACACCACTAAAAGTGATGGCACTATTTAAAATAACAAATATATAAATCAGATATTTGTTTGGAAATACATAGTTAATAGTTCGAGCTGGATAGCATAATCAGCAAATCAGATGACAGCATAGTCCAAGCTATCCTTCGAGTAAGAGGGAATATCTGTAGGAATGCAAACGACGTACTCCACTGCCCTCTTCTGGCTGAGGAGATGGAAATCAAGCTTAGAAAATACCATTTTGAGCAGCAAGTAGCTTTTTTGACCAAGCATCAAAACAATGATAACTAAGAAGACAGTGAGACAGGTGTCATTAAAACTGGTTTTTTTTTTTAGGTAAACATCAGGGTATTTATTACAAAAGGAGAGAAAGGAAAGTTAAAATGCTGTGCAGCAGGACTACTATGGAAAATTGGGTCACTGATTCTGAATGATGACATACACCATCAAGAGAAAGAGGGAATTCTCAACTTAGAGCAGCAACTGAAAGAATCCTCTAACAACTCATTCACACATTATATCAGCATACATAAATAAGTGAACATTTCTTCTACAGAGCCTGCCTCAGATTTTAAAAATGCAGAATGTGTTGTTCCACACTGACAGCAAATCCAATAAAGCAGGACACACAAGTATTTTCAAAGACTTGCTACACTGGATGCTGACAAGACTCTCTATGCAACAACCTACACATTCTGGGAGAACCCGAGGTTCCTCTTCAGTTTGAGTAGACCCACGATCCCTGCTGACAAATCTGATTTGGCTTGCTACAGGTTACGAATCTACACTTCACAACAGTAACTGCTGTTTTATTTTTTAAAGTGTTCCCAACACTACTACAAACATGACAACTACCAATAAGTGTTCCACTGTGATTCAATCAAAAAATGTAGAATAGAGTATTTCAGTTGGAAGGAACCTGCAATGATCATCTAGTCCAACTGTCTGGTCACTTCACAGCTGACCAAAAGTTAAAGCAGGTTGCTACCCGGCACTGTCCAAATACCTCTTAAACTGCTGGCAGGCTTAGGGCTATCAGTCACCTCTCTGGGAAGTCTGTTCCCCTGGCTGATCACTCTCTTGGTAAAGACGCGCTTCCTCATGTCCAGTGTGGACCTCCTCTGATAGATCTTCGATCCATTCCCACACATTCTGTCACTGTATACCAGGGAGATCAGCAACTCCCTCCCTACTTAAAAATATCCCTGGTCCACTCCCACAAAATTAAGTCTCTTTATGAAAAAGAGTAAAAAATAGCACCTTTTGGAAGAAAAAGGAGATCATCTTCCAAGAGAAGATATGTAACTTTCTTATGCTCACCAAAAGAAATAAAAAAGCCTATACTAATTAAAGCAAAATAGATGCTATTCAGCAGAAAGATGCATCAAATCTTGCTTCACATGAGACGACGACAAAGTGAAATTCTCCATAAGTCACCAAAGGTTTTCTTTAAATGCTTTTGATCTTATCTTGCTAATCAACTCTCAAACCTTACATTTGAGGTCAAAGAATCTACAATTAAAGAATAACATTTGGAAATGAATTACATGAAGTAGTCATTATTTCAAAAGGACTTAAGTTTACTTGATATAAATATTTTTTTAAAAGTTTAGAATATTCTTTTTTACATAATATTCTACATAGAACAGACTTAGATCCTCCACCTTCTGCGTGGTAGTTTGGATTTGCGGTACACTGCCTTCTCGATGCCAATAAACTTTTATAAAACGATTATTTAACACTGCTTCTGTACTTGATATAGCTTTCTTTGCTTCCTCATGTGTGGCAAACTGAATAAGGGCACCTTCTGGATCACCTTGATATGCAACCTAAGATTTAAAACAGAAGAACAAAACTTACCACATGCAGGATTTTCATTTGTGTCTAGATTATCATAAAATCATTAGTTTCTAAGCTTAGAAGTTTACAATTTAAGCCCAATACAGGTCATTAGATAAATACTTCCCATTCATGATTCTGTTTCAAAAGTCTGGTGTCAAAAGTCACCTTGACATTATGTTAATAACTTTAGGAACAGTTAAAAAACCCAAACAAAGTAAAGCACACCCAAACAGTCAACCAGTATTTCTAATTGCAAATATAAGTAGTTTTTTGAAAGACAAAAGGAAGCATCCCTGAAGTAAAGAAAATTGCTACAAAATTTATAGGAGTCAGTTAGTAAAAATGTCCTACCTACTGTCAGAGCTAGACAGCAAAGTTCATTTTGGTCCTTTGACCATTAGCACATTATTTTAGCTTCTAAGGCCAAGATTACACCCTCTGCAGAAGAGCAGAGTTTGCAATATCTTCATGCATATCTTGGCTCTCTATACACATCCACAACACTATTTTACCTGCCTTACTGAATAATACTCCTGCTAATACACCCACATGTTTAGGTAAATCTACAGAAAGGTTTAAGAAATATTTAGCAGCAATTAAGTGAGATTTAATATCCCTCAGTGTTCGGACAGGCATAGAAGGTTTACTCTGTACTGTATCAGTACACACAAAACCATGCTTCATTCCAGCTCTCACTGCAAACAGGAAAGTGTACAGAAAAACACAAGCTATCATCTGAAACTTGTTGATAATGAAGCACAGCAGAAGATCAGACTGAGTAGTTTAGAGACTGGGTATGAAATGCTGGCATTACACATGGAGCCAGCAATATGTAACATCAGCCTAAGTTAGGTCCTAGTTTTTTCATCTCTTTTTTATCTTTCTTTAATTGTTTGCTTATTTCTGTGGGTGACTGCAATAAACCACAAAGTATTTATAAAGGAAAAACCATCATTACTATGGGACTAGAAAGCAATTGTATCACAGGGACTGCTTTCTGGAGGAGAGATACAGGTTTTCCATATTTACAGAGAGTTTACAATATCAGAGCCAAACTTGAGAAAATGGGTCAAGAAAAAACAATGTGATCAATTTTCAATGTTTTAAACAATGCATCTTAAAAGTCTTATCTGTGAGAAACACAGCTGTTCAAAATAATTTCTGCTTCTTCAATGGCAATTCCATTAAAAACAATGAGATCATCTTTAAGAAACGAGTTAGGAAAATAATGAAGACTTTTAGGGAACCAGGAGAAAAACAACTGGCATTCTCCTTTTAGCAGCTACTGCTATCTTTAAATCAAAACATACTACTTTCTCTTTGTTGACTCTTACCTGCAGGTTGACTAAGTTTCCAAACTTACTGAAGTGCTCGTTAAGTTTGCTGATATTGTTAAGTTCTGGGGGAACTTTTCTCAATTCAAGTTTTGTATTTTCATTTCCAAACTGTACTTTCTTCTGAAAACCTGGACTATTTGTTCTGTTAAAATTTTGCCTGCAACAAATAAAAATCAAGCCAGAAATCCATAGCAAGCTAGAAAACACATGTTAAATTGTATACACTTACACAGGAGTACACGTGTATGAACCACAAAAATCTGCAGACTTAAAAAATATGCAATTTTAAAAAAGTGTAGAAGAGTACAGCACATAGGCCCATACACCTGCTGTCTTCCCCACCGATATTCTCAGCATACCTCAGCACATAAATCTGAGAGATAATTCACATTTATTTGCCTACATCAGTAATTCCTGACTTCCACATTGCTTCTCTCCAAAAACTATTTCTTAACTATTCCATGAAATCTCCCCACTACCATTTCAAATAACTATTACTTCAAGGCTCTCCTCAGTCCCAACAATCTCTTAAAAACTCTTCCAAACTTTTGCCACGTCAGGTGACATCTGGTCACTAAGCACTGCACCTTGTGTTTTTTCTCAGTAACATACCTGGTAATTCAAACCAAAATAGCAATGATAAAATTCACATTTCACAACTAAAATCAGTCATATCTAACAACCATCACACTGCAGTTTTCCTGTTTCTTAGATCATTACAGCTTTCAAGGAGAGATCTTAGTACAACCCAAAGCAACTTCATCTATCTGTATACTGCCTTTGAGAGAAGACAGTCAAATACAGATCACACTACAGTGTGATTTATTTCAGTACTATCAGCATACTCACAGTTTAACTTGCTTGCCATTTATAGAGATATACATACGTTTCAGATTACAGCAAAGAGGTTCACAAAATTCCAACTATTAAGCCAACCTTGTGTTAATGATCACTCACTTGTCAAACCAAGTCTTCTTTGCAGGAATTCCACCATCCCCTGCACCAATTGTTCTTTTCCTGGATTCAGCATCTACCACTATTCTCATACTACTTTTATTAGGAGGTTTTTCTGTAAATAGATGAGAAGATTTTACTCTTTTTTTGTATTTTCTGTGTATTTGATTGCAAAAAAGTATTCTGCTCACACTGAATTTGCACTGAAAAGTACAACTGTTCATTTTGAAATTACTATGATCCTTGTTCTAACTGAATCAAATCTTGGTCACAGACTTTTTTTCTTAATTATCAACAGATCCTGTGACAGATCCAAATAGCTAATAGCACTCATTTTGTCACAGTAACATCCCACATAAGGAAAACAAAAGAGGTGTGACAGAAGGCATCTGCCTCAAGATGACTGCACTCTGATTCACAATGATTCACAACGTCCCATGCAATATTCTGAGGCTCACACCACTTCTGCTAACACCTCCATTCTACTATTAGATGGCACACACAAAAACAGTCATGATAGGAAATGCACAGTACTCTGGGGCATAAGACCTAGGAGCAAGATTTATGGATGGAGTGGGAAAGGAGTCACTTTTGCTGAAGAACAGGAATCACACTGGGGGACTCCTCACTGAAAATACACCAACAGAAACATAGTAAGATTAAACAGAAATACATACAAATGCAAATAAAAACCACATTAAAAATGGTTTTATCCCTCTTTTTTTCCCATTCTGCATGCTGCTTCTTCTTCACAGGGCCACAGGAACTGTGAGGTTAAGATTATTCATGTATAAAACTGTCTGCTACCACATAAAAAACTCCTTCCTCTCTGCAGCAAAAATCACCCTAAGATTCTGTTACAGAAACCTTAACATTTTTCTGTACAAAAGATATACAAAGTGACTAGTTATTACAGCTCAGTGTAAACTGTGCAATACTCTAGCAAGAGATTTAATTTTACCTGTAAAAATGCACACACAGAGCAACTATAAACATACTTCCCTATTCAATTAAATGTGTCAACTCCTGAAGATTTTTTTAAAAATGCAATGTTTTCCAGTATTACATTCTCTGAAAACTCCCTCGATCTTCTTTAATATAAGGAAACCAGCTAAACTAAGTCAGTATAGCTTTGAGAGCATACCTCTGGGTGGTAGATCCATATCACCTGATGTGAGTCCTATCAAATTTGGTCTTTGGGCATGTACTCTATGTCTATACATAGGTCTTGAAGTATTTGTTATACTTGGAGCCTCTGGATTATAGCCATCTGTGTCATACGTTTCTGGTAACAAAGAAATTGTCTAATTAAAATAAATTGCAGTTAAAACCCCTAAGGTTTCAAATATAATATTTCATTTAATTACAAGATACAGTTACAATAAAAAGCTGTATAACTACTATCATAAAAAACTGTCGTGCCAAGTTTTCTGCTTAAACACAATGAAAACACTACTCTACAGTCAAGATTCACATTTTATATGTAAATTTTACTTTCATCCTTAACTAAGTCTGAAAAAAAGAACGTTAAGTTACTGTCACAGTTTAAACAATACAAACTTATTCTCCCAAACTATATAATCTCTATAAAGTACAGTATAATATGAATCAATGTTATTCTATTTAGCAAACCTTGTGGGCAAAGCCTCAGTACTACACCTGCTGTAAAAAGAGAGGGTGGAGCAGGAGGCGGCTGGTGATGAATACCCGTTGTAACAACAGTAGGAACTGAGCTAGTTGCTGAGTTTGGGGGGGCATCCATGCCAGCAGGCTGTAAGGGTGGAAGTGGAGGGGGTGGTCCTGTGAAAAACAAAGGAAAACACTGCATTCATTTACTATCCACTACACTCAAGTGAAATGTTTTTAAGGCTATTTAAGGAAAAAGGGCACAAGTGAAGACATGGTGCTGTACCAGAAATTCACACGAAACCACTCCCAACAGCAAATGACTCAGAACTTGGATTACAGAGAAAAGCATTTGAATTGTTTAACATTTCTCCAAACACCTTCTTTCTACAAGCAAAATTGAATTGCTAACCCAGTATTTAGCTTTTCCAACACAAGAATTTTAAAGCTCTGTAGAACTTGTCAAAGAAACAATTCTTATTTTTAATATAAAATCAATATTTTTAATATAACAAAAATAATTAATAACTGACTTGATTGAAATTATTCTTCCAAACACCCCAAAAAGAAACCTTCAACTCTGGTGGAACTCTTCTTAAAATGGAGGGGGTTTTTTTGTTTGGTTGGTTTGACTTTTTTGACAACAGGGAATGTGACACTTTCAGAGCTAAGTAGTCAAGCCTGACCTTCAGTTTATTCATTGGTAAAATCAGGTTTTGGAAAAAGATATATGGTCATATATTTGGACTTCCCAAGCAGACCTGAAAATAGCATGCAAGGTAGAACGGATCACCCCCAAAAAGTTACACTAAGTGTAATAAATACATTCAGAGCTTACTTAAATATACTATCAGCAGGAAATTTTAAAAGAGTTTAAGAAACCTTCAAGTAATATCAAATATCAATTATTCCTGAATAATTTTACCAAGTGGAACATCTAAGTTAATAAAAAAAGAGAGAAAGGAATAATCACATAAAAGTTAACATAGCAGCTTTTAAACCACCCAAGGGAACTGAATACTAAACTGCTATTTTATAAATGAGAGTCAGGCACATAAGTCTTCACATAATTTTTAGTGCTCCAGCTAAAGTACTTTCCAATGAAACAGTAAACACGCTGGAGAATTTTTCTTAGTTACTTTACAAGTTTAGTTTCAAAATTAATCCCAAATGACATTTTCAGGTGTAAATTTGATGTGGTCACAAATTATCTTTAAATTTATTAGTACGAATGAAACAATATCTGTTGTTTCCAGGATTTTCCCCCCTTCTGTAGCAGCAGTCAATTTCAGACAACTTCTCCTATAACACTCAAGGAATTGAGTTTTGCCATGCCATGGTTTTGCTTAAATACAATTAAAATATTACTCCATATTCAGGATTCACATTTAGCATGTAAATTTTACAACAACCAACTCTGCAACAACTATCATCAAAAAGAATCATTTTGAGGTAAGCTATACTATAATAGAGCATAATACAACTCTCTAAAGTACAGTTTGCATTCTTGAAAACAGCGTTTTGCACTGTATACAACTCAAGTAACATCCAGGCTTTTCTTCTAAAAAATGAGGTTTAATCTTTTTAAATTACCTGTTACAGGTGGAAGGCTAGGTGGTAAGGGGCCTGGTGGTGGTACTGGAGGTCTAAGGTTAACAGGAGGAGGACTCAGAATTGGTGGAGGGGGAGGAAGTCCAGGAGGAGGTGGTCCTTCGACAACAGGGGGTTGTGCTGGAAAAGGCAGAATGCCAGGAAGATTCACATCTTCTACCACTACGGGATCGCTTCCATGATCAAAAGGGCACATGTCTCCTCTCATACAGAAACCCTTTTCTGAAACATCAAAAAGAATTGCTGTTAGTATTCAACAGCTGTAGCTTGATTCAGAGTTGATGCGAGACATTCCATGTAAAATGCAGCAGTTTGTAAATTAAGAGCTTCACATACCAGCAGAAACTTAGATTAGAAAATTAAATTGACCATTTAACTTTATTGTTAAGAGTCAGCACTCGGGGAGATTGCAGCAACATTCTAGTAGAATAAATACAGCAGTTCAATTTTTCTTGAAGAAATAATTTTGCACTGAATTGTAACAAACGGTAAAAGCAAAGAATGAAATCTAAATGTCATCACATTAACAAAATCACATTGTTTCTAAGTAATAAGTGCAGACACTGGGATTGAGAAACCTCTGTAAAGTTAATGTTACAAAATTCCAACATGACGAAATTAATTTTTTTTCTCTTTTGCAATTAGAATACGATTATGTAAGAGGAAAAAAAATTGTTATTTACATATGTATGTATTACATGAATATATGCATACATATGTAAATATTAAACACATATATGATTAAAATTAATATACATTGACTTCTTCTCTTTTACACACAAGTAAAACATTGAAGCAAGTCCAGAGAAGGGCCACAAAAATGATTAGAGGGGCTGAAACACCTCTCCCTACAAAGAAAGGCTGAAAGAGTTGGGGTTGTTCAGTCTGTAAAAGAAAAGGCTCAGGAGAGTCCTCATTGCAGCCTTCCAATACTTAAAAGGGGACTACAAGGAATTTTTTAGTAGGGCCTGTAGTGATAGGACAAGGGTAGTCGTTTTAAATTAAAGGAGGGTAGATTCAGACTCGATATAAGAAAAAAATAATGATGACGAGGGTGGAGAAACACCAGAATAGCTTGCCCAGAGAAGTTGTAGATGTCCTATACCTGGAAACCTCAAGGTCAGGTTGGACAGGGCTCTTAGGAACAGGAACTAGCTAAAGACACCATGCTCACTGCAGGAGTGCTAGACTAGATGACCTTTAAAAGGTCCTTCTAACCCAAACTGGTCTAGACACCTGTTTAGTAACCCCACCCTCCCCCCAAAAAACAAACTAACAAACACCACAATACAAGTCAATGCAATACAGGAGAAAAGGTCAAAACACTTTCTGGTAAAATAGGAAGAAAGCTGAGTGTCCACTTCCTCAAAATATGATGTGGAAAAGCAGCTTCAGTAAGAGTTATAGAACACATAAATTGAAATGTTAAAGAAAAACAGAAGTTCTGCAAAGGGTCAAGCTCAAAATGTGAAAGTGCAGGTAGGAAGAGCAGTATGATGGAACCAGTTAGCTACTGAAGAGAGAAAACTTCAAAACAAAACTACACTTATACAACTCGACTCGTTCCACAGCACTGCTGTACTGTACACTGGCAAAGCTACTCTTCACAAGTACAACTCTGCCAACACTTGAGACTTCAGCCTCCCGTTTCCTTTACTTAAAAAAAAAATTCTGATCAGAGTTCTGAATGTGAACTGGCCCAGATCTTAAACTTCTCATTGTGGTACAACAACAACATCAACAACAACATCAACAACAACATCAACAACAACATCAACAACAACATCAACAACAACAACAAAACCTTCAGAAAAAACTTTATGGGGAAATTTAAACTCTCCTAAGCTAACAGGTTGACTGGTTGAATTTAGCTAAAGCACTGCCAGCTGCAGCAGCCTTAAGTGTGGAGTTTGGCACAAGACATGCAAAATGAAAGCGTAAGGCACCGATAAGCAAAAAAAAAAAAAAATCCCAAGCCAGTCTTAAGAAACATCTACACAGAAAAAAATAGTGGGCTAACATGAGCCTAGGAAGTTTCAGCTCTAGAACTTCCTGGTTGAAAATTGTCTCTTAAATAAGATGGAATAAAAAACAATGAGATCAGTAAGGTCAAAACTCTCAAATACAGTATTTGGTTGGAACATGACATAAGATGGAAAATCTATGTAAAACCAGATTTTTTTAATAACTTTTCAAAATAAATACAGTATTTTTCATCTCTATAAAATAATTCTAGCAACTAAAAAAAAATATTCAAACACCAACAAAGCAAGCTGTCTAAATTTAATAAGGAGTGGGACAAAATTTGCATTCAAAAATTGCGTAATTGAAAAAAACCACTGCAATAGAGAGGATAAGGAAAAGAAAGGCAAATTACCTCAATCTTTTCAGAAAGGGGCTAATCATAGCTATAGGAAACAATTAAGAAACCACAGACATACCGTCATAATCTCTACAGCGTTTCTTTGGCAGCGGAGCTCTTCCATAGGAGTTGTGGTCCAGCTGCTCTTCATGGAACTCCGACCAGCTTTCAGTTGTGTTGTTTCCATGATGAGCAGGAGCAATAACAGTAATAGTACTGCTCAGTGTAGGGACAGGGTAGTGGCCAGATGAAATATTTGTCACAGAAGAAACTGGAGTATAATTGTTCTCTAAAGGATCTGTTCTATCCATGTCATATTTTGGCTTTCCCAAATCTCTCTCTGTAACAAAAAAATAAAAATAAAAATTATATTGGATGATTCCTTCTGCATTTTCAGCAGAAGTAGCTACTAATCTGTGTAAGTATTTTTACTCCATATCAACTCAAAACACATGATAATTGAAATGTTTTACAGGTTGCCCAAAGTACCTGTGGAGTCTCCATCCTTGGAGTTATTTATAACCCAACTGGTCCTAAGCAACCTGCTCCAGTTTATTTGCTTTGAGAAAGGGTGTTGAACTGCATGACTTTCAGAGGTCTCCTCTAACCTCGAGTATTCCATGATTCTACATTCCAAAGGTTTAATCAGAAAAATAATAACCTGAGAAGTACCTAGTCAGATATGGGGGGTATTTTAATAACAGTTATATCCACAGCAGAGCAGCTACCCTATTTAACTTCAGGCAGAGTACATCTTCTGTAGTGATGCACATATTCTATGAACTTCAGACAAAGTTTTTCTGAATAAAGGGAAGCAATGACCAGGAAAGGGTAACCATCACTTGAAAACACTGTAAAAGTTAGAAATCTTTAATGTTTCAAGACACTGTTATTGTTGTATCTTAATTTTATCTTCATTTTATGTTGCACTCAAATACATATATTTATTGCATGCAAAGCTTTGTCGCAATAGGGGAAATAATGGTGCTTGACAGGTGTGGAACACTCCTGGGTATATACAGCAAGGAAAACGATCTTTTATTCTGAATACATACAAACTATTCTCTTAATTTCCTAATATTACCACCGAATAAACAGTAATCGTCCTGTTTAAAACAGAACAGTTATGTCTAAGACAGGACAAAGATAAAAAATTACTCTCAATGCTCTTTTCCAATTTATCATTAAAAACTATTGAGGGGAAAAAGCATCCTTTTCAGCTGAAAAAATGGCTCTGTTTTTAACTAAGTTTAATTTTAAAAACTACTGCACTGAAGCCTTAAGTCCTACAGATATATGCGCAAAAGCAAATATTCACTGTAATGATTTCAGCCCCTCCCTAAAATTAAATGAAATGGAATTACACTGGATTTTTCTGCCTCTCTTATGACAATGCTTAAAAATGTCCAGCATAGTCATCTCAATACAAAGGTATTAAAGAAGAATGGAGAGAAAGAGAGGAAAACAAGCCCTGAGAACACTATCTCATAAGCCTCATTTCTTCAGCTAAATTTGAATAAAGAAACAAGAACGATAGAGGAAATTCTAGTACATCTTCAACACAGTTTTTAAGCTTAGTGTCTAAATTTTGTAGGAAACATTCACCGTATTTTAGAGACCAACTGTTGGTACCTCTGCTTCGTGTTCTGCTCCGGCTTCTGCTCCGGTCTCGATCACGGTCCCGCAATCTCTCTTTGCTCCAGCTTCTACTTCTACTCCTGCTGTAGCTCCGACTCCTCCCTCTTCGTCTGTTATATCGATCCCTGTAGGAATCTCTTCTGGGAGGATTTCTGTCATAATCTCTCTTCCGAGAACGTTCATCTTTTTTCCTTTCATCACGGCTTCTAAACATGAAATTAATTATGAGAATTATGAAGCTGTAATTTTAAATCTTAACTACCATTAAAAGCTTCAAGAAATGGTAATGCAAAATTAGAGAAAAGCTACAAATTGGATCTAACTATGGCTATTCCCTTCGTTCTCAGAAGAATTTTAAAATTAATTTCGTTTATTCATTTTACCACCCATAAGATTTTTAAAACACATATAAATTTCTGTTTCTGTCCAATACTGCATCTTCCCCAAATTGAAAACACCAAGAGTTATTGAAGGGAAGGCTTCTAAATTAAAATTCAAGCTCAGTACCAAGTAGAGTAAGTACTGTAACATAAACCACAAATCTAATATTAAAATGAATTATAAAACTCAAACGTGACAGCTGTGCACAACTCAAGAGACAGGTTACACTGTCACTTATATACTCGCCATTTAACTACATATGCATAAGAGCAATAAAAGTCTTCTTTTTGGGCTTATTAGGTGACAATAGAGAAAGAAAACATTCAATTTAGTAACATCATAAAAATCCAAACCCATCTGACTACTAATATCATACACAGGATTAAACAAAATTTATTACCTGGTATCTCTGTAACGAGAACTTGACTGAGGAGGGCTGTGATTTAATCTTCTAGAGAACTTCTTCTCTCGCTCTTCCTCTTTAACTATCTGAATTCAAAGCATATACATTAGATCAAAACACAAGTATACTAAAACCCAGAGTTCTGCCCAGCCTACTAAAACCAAAAACTCAAAATGTTGAGCAAATTCAGCAGTAACACTGAAATGAAACATTTACCATTTAATATAATTAAAGAATCTTCATAATGTATTAGATTTCAATTTCTAGGAATATTCAAAGTACTGCTTGGGAGAAAATAAAGTAGAATAATCCATCCTTATAGTGTTGCAACGAAAATACACCTGCTTTTGCTACAGGTGGACAAAAAACCTTATTAATGTTTTGGGATGGGATATCCAAAAATTGACAGCAAAGTCTTTTCTTCACCATCAGGTTGTCTGGTTCAGTTCACACCTACACACTTCCATGTAGGCAAACCTAGGCTGCTGTTGAAAAGCACAAACCTACTCTTCTGGCTCAGTGAACAACATACACACCTGTGATGGAAGGATGCTACCTGGATCAAGCAGCTGAAGGAATGAGGATTGCCATTTAGAATGGCAGCCTGGATTTAGAGTGAATTAAAGGGCACCATAACTACAACAACAATCTTGACCAGAGAACTAATCTAGGTTGCACTGCAACTCCTACACTACTCAGTACCTTCATTCACCTTTGCTAGTAGAAACCACTTGGTTTACCTTTGAAGCACCCACTTCTGTTGAGAAAAACTATGTAGCAGTGTTCAATGTGCCAAGCACAAACCTTCTGACATATTTTAATGCTGTCATGTAATTTGTGGAACCATTAGTAATAAATAAGTACACATTATGAAGCTGAAACACATAAGCAAATTACATGAATGAGGAAAAAATTATGTACATTTAATTAAAATCAGTGCCCACCTCTTCTTTTTTTGTCTCTTTTTCTTGGTGCTGAAAAAATTCTACTTTCAGGCTTCCTGACGATGGCTGTTCTGGTGGAGGTAGGTAGCTTTTTGTATTCACAGCATCAAACAGTTTTTCCACAAATATCTGAGTTTCTACAAGTAAGGAGCATACAAATATCCATTATCCAAAACCATGAATAACACTTGCTCTAACAATGAATAAATAAATAAATAATGAAAAAACCAAACAACAAAAAACCCAACCAACCAAAACCAGTATTCAGCAAAAAGTTAGAACAATGAAAAGTTAATACACTGTTCCTAATGTTATATTTAAAAAGGACATTTATCAAGTCAAGAAACATGTCAACAATGACAATGTTTCACAAAAGTTTTCAATTCTTGACTTATTTAATGTTTCTTAATAAAATATCTGGAAGAATATTTCTGGAATATATATACAGAAATTCAACACTCGCCCAAAGAAGTTGTGAATACCCCATTCCTGGAAGCATTCAAAGCCTGGTTAGACAAGGCCCTGAGTAACCTGGTCTAGTGGGTGGCACCTCTGCCCATGGCAGGAGGGTTGGAATTGGATGATCTTTACGGTCCCTTTCAACCCAAACCATTCTATGCCTCCATGATTACTAACAGGCACAAAACATACACCTAATCTATGCATAATGAACCATACACCTGAGTTTTTTTGTAATTGCTTCATGAAAACTGAATTACATTCTTCAATGTAACAAAGCTAATAAAGAGGTCAATGCACAATTCCATGGTAAAAGATTGTTTGAATGAATTGAACAAGACAGAATTTTAACTTAATTCTTAAGACAAAGCCCATACCTTTCTGAAGAAATACATCCAGCTGATCAACACATAATGCCTTCAGTTCCTTTTCACTTTTATCCTTCTTTACCAAAGCCAGGACATATTTGGCCAGGGCAGATGGATCTGCATCACATCTGCAAATAGATTAATTAGAAGAAAAAAAGGCAATTAATTACAGAAATAATATCTGAAACTGGTATGACCAATACATACACAAGGCAAAAACACTTCCTAACAAAGTAATTGAAAAATACTCAGGGGTGTTTTTCAAAACAGAATCCAGATACATAAGATTGCTAAGTATGACTTTTCAAGAGAACAACTGCCTAGACTATTTCCTAACAATACTGCACAGAGAACATGAGAGCAAACTAGAATGAACTATTTAGAATGAAACAGTATCAACTGCCTAACAGTATTAAAAACAATTACAAAGACAAAAAATACTTCCATAATTTCCCAAAGATGGAATCACTAATCCCAAATGTAATACTGAGTGACCGTTAATGGGGGAAGGAAATCAGTCTCTCAAGAGAGACTCAAATATACTTCTAGAGAATCTTATTATTACTTACATATGAACACCATAAAGAGCAGATTAACTGAAAAAACTCAGTTTTAAAATCCCAAATTCATATATTATCACAGAAACCTCCCTAAGAGGTTTCTGAAAATAAAGGGAAATTAAGGGATCATTATCCATTTGGCATCTGAATTCAATCTAAAATTACATACGGAGCACTTCAGTGCTGAAGCTGACGGACTCGTGCACGTGAACAAAGAACTCACAACGGAGGAAGCCGTACATCCACATTCAGTAGAACATTATTTAATATAACTGGCGTATTTTTTATATTGTTTCACAAATAGTAATCTACAATGAACTTCGTAGTGGTGCTTTAGAGTAAAACCTGCCAAAGCAAGTGAGACTGCTGCAGAAAACCATTTCATGTTTCATAATTCAAAGGCAGTAACTAATGAAATGGTGAGACACTGGTCTGAAACCACTGAATGCCGTTATTTAGCATAAACCAAAGGAAGCTTTCCGGCCCCACAATATCAGGCAGGATTTAATGGATGCACATCAGTTGTGTGAGACAGACAGCTAGCTTATCTGGGTGGTAATCAAAGTTAGTACTAATATTTTAAAGAACTACCAGAGGAAAAATAGTGCAATGATGCATCCTAACTGTACATTCTCTCTAGCAAAAATAACCAAGAAATAGGCAAAATTAATCCGTGGTCAGGGAGTTGCACTGAATATGAATATTACACAAATACTGTTCTAGCATAGAAGTCCAACAGTCACAATGAAGTCATAAAACAGAAGTTCCAAATCCCTTCCACAGTAAACAAAATTTAAATGTTGGATCTTAATTATCAATCCAAATGTTGATGATTGAAATTACATGTATTTTGGACACTGGAAGAAATCAGATCCATCACCATATCGCACCACTTAACGCCCCTCCCCAAAGAAACCTATCTCCTGCACAGCAAGCAACATCCCCCCGCAAACATATCCACTAAGCAAAGGAAGCTGATCTGTCAGCATCCATTCTCAGGAGATCTTATGGAGAGCCTGGGCCCAGCACAGTGCCCTGAAGTTAAAGGTCACAGTTTCAAACGTAATTCAGCATCCTCTAGAAAGTAGGCAGTAGTAGAATTTCATGCTGTAAAAGGTACTTGAGATGCTAGGGGATGTACCACAGTATTCTGTATTAGTCTGCATTATTTACAGATACAGGACATGGGAGTTCACAGTCTACATTCCAAAAGAACCCACACACACTGTTAATAAAAAAACAGACTGTACACTGACTGAAAATTCGTCAGAAATTTTTTTACATCTGGTTTGCCCCATTCAGATTTAACAATTCTTTATCCAGAAGAAAATGCTGTCCAAGCACTCACAAGTCATCTTGGAAGCAGGCACATAACCTTCCACAGTGAGAGCAGAACGACTGCAGGGACTCTAATGCTACAAGCACCTGAGCACACCAGACAAGCAGATTATCCAAAAGCCCAGTGCTGAACAGTTTTCACCACAGGCCACAATGAGGGTTCTCATTCAGTACAGCCTCCAGTAGGCCCTAAGACCAGCGTTTCATAACTTTTCAATCCTTGAATTTGCAAAATAATTAACTTTTTTTACTGCTCTTTCATGCAACTTCAATGGCACTTCAGGAGATTTTCAGTACTCTCCCAGTTTCAAGCTGAATCATGCCTTGGAAAACTAGTGTGCTGTTTTTATCATAACAGGAAAACTATTTTTTGAAAGGCAACTATTTTCATGTGATTATCCTCAGTTTTTCTTCACCTTTCGATTCTCCACAAAAATCAGATAAAACATTATAAGCTGAATTATTTTTTATTTCAATTTTCACAAATTTAGTTCTCATCTGATAATACAGTCAGCTGTCACTGTAAAAAATGTGCTACAACTTATTTAAATGACACGTGCACTCAAAATTTAGTGGGGGGGGAAAACGGAAAAAAAAACAAACAAGAAAAAACCCAAGAGTCAGTCCAGAAAGTAAAAACACCCTGCTTTTAGTTACTGCAATAAGCTCCTACAGTATTGACTATATGACAACCTCATATTCAGTTTAAAGCAATTCCTCTCTCATGACCAGGATAGAAAATGGAAAATCTTCTCTGGAAAGCCATCTAGACTCCAAAACATGTAAAAAAACCCCCAAACCACAAATCACCACCCCCACCCCCAAAGACAGACAAAGAAAACCTGCAATACCCCCAGTCCTCCAAAAAAAACCCAAACCCAAACAAAACCAACAAACAAAACTCCAAACCACAAACAAACAAAAACTGTTTAAAAATAATGAACAATTAATGCTTTCAACCCTCCCTGCCATGACGACTTTGAAAACCTTAGCAATACTGTCCATCCCAGGACTTGAATTCCATCCACCCACCTCCAAGATAGTCTCAAGAAAATATCCTCACTAAAAATGTACTTTTCATTACCAAAATACACGATCACCTTCTCCCTTGGCAGTGTCTTAGCATTTGTCACTCTGTATACAAGACAACCACATACGAACAGTTAAAAACAATTGTCCTGAATTCTACTATTATTCTTCAATGTGTACAGGGGAATTTCTACAACAGGAAGAACTTAAATGCTTTCAAGTTAAAACTGTATATTTATTTTGGCTATTCAACAAATACCTTTTTTTAAAATACTAACTTCAAATTGATACTAATTAAGCAATAATGAATACAATGCATTTTGTGGTAGGCTGACATGATGCTTTTGTAGATCAACATTATGATTTAATGTGCTTTCTTTTTACTTTTTAAAATTAAACTGCAAATGATCTTTACACAGACATAGGCTGACTTCCTTTTTTAAGTACTGACTTGAAACAGAAGTCTCCTCTTCCATATATGTTGTTCAAAGCTTGAAAAAACCCACAAACAACTGATCTGTCTTCTCCACACTTCTGTGAAGGCCATGCCTGTTTCTGGAAATAGTATTTTAGATAGATCTAGCAAAGGTATAATCTGACCTTCACTCCTTTTCAAACTCTCATAAAATGCCCTTTTTCCAGATGATGCTAAAATTAAATTGCTAGAAACTTCAAGTGGTGGAAGAGAGGAGTAACTGGTCTCAAAGTAGAAAAGAAACTTAAACTGTGAATACAGGAGGTCTGCCTGAAAATTTCTGGTTTTTATAGCTATTAGAGTTCTGGATCTTTGAAGATTTTGTTTGGGGGAGAGTTGCTCTTTTTAAACGCAATTCCTTTTTATTTTTTCATTCAAACTGAATTCTTAAGTATGGTGCATAAATTCTCCATCCACTGGTTTAGTGAAAAATCTGCTGGTTTGGATTACAGAGGCTTTGAGTTTTTCTGATAAACAAGTTCTTATGTTCTCTAGTTGACAGTATTTTCTTACAGAATAGCAGCCTTTGTATGTGAATAATGTGCAATATACTTGCTTTATCTGTGTTGTGCATATGTGGATTTTTCACTCCTTTTGAGCTAGCTATATCAGTTATTCTAAACCTCTTTGTCTTGCCTTTTATGCTCTTATAGTCGACATTGTTTTGTAACAAGTAATGTGAGATTAAAGAAAACAGGAAAGGCACCCATGCTGATGGTAGCAAAATATACTGTGCAGCACGAGGATTTATCATACAGTATATATCTTACTATATTTTTGCATATTATAAGATTAATAAAATCCTTAATTGACAACTCAAAAAAATCAGAATACCACCAATGCATTTCAAATACTTTAAGTTGCACTCAAAACTAAAAGTAAATTTATATTTTGATTCTAGTGTTCACTGAATGATACATATTTTCAATTGTTAAATACAGGTTTGAATCCTTAGCTGAACTTGAACATGGTGTGGGACATCACAGACCTGAGCAGAAATGCAATCTGTGCATTTAAAGTGTGACAGAAGTTGATACATAACTTCACTCTTATGCTAAAATCTGGCTACTAGGAAAACATTCACATGCACTGAAATGACAAAATTTCCCAACCTTGACTCCCAATTCTCCATCCCTTCAACATTTTGTAGTCATGTGCTGCAAGCACTAATAAGCATCTGTAATCATATTTCTCCTCCTGTTTTCACTCTCATGTTTTCTTTAACAAACAAGCAAACACCAGCTGGCACAAGTAATCTGAATTAATTTCCACTGCAGCAAGTTCATCCCAGTGCGTGCTACAATTAAACACCATAACATGTTTTCTTACATGTTTTCTTCTAAATATATACGATTGTAACTAGTATATTAGAGCTAAATGTTTTTATCTCTGGTAATGCTTTTTCGCAAAGTCTCTATTCTCTCAGAGAATACATAGTGTCTATTAAACAAGGGAGACTGCTCATGCAATCCTGCTTTAATAAACAATATTTAAGACAGAAGAATTCTCCTGCTAGATCTCTACATGTTCTTCAGAGAATTATATGAATACCTCAAACTGCTATGCAGTAGATAAAAGCTTCAAAATGGAAAGTAACAGCCAATCAAACATCTTGCTCAATCACAGGACAAAGAGTTCACAACTGCAACAAAGCTCACAGAAAAGTTCAAAATCCTTTTTTTCTGATCTCATCCAGTTTTGCAGTCATTATATGAAATTACCATTTCAAATAAAGAAGATAAACCAGAAGAGAAAAGCTGTAACTGTTAAAGTAACTTTAAGCCTTAAATATTTTAATAATGAATATTTGAGAAGGAGAAAGTAATTTGGCTGAAGAAAACTCACCTCTGTAGAGACTTTTCTTCCCATTTAAATGCTTCACAATTCATTAAACACTTCTCAATCTATCAATTTCCAATACTCAGATTTACATATTTTAAAATATAAAATATTTTCTGACAACGCACTTTGACTTTTATAATCACCACTCAATTACAGACATCAGTCTTAACTTAGAAATGTAGTGTATGTGGAATACAAACTAAAGGTGTTTGCAAAAACATGTTACTGGCGTAGCTGTACATACAAAAGCCCTTTTTAGCACAGAGTTAAGACTTCCCTAAAAGTAATTTTAAAAGGCAGATAAGCTAAACTAAAAAAATACCTTTGCACATAAATATTGCAGAAAAGCAATTTTAAAAGACAGTGAATAGAAGCATCCCTCACTCCTTAAGAGAGAATAAAGACAAACTTTTAATACAGTATGCTGAGGACATATTTTGCCAGGTTAGTGCCCAAGAATATGTTTCAGCATCAGTACAAAAACATATTGAAATGAAAGACAAAGCATGCTGTTTGAGTAATTGTAATGTAAAAGGTACAAAAAGGGAAGAGTGATCTGAAAGCCTGGTGGATTAAATATTCCACTACCAAGTGAGACATTTGGACATGTCTCCCCAATAGGGTTCTGAACTCTCCACCAAGCAAATATTGAAGATAAGGTCGTTATAACTCCTGTTTGAATGCTCAGATCCACAGCAAAAAAACCCCAAACAAACAAAAAAACCCCAACACCAAACAAAAAACCCCAAACACCCCCCCCAAAACCAAAACACCTCACCATGTGATGAACCAAGAGAAAGAAGAAGAAATAGAAGGAACTATAAAACATCAAGCAGACTCAAGAATGATAGTTGTGAAGTTTATAATATACCTGAAAAATTCACATATTGCCTATCCTGCTCCTTTACCTTCCTCAAATGTTTGTTAACATGACAAAGCACAGAATGAGTAAACATACATACTCTAGGTTTCCTACATATATACAAAGCTGAAGTCTTCTAATGTATTAAATAATTATCTTGAGGAAACATCTGATATATCTAAGCCCAGATATTTCCCTCTCAGAAAAAACACATTTCCAGTGCTATAAAGTTTCTCATGCTGCAATTTAACCTTTCAGTCTGCTCTCAATAAGTGAACTGGCCACTTTGAATTGGAGCCTTACAAGAGTATTTACTTCTGGTCATTTTTTAAAAAGTACTATCTACAGTATTTGGTACAGGTCTGGTACTAAGGAGCTGTAGCAAACACTAGAGAAGCCAATTTAACAGTAGGATAATCCTTTATTTTGCTAAAAATTTCAGTGGCATAACAAAACAAACTGCTGATTAAATTTTACAGTTATTAGACAACAACTCAACCATTACACAGAAAATGAATTTGATATTTTTAAGATTTTGGGCAATATAACCTAATTCCCCATTTTCTACATGTCTCTTCTACGAAAAAAATCTAGTATTCCAAAGTCTACCCTCTGGTGAAAATATCTGGAAAATGTATGCAAATTCCCCAAGGGAAATACACAAAAGCAGTGTTTATCTATACATTATGTAACCTTTTTACAATTTGGGGGGAGTGGCTGGGGCAGGTAAAGGTAAGCACTAAGGAAAAAAAATTCCCATGCTGTAGCTGTTAAATTGTAAACCTGATAGTTTCCACAAAATGAACACAGTTACTCACTTAGGTGACAAAAGCTGCTTGGAAGAAGGAGAAGACTGAAGACAGAAAAGAAACTTTCAAAAAGTTTCCTTGTAGTGAAAACACTACTTGTCCATTTCGGATATATTTCATCCTCTTTCTTTCAAGCTAATGCAAAGACTCTCAATTGAGACTTCATTCTGGACACAGTTAGTATGCACACACAACTTTAAGATAGTAAAAAACTACAGGGATTTTTTTTCTTCAGTTTTAAAATTAATGTACAAACCAAAGAGGTGTTGCAAGTCCTGAAACTAGTTCCTTGACAAATTTAAACTGCCACAATACACTGAAACCTCAAGACCATGTCTGAAGTCCTCCAGGCAGTGAATGGTCTTGCTGTAAAAGAAATTACATGTAGAAGCATGTTATTTATCATACTCTGACCCAGAGAATTAATAACCTAAATTTCAGAGTCTGGTTTTGTTGCCTGAAGATTAATTACTAAAATACTGCTCAGTTCTTGATATCAGTCAAAGTGGACACGGCCGTGTTTAAAGGTTGAGAGAAACGCCTGGCACCTTC
Source organism: Corapipo altera (assembly GCF_003945725.1). Taxonomy (NCBI): domain Eukaryota; kingdom Metazoa; phylum Chordata; class Aves; order Passeriformes; family Pipridae; genus Corapipo; species Corapipo altera. The sequence goes on along the minus strand of NW_020884872.1, from coordinate 48,705,375 downwards.
AGGGCTGAGAGGGTGCAGAAAGATGTACACTGCGTATTGGGCAATGCAGTTTGTCTAATTTAGGCAGTTGTACCACTCTGTTGTGCTGCTACTAAAAAAAAAAAATCTATAAAAAGCTACAGCATTCAGTAAATAAAATGAATGACAGACTCATTCAGCAAGATCCACCTTTTATCTTGAAGCACTACTGCGGCTGAGAAGGACCACTCTTAGGGTGCTCACTTTCATTAACCCTCTAACGGTACTTAAGGTAATAGAAATACATCGAGGAATGCAACAGCCTCCAACGCTGCTACGGAAATTACAGACGTTGCTAAAACAGCTCTAAATTACACGATAATCAGATCTGACACGTTCATACAGCTGCAGCCTAAAATGCCACCCCCAGATTCAAGACAGCTCTTGAGAGGCAGAACAGCTGTCAGCTTGCTGGCTGCCCAACACACATTCAATGCAGAACACAAAACTCATCACAGTATCTCATGACTTGCAATGCAGTCAAGGGGTTCCACTTTACTGCTGATGTTCACTGTAAGAACAAGAAGGAGTTCCTGTAACAGGAATAATTTTCTCCATTGTATTTTCTGCTTTCAACTATACCTTGAAATACCAATATTTTATTTCTGACATAGTATTTTTACACAGAAGCTTAGTGGTACCAGCACTTTAAGGTAGGAATCTCGATTCCTCAAACACAGTAGCTCTACATAAATGAGGTGAACAGACTATCAAGTTTCATAACACATGTAGAAAAATAACTAGTGTTAAAAGTGACATACCAGTGACGGGTATTTATGCTTTATTTATCTTAGTTATAAATAGTTTCATGCAAAGTGTTAACAAAGGAAGTGAAATGAAGAGAAACATCTACTGCTTTTGAATTTCTTGGGAAGCTTCACGGGAAATAAGAGAAACTTCCTGATGGGCCAATGAGTGTTACTGGGAGGATGGTGTGCCACATGTTTGTGGAAAGGAATGACAGGGTTTTAGTTTTAACTTTTTTCTATTCTTTCGATGTCTTGGATTATTAGTATATTCCTTACACCACTATTAAACCTTTTTTATTTGCTACCTTTCTTCAGCACCTGCGTGAAGCCAAAAAATAAGGGTTGAAAAACATGACAAACAAAAATAGAATAGTGAAGCCATAACTGAACACCAGAGAACACTGATTGTTTACCATAATATATTCCAATGACACATATATTCAAAATAGTCTTTAAACGATTTTGATTTTATTCAATCTGACATAAGTAGTTACAACACCATGTTCGCCTCCAGAATTAACCAATGCACAAAACCTTTCCATTTCAATGAGGTATGCCTAAATACTGCATAAGAGTTGTTGTAGATATTATTTCATCTTCCTTGCAAGTTTGATTTAGCAGAGGAACAAGCCTGTAAATACAGTGAAGCGAAAAAAATTAGATATGGGAGCCTTAATCAAATTGAAAGTAAAATTCAGTGGGCCACAGAAAGATTTTCATTAAATTTATTTTACACAAAGTAATTAAAACCAAGAAAATTTTCCATTGTAGAGAATTAGGGCAAGGGGGAGAACACTGCAATGTCTTAAAAGCAAAATGGGTGAGTGCAGCATTAGTACAAAAGAGGTAGGTTTTTCACAAGTAGAGATTCAAACAAATTCAAGAAAAAAAAAAAAACTGAAGAGACCTCTACTTGGAACTTTGCCAAGCCAGAACCTGATATTCCAGCAAGGACTATGTACACTGTTTATATAGTATCTGGAATGGACTTGCAAAAAAGAAACCCATCACAGTAGATATGGCTCAGTGAGTGCCTTGTCAGTACAGAAATAAGAGGTGACAGGCATATGGTTATATTCCAAGTCTAACATTATTTTCCAACGCTTGACAGAAACCATGCCATGGACAAGAAAGTGTGTAACACTAGAAACTAAGCATGCTGCTGTCTGCAAGCAACGAGGACAACTGGTGACAAATGCCTTCTTTACGGAGCTGACTGGAGTTGAACATGCAAGATAGTTCTAGTAAAACACAGAGTAGCCACAGCACAAAAAAAGCTTCTTCCTGCTTTGTTTACACTGGTACTGCATTTACATAGCTGGATCTGCAATGGTTCTGTATGTATATTTAGTAATTCTCTGGGCACTCAACGGAGCTGCTCAAAGAGAAATTTCCAAAACTAAAAAAGAAGCCTCTCCTCGGAGAGCTGTAGTAAGTTACTAGAGACCCATCACCCCTCAAGCAGAGCTGGACTGCTAATGCTCCAGCATGGTAGCTTTTGCAGTTTCTGCCTCACTGCAACAAGACAAAACTCAGATAAGGCCTCTTTGTATGGATGATCACCAAGGCTTTGCCACAGGCATTAGAGCACTCCAAAACAAACAAACAAACCCAACAACCCACCATTAACAAAAAATTCCAAATCTTAAACCCTCCATCACCCTTCTCCTCCCTTCTTGTCTATGGAAAGTTTCCCAGAGGCTCCACATGCAAGCAATCCAACAACCAAATGACGTCCAGTCCACACAATTATGTAACACACACGTTTCATTGCACTAAAAAGCCAGCATTTTTAAGACAGTTTAAATAATAAAATGGAACAATTTTTATGGTTACTTCTATATTCTAATCTGAAACATTATGTTTCAGAAGTACATATGTTATGGTCTTTGGAATAAGCTATATATCCTGATTAAAAAATGATAGATGCTTGAAAAGGGCAACTTGCAAAGTATATCATGTTCTAACTACTCAGTTCTACATAAGTGGCACAGAGTTACAGGTCTATAGCTGTGTGTAGAGAATTTAGTTACGTTTCTTCTTAAATGCACTTCTCCCCTTAAAACTCCACAGACACCACCTCCATAATGATCTAATACAGTAGTGTCTTCCTTAGTCTAGCTAGGAAATTAAGCAGTGTATCTTGCAGCTAAAGGTTACAGAAAGAGCCACCAGACAAAAACAGCTGGCACCTGTTTTTGTTTCATTAACAGGAAAAGACAAGCCAAAAATCATTTTTAGGCTATGGCAATACCTCCAGAGGATGAGCACTTAGGGCCTCACTGTATCACTACTGCACCAACAGCAGCTGCTTCTTTAGAAGTAACTTTACATACAGCCAGAAGCTATGGCCGTAGGCACATTTCAGACAGCCGAGATCAGATAACCGAGATCAGAAACACCTCCAAGAGTGGTTGACTGCTAGGAAACGACAGCACATCTCCAACAATTCTAACATTTATTCAATAATGCAGTTACATAGGACACTGCAGAAAACTGAATGACGGTTGAATTTAATAGTCCCTGCTGGTTTGTTTCCTCCTAAAACCTAAAAATTCAGAGAACTCCAAATCCACCAGACCAGGAACCACATTTGATCTGCTTATAAACCACATTTAACTTAACAGAAACATGTTGGTCCTTTTAGGACAAAAAAAAAAAAAAAAAAAAGAAGACAGAAAATTGCACTGATCACAAAAGCTGAAAATTCCAATCTCACCCTCTAACTGCTGACTATTGCTTGCAAATCTCATGGTTTCATATTCAAACAGACAATCATGGAACAGCCCAAGTCTGTTCCAAGCCTCTTAACCAGCACACCAAAAATACCGACATCAAACTGGTGATTGCCATTAACAGAATAATCATGCAAGAAAGTATCCAGAGACTAACAGTCAGTATAATGCAGCAGAGAACTAGATGGATCTACTACCCCAGAACACAACGTGCTCTGTTATTCGAATATTACATTACACTGACCCAAGAGGAAGAGTAATTCACCATCCTTTACTGGATGATGCTCTTTTATTCTCCCAAAATAAAAATCTTAACAGTTACACCTTTTATTACAAAGACGCTCAGTGCAATTTGTTGCAGGTCAGATTCAAAGTCCACTGAAATTAAGATTCACCTATTTCAGTGTGGTCTGGATGCGGCCCTATGGAAGAAAAGAACACCAGTACCCAAAAAAAACCCAAACAGACAAAAAACCCAACCCAATTCTCCTAAAAATATTTTACATTTTACAACTTTTTAAAGTTACTTCAGCATAAGCCATACAAACTATACCTGTACATACACACACTTAACTAACAGCTATGGCATAAAGAAGACTTCCCCCCTCCCCCCATTTAAACTTATGAGAGTAAAACTGATCGTGGGCAAACATTTCAGAGCAAAAGTTAACACCAGAATGAATTTAAAAGTTCTAATTCATTTGATTTAAACCAACTCCAGCAATTTAATTCAGACACGTTAAAGTAGTATTTAAATGACAAAACAATTGTATGCTTTAATCTGAAATGTCTATAGACACCATACTTACAGAAGAAGAAACCTTTAAAACTAAGTTCACACCTCAGTTCCACTAAAATATCATCCAGAGAAAGAAGACATAGACTATTTGCAGAGGAGCCCCACTTACTCACATGAATGTTATGCTTAGAGGCCACGGAGATATTCACAAACAGGCAAATTACTCTCTGGAGCTCCTACTCCCAAGCTCTCTTATGATGCAATTTTTATTTGAGGGCATAAAAACAAGAGAGCGCCAAATACTCAAAACAACCGAGAATGTGCGAGGGAGGAGTCTACATCAAATGGTACCGGGAATATCCCAGGATCTCGGAGGACGTTCCAGTGGCACCTGAGCTGTCTCGGTGCAGGTCCCCGGCCAAGGGGCGGGCCGTGGTTATTACCGTCGCCTCTGCGGGGGCTGAGGGGGCACAACGAGCTGCACATACACACACACAGAGCGTCTCCCGCTTCCCCTGGGCTACAAAGGGAAACAAGAACGCGGTCGCTAGGGGGAGAAACTGCATCCTCCGGAGGGAGACGGTCCTACCTCCCGGCCGAGGACGGCGACGGGAGAGCGGGAGAGCGGCGCAGCCCCTCACGGAAGGTGGCCGGGGGAGAAGGGCGCTGGGAGGGCACCTCCCGGGTGTCGTCACGGGCCTCTCTGGCACTGCGTTCCCCTTCCCTGCGGGTTCCCATCTTTTGCAAGGGGTAGGTTTATTTCGAGGGGGCGGGAGGGGGAGGAAGGGTCGCGGCTACTCACATGGGCTCCAAGGTTTTGCTGAGCCAGGATTTCAGCGCCTCGAAGTTTTCTATGATCATTTTAACCACCATCCAGAGCGGCCCGGGCCCCCCGCCTCCCCGCCAGCAGCAGCACCAGCACCGGCGGCGGGGTCCGCGCCGCCCCGCCGCCCGGCACCCTGGCTCCCGCCGCGCCTCCCCGCACCCCCCGCCGAGGCCGCGGTCGCCTCCCGGTTCGGCAGAGCCGCCTGGCAGGGGCCGGAGGCCCAGCGACAGGGAGGGGGCGGAACCAGCCCAGCAGCGGCTGCTCCCCGCGGGCCCCGCGCTCGCCGCTCCTCAGCCAGGGAGCGCGGCCCGGCCGCTGCGTAAGTGTCCCCCGCCGGAAGGCGGCGCGGCCGAGGGCGTGGGACGGGTGGGGAGCGGGACGGGACGGAGCGGGACGGGACAGAGCGGCCCCCGCGCTGCCGGAGCCGCAGCGCCCGACAGAGCGAGCGCCGAGCGAACGGGTAAGATGGCGGCGCCGCGCTGTCGCGAGAACCAGGAGTCTCGCGAGGGCGGGCGGCGCGCGAGGTCTGCCGGGAGGCGGGGCCGGGCCGAGGAGAGGGGCTGGGGAGGGGGGGGACGGCCTCGGTCCCTTCCGAGGTGGGGTGTCTGTGGGTCTGTGGTTGGATAGAACGGTGCTGCACTGGCAAAAGAACCATAAAAATCCATTGTATTTTACCGGGTCGTGCCTGAAATGCGCATGTACTTTTTTTGGTTTCCTGAAAACCCTCATTGCTAATGTGGTGACAGAATCACAGGATGGTTCAGGTTGGAAGGAACACAGTGGGTCATCTAGTCCAACCTTCTGCTCAAGCAGGATCAGCGTAGACCCCATTGCACAGGATTCTATCCAAAGGTTCCTGAATATCTCCAGTGAGGGAGACTCCACAACCTCTCTGGGCAATCTGTTCCAGTGCACGGTCACCTGTACAGTAAAGAAGTTCTTCCTCATGTTCAGGTGAAACTTCCTGTGCATCAGTTTCTGCCCATTGCCTCTTGTCCTATTGCTTGGCACCACCGAGAAGAGCCTGGCTCCATCCTCTTGACAACCTCCCTTCAGATAGAGACAGTGATGAGTGCCCTTATCAGTTGTGTGTTCTTGAGGCTGAACAGGCCCAGCTCCCTCAGCCTTTCCTCATAAGAGAGATGCTCCAGTCCCTTAATCATCCTGGACCCACTCCAGGAGTTCCATGTCTCTCTTGTGCTGAGGAGCCCAGAACTGGACACAGCACTCCAGATGTGGCCTCGCCAAGGCTGAGTAAGAGGGGCAGGATACCATTGGTCTTCATGAACACAAGGACACTCTGCATTACTGCAATGGGAGAGTGGCTCCCTGGCCTCCTGGGTAACCAGGGGAGTTGCTGCAGTAAGGAACTGGACCCTTCACAAGCCAAAAGGGAGGCACAGCCTCCCCCATGGGAGTTGGCAGTGAAGTCCTGTTTCTTCCTAATGTGAGGGTCCCAGTTTCATACCCTGCTTCTTTCACCCAGTTAACTGTGTGCTGTAGGAAAATGTCCACATTGACTTTGCCTCAGTCTGTTGGTGGACTTCTGAAAGACCTGCATCACACCTGAGCTCCTGAGCCAACCATTCTGCACAGGCAGGGAACAAAGGCAAGTGTTTCAAGAAAATCATTCACTCTGCCTTTCCTGGGGCAGAGTGGATAACTCTCAGGCTGCCTGCCTGGTGTTCTCAGAGAGAGATGAACTTCAGGTAATTTACTTAGATTGCACAGCAACGATGGTTCTTGGATGACCTGTCAATTTATGAGCATCCTGAAGTCCAACCATTGTCACACGGTGTCAGGATAACAGCAGAGGGAGACTGAGGGAAGAGAAGGCAAGAAGTTGTGTTTGGATATAAGGTATAATACCTGCCTGTTCTTTGGGCATGGGAACTCCTTCAGGGTCTCTCCCTAGCTTCATCCTGCCCACAGGAACCCACCACACACCACTAGTATTTACTTCTGCTTGAAAAAGCTCAACTTTGCTGCACCTGAAATGGAGCAAGGGTCATTGGTAACTATTGCCCTTATTTCCAATTTTCTATGTCACTGAGAGCCACTTGTCCTCAGCAGAGAGACTACCAAGAAATCCAGGATCTGAGACAGCTAAATGAGAGCTGGAGGAGGCTAAAGGTGCCTGCCCATAATTATTTGTGGCTTGATTATCATGCTTGAAAGCTTGTTGAAAACTGCAGAGTGTAGCAAGACAACAAAATAAACTAAAAGCTTAGTAGGTACTTCAGTGGGGACTTCCCAATGACAAGATAAGCTTCAGTTTTCTTGCACAGTGGAGAGTGAACAGCACCTCCAGTCAGGAGACAGAAAATCATCAGAGCCTGAATTTTTCTGGAGACTGTTCTATAGACATGTAAAAAGTCCTTGGCTCATAGTAACCAGCTTCTAAGTTGACTCCCTGTGAATATGTAAAAAAAGTCACTAAGTCTGGGATTCTGAGGGGTCTCTGAAGGGAGAGGCACATAGAAATTAGACATTGTGATAAGAATCTTAATTTGTTTCTGTATCTGGCCCTTAATCTTTTGCAAAAAACAGTGTCTAGTGGAAATTATTCAGGCAAGCACTGCATCAGTCCACTCTCATCTTTGTAACTACATCGATCCCTGAATGTACAACAGGCAGCAAGAAAACACATCCTCTAAGGCTTCACCACATAAATGTATGGATATAATCACAGTAGCAACTTTTCTGTTTGATATTTCATTTTCTATACTGCTTTTCAACCATTCAGAAGCACAATGCTGTAAGCAAATTAAATTTGTGATCACCAAAAGGTTTTCACAAATACATTTTATGCAATGGATAAGACTTGTCTGCATATGGTAATTTTTGAACATTTCTGTCTTTATAGAAGTGTACTGTTATCACAGTTCTGTGGTGATATTCAGAGTAACTGCAATAAATAAATAAATAAATGCTGCTGATATTCCCAGTTCTTGGGTTTGCAGACTTGAAATAATAAAAGCCTTATAAATATTTACATCTCACATCTTCAGAAGTGACTGCAATGTTTTGTAGCATTTTTTGGGCAAGGCTCATTTAATTTCATTTCACAGCTAGAATTAGAGGAGTACAAAATAAAACCATTTATTAAATCTGAGGAAATAATTACCTCTGAAATATAAAGTCACTTCTATACCTTAGATGGTTTCTATTTAAGACACAACATCTTTAGGTTCTTAATAGCAGTTCCTAAAACACACAAGAAAAAAAATAGTCTTTACTTAAATAAAAATGCACTCACACATGAAATCAGTACTTTAACTGAAATAAAATCATGAAGATCATATTTCATTTAATACAACATAATGGAGAATCTGTGCAAAGGGTCAAAGTAATTATTAACTTCTACACCCCTGAGATTACCTCAGTTGGTTAGAGCATGGTGCTAATAGTGCCGGGGTTGTGGGCTTGGTTCCCGTATGGGCCATTCAGTTCTGAGTTGGACTTGATGACCCTTGAGGGTCCCTTCCAACGCAGAATATTCTGTGCTTCTGTGATTGTCATATTTCTGTGAGACAAATAAGTATCTATTTCTCCTGTAGTTGTTCAATGTAAAACTCAAAAACTGTCCAAGAGAAAATAAAACAGACCCTAGATTTTATCCCTACCAGTACAATTAAAGCCCTGAAGTAGATAACGAGGAAAAAAATGGATCTTTGAAAAGACTGGAAAACAACAAAAGAAGAACTGTATACACTTCTTTAGGTTTCAACAATTCGACACCTTCACTTAAAAAATCAGTCCCAGCTGATAAATGATAGTGATATTCTGTATCATGGATATGATCTATGGATATCAAACATTGCATAAGAACTAAGTAACTAAATAATAGAAATTTCAAAACTACAAAAATAGACATATATATTCTGTGGATTAATATAAAAACTGCATTTTTACATCAATAAACTAAAATATAAATAAATTGTTTTGTGAATAAAGTAATACAAATCTAATTCTCTTATTTATTCATGCATCACAGTGACAGATTCCTAACAGCCCTTTTGGTTTATAAAAACTTCGTTGAGTTCTTCAGAGTAGTATGGATGTTTTCACGTATAACTCCCGAAGTTTATAGGTTTGATGTGCAGTTAGTTTGCAGTAATCTTATCTAACTCAATGTAGTGACCTTTGATGTCTAAAAACAAGGGGTTGTATTTATTCACGTTTTTATTGTATCACCTGCTCACGTGAGAGCTGAATGTAGCCAGCAAAGTTGGAGATATTGATCCTTCCTACATTTCTTGAGATTTTGTTTTCACTGAATCCTCTCTAAAGCCATTGTACTTGTGCTCATAAACAATCTTTGTCAATTTGCAATTTTCTTTGTAAAGTTGCAATTTTTAAGTGTTAAAGATTTTTCTTTGAAAGCTGACGTTGTCTTCAATGTTCATGGATCTCTTTTTAACTCATATTTGTCCCTTTAATGTTTTAATACAAAAAGCAGTTGTAGAAGAGAGTAACTTTCAGACATTTTCATCTTTTTGCCAAACCTATCCTACCTTCATCAGTCAGTGTTTATGTCATACAGGAAAAAAGGTTAAATTTTCTTGTTTTTTATTTCTTTGCATGGGTTTTGGTTGGTTTGGTTTTTTGATTTTTAGTGAGTTTAATTGTACTTTGAAGCTGCCAGATTGATCTTATGGCATTACGAAATTCATCAGTCTATCTTTCTAATGCTTCACCTTTTTATTTAGGAAAATATGATTGCATTTGAAATTGGATTTAAATGTTCATCTCTGACTGGAGGTTTTCTTCCAGTATTAAATGTAATTCTGGTTTGGCATAGTGGATATAATACACTAGTTCCAGACTTGGGGCTCCTAGTGTCTCCCAGAGAAAGCATTTAAGCATTATAGACCTCAGATGTCTCCGAGTGGATTATCTGGACATAGAGGGTTCCATGTCCTTGCAGCATCGCACAGTCCCTAGCATCAACGCACTGGCTAAAACAGCAGGGCTGATGAAACTGAATGGCATCAGAATGGACTGAAGCAACAAAAATATTCCTCTGTGTTGTTCAGATTTTTTGTTTGTGCATTCATAGAGTTTTGGGGTTTGCTATTAGTTGCTATTTAGACATGTATGGACACACATCTGTAGATGTACTGCCTTTGCTCTGTGTAAAAGGGTCAAGTGATATTCCTCCTGATACTCCTTGACTTGTCTATAGTGAGTTTCATCTCAGAAGGCATCAGTATGAGTTTTGAGGATCATGTCACAGAATTGATCCAGATCTGAATACTCCCCCTTCCATCCTTCACAAGTAGCAAATGTCTATCAGTTCTTGAAAGCTGAGGCACTTCTACCTTTTCCCATAAATACACCTACTAGTGCTTCCACAGAGCAGCAGGTCAGCTTTGTACTACTCTTACTTGACTGTGCCCCAAAAAGATCAATGTTTATATGAATGTTTAGTCCTTTGCTTTTTTATTGTTGACTCCTACATAGTGAATTGAATCAAACAGAGCCATTGCCACGTAAAAAATGGGGCCTGTAAAAGCTCTCAGAGCAGACGGTCTGTAAGATGTCAATGTCTTCCATTAATCTTGAAACCACAAAAATTTAATTATTAAATGAGCTGTGGACATTTGACAACTTTCCTTGTCCATGGTCTTTCTATACAACAGACCTAAACTTTGGGATTATGTTTGTCTCCTGCTTTCTCTTGCTGCAGGAAGCACATAGGTGATATAGCTGAAGAAAAGGGCTCAACATGGCCCTGCTTGAGCAGGGTTGACCTCCAGAGATGTCGTGACGAGGGAAGAATGAGACGCTCAATATGAGAATCAGCAAGCTTCGTTTATTGATCACTACTAACAGCTTAATATACACTTTATAATTAGCTCATACATATTGCAAAAGCTAAGCTCATCATTGGTTCTGCTTAAATGTTGACCTAATGCTCTACTCCCTAACATTGTTGACACTTAGATGTTAATTCTGTCTTTTCACTCCCTTCCTTTGTTGACACAGGTGGCTTTCAGTTACTTTTTGTTTTGCTAATCACAGTGTCCTGTTTACCAGCCAATTAACACGTACAAGGGCACTGTAACTTCCTTATCTCAGATCTTCTCACGGCCTAGACAGGCCTTGTTCTATACTCTAGCAGCTCATCCATAGCTTTAGCTATATCCATATGTCCCTGTCTTGCTAGCCAACCCTCTACACAGAGATCCCTTCCAACCTCAACCCTGCCACAATTCTATGAAAGGCTTTGGGCAGAGTGTCTCAAAGCCACAAGTGTTTGAAGTCTTTGGAGCTGGTGCATGTATCATTTAACTTGAGATTGCAAGTTATAGAATTGAGCAGTGCTTTTTTGAAATGACCTAACAGTTGTTCAACAGGTTTTCTTGAAAGCCAGGGTCATAACAAGTTGTTATGGTCAAAAGTCAAACCTACAAACTCTGTGGTTTTAATTATTGTTTAAATATAGAGACCAGTAGTGCATATTTAATGGGTACTAAAGAAAATACATCACACTTCTGAAGTCACACTATGCTAAATCTCTATCGTGTATCTCTGAATGGCCTTGTGTTTTAAAAAGTAGAGTCAGTTTTGTAATTTAAGATGCTGGTGTTGTAGGACGTCATTAATTTGTACTGATGCAAGGATAGCTTGTTGCGTATTTGATCATTAACCTGTCCTAACACAGGGGCAGGATTGCTCCACTTTGCCAATGGGAGCAAAATTAAGCTTAGCCCCTGCTTGTGCCTATGGGAAGGATGACTCGAAAAGGACCTAAACTGTAATTAATACTTCCTCTTCTTCCACATCAACCAGCAGAACTTCATCTTCCAGAAATCTTCTTAATGCACTCAGCAGCTACCATCTGTGTCATTGTGGTTTGCACGAGCAAACGATGATGGGGCAGAGCCACACCTGAATTTGTGCCTGCATGTGGGGGAATTGGCCGCCCACGTTCCCCAATTCCCTTGGGCAAACCACTGTGAAGGAAGTGGCTGGGTGAGTCTGGAGGCAATCGTGATGCTGCTGATGGTGTTATAGTCTCAGCTTTCATGTCATGCAGCACATGTGCTGTGTGTGGGATTTACTGCTAGGGAAGAGAGGCTGGCTCCCTAGTAATTAAGTTGGTCCTTCCCAAATTTTATTTTCAAAGTCCTGTCAACTGTGTACCTTACACACCACCTAATGCCCTGTCCCATTTTTGGCCTCAAGCGTACAGTTTTGGGCCACATTGCACAGCATGTGGACAGTTGATTCCTGGAATGGCAGATTTGGGTTGGTGCTGTCTAGTGTATTTTGCTTTGCAAATCTTACACAGAAATAGAAGACATGGTACCCTTTCCATTTCAGATGTTAATAATACAAAAACCATAGGAGGAAGTAAGCAGGGTCTTGATTTTGCCCTTCCTGCTACATCTTATGCCCAACCCACTTTCCTGTTCAACAAGAGTAGAGGAAAATTGCTTTGTTGAATTTTTGTGCAGGGTACACCATGCTGGAGATAAGGCATCCCTGAGCCACAGTATGAACCTCCTTTGCCTCTGAGATGGCTCAGCTATCTAAGATCATAATCAAAATCGTAGTAGATTAAGAAAACAATAAGTGCAAGAATGAACTTTATCCATTTATCTTGAAACCACTAATTTAGTTTTAATTGTAAATAAATATTTTTTTCAGTTAAGACTGAATGCCAGCCATTGTTAAAGACTGCTCTGAAAAGTCAGGTGACTAACCCAGCAAGGATGGCTTCATACTACAGATGTAAGAGCTCCATGTTGAATGTAGTAGAAACACTGAAAAGAATTTTAAAGGATACCTTCTATTATATTTGAGGTGAAAGCTGTATTGTTCACACTAACTATTCTTCTTCACAATAGACTATACAGAATCATGTATGGTGAAGCAACAAATTCTTGGTTCTATGAGTTCTTCCTACAGAAATATACAAACCAATTACTCCTGAGAGGATGAGGCTATTTATTTTTTTTTCTGTTACTGTTTGGTTTTGGGGAGTTACCGAGTTTACAATTACACATTTAGAAAGGATCTAATTTTAACATTAAAAAGTTCGTTTAGATCTTCTTTGTGAACAACTTATTAGATAAACTATTAAAGTTTTCAGATTTCCCACCAGGGAGATAAGGATTTCTATAACTGAGTGGATTCTTAAAAATTACTGCAGTATTACAAATACGGAAAAAAGGGCTGTTGTCCATTGTGCAAGGCAATTTTATATCTTTCAACTGTCAGATCTTGGAAAAAACTTTCAGAAAGCTTGGAAATAAAATATTTTTTTAACCATTTTAATTTCTATTTGAAGCAACTTTTTATTTTTCTCTTTGAGAACGCTGAAACTGTATGGTGCTTTACACTCCTGTTCTTTCTGTTCTTCACAGGCCTTCGCTCTGATGTCAGCCTGGTTAGGATTTGTTCAGGTCAATGTTGCTGCAGAACCAGGAGAGGGAGCACAGCATTGCCGCTTCTTGATCATGCTGTAGAGGCAACTTGGATTATTTCCCAGAGGAAAACCACTAAATCTGTTTTTAGAGGAGGCATTGTGGAATCCTTTTTTCCTTCTCTTTTTCTTCCCCCCAAGTTTTTTTAATAATATTTAATTCGAGGAAATTATAAACTTGATATTTTCGTCAATTCCTATCAAACAAAAAAAAATGTTTGCAATTTTATGAATGGCTGGTATAGTATTTAAAGATTTTTAAAATTTTTAAGGAGTATTTTTGCATTTTCTTCTGCAGCCACAGAGGAAGGTGAAGTTTACCAGAATCCGAATAGAGCAGAAAAACTTTCATTCATTTCAGTCTAGTATTAGAAAATGTTTTTTAGCATGTTTTTTTAGTTCTATTCTAACTTCAGTTCATATATTTACTTAGTAATTTTCAGGTATTAAAAACGTTATTTTAAAGATACAAAAGGTGCATAAATTCTCTCCAACTTTTTAATAGTAATTGTTAGAAATCTCCATATCTCACTTCTGTCATAATTTCTTAGATTTCTCAGTTATAATTTCTTATACCACTTAAATGTACCTGACTTTATAGAGAAGATCATCAGAAAATGCCTTGTTTCACCCTGACAGTCATTTCTACCATTTAATCTGTTGAAGTAGGAGAGTTGCATTGTTTTCCTGTAGCAGGACTTGGATGAAGTTTTTTAAGAATTCCCCCAGTAAAATTCAAGTGTATAATATGTGTGATGGCTTTGTGGTACTGAAAAAAAAGATCCACTCTTATGCCTTTGGTTTTGTCTGAACTAATGTGGGATTTGTGAGAGTAGACATTTGCAAGGGAAGTGTAGTATTGTGATCTTGGTCTTGTCCTCTTGAATAGATGTAGTTTAATACTGCAGCTACTCTTCAAACTTTGGCCCTTTTATTACCCCTGTGAGATAAATTACACCCTAGTAAATGAATGGAGTTTTGACATCACAGAAATGTGAGTAGATTTTGCCATAGATTTTAATGAAGCCAGCTTTTTTCTTAGTTTCTTTCATGCCAATGTCTGTCTTTTAAATAGTACCATACGTGTTCCTTCAAATTTATTCCTAATTTCAGTGTTCTTTGCAAAGCTGCCATGGGTGATCAGATTATTAGTAATGTTTATTTGTATTTGAAATTAATTTTACAGATCCTATTGACTGGGTTTGAACTTGAGGTCCCAAAGGCATTAACTCAGGAAAATTCCACAAATAGAATTATTTTTGTTGGCATCAAAATAACATAGAGAGAATATTACTTACACTGCATTTTGGATATGCTAGTGAATATATTGTATTTTGAGGACATATTCCTGTGCTGATACCTCAGGATGGTCATGTTCCCCAATCAAAAAGTTTATGCTTTAGCATAGTTGGAGCCAATGGAACTGGAGCCTGCAGGAAAGGATTTGTAAATCCCTATTGAGAACTGTAGGATGAAGATATGTCCTGTAAAAAAAGAATCATAACATGGTAGAGTTTAAAATTTTCAGTATAATGAGAAAAAAGGTCAGCAGAGTCCCTACCCTGGACTAAGAGAGCAAACTTTGAGTTACTCAGGGAGCTAGTTTGCAATGCCCCCCCTTTAGGAGGACATAGGACTGTCTATGAGAGCAGGTCAGTTTTGAAGAACCACCTTCTAAAAGTAAAGGAGCAGGCAATGCCACGGTATCATAAGTCAAGCAAGCGGGGTAGAAGACTGTTTTGGCTGAACAGGGAACTCCTTTTGTCACTTGAGTGGGAGAAGAAATCGTATGTTCTCTGGAAGCGAAGGTCACAGAGCTGTAGTTCGCATGTGTAGGGAGAAAACACTAAAGGTCAAGAGCTGAAACTGGCCAGTGTTGTGTCAAGACAAAGTACATTCCTAGAAAGAGGAGGTCTAAGGAAAATACTGGGCTGAAACTTGATGAAGCTGGTCACGTGACAAATGGGGATGAAGAAAAGGCAGACGCATTTAATGTTTTTTTTTTACTTAGTCTTTAATATTACTGATAAACCTTGGGGTGCCCAGTCACCTGAGTCAGAGGGCTGCAGGAACAGTGACTCTCCATTTGTGGACACCAAAATTGTAAGGGACCAGCTGTATCAGCAGAATGTTTACAAGTCCGTGGGGCCTGATGGAATTCATCCCAGAGTTTTGAAGGTGCTGGTGGATGTTATGGCAGGACCCCTCTTGATCATCTACCAAAGGTCTTGGAAGTCTGGGGAAGTCCCTAATGACTGGAAATTGGCCAGAGTTATTCTGATCAACAAAAAGAGAGTGAGGGAAGACATGGGGAATTAGAGATCTTTTAGTCTAACCTCAGTTTCTGGAAAAATTATGTAGAAGATCATGCTGGGTACTACTGAAAGGCATTTAAAAACTAACACAATCATCAGGCACAATCAACAAGAGCTCACAAAGAGAAAATCCTGTTTAACTATAATTTGATATCCTTCTATGACAAGGTCACCGACCTCATGGATGAAGAGAATGCAGTGGATGTAGCTTTCTGGATTTTAGTAAGGCTTTTGATACTGTCCCTCATAGCATCCTTTTAGACAAGTTGTCCAACTGTGAGATGAGCAGGTATGTGGTGCGCTGGGTGAAGCACTGGCTGAATGGCAGGGCTTACAGGGTTGTAGGGAATGGCTGGTATAGTAATAGGAAGTGAATGAAGGTTTCCCATTTTTAACACCTTTTCCAGAGTATGTTTACATTTTCTTCTCAGCCTCTGAGGAAGGTGCATCTACCTTATTAGAATGGATGAACCTTTTCAGAATGGATGAATCACAGTGGATTAAGGGAAGGCAATGGATGTAGTTTTTCTGGATTTTAGTATGGCTCCTATGTTAAATGCTGATACAGCAAGAACAGAGATTTTTCTCAGAGATCAGTCTGAAACTGGACTAATTCCTAGAATAATCAATGACTATACAAGGATTTTCTACCTGCTGTCATGCAAAGTTTTGCAGGATTTTTCTAAATATATATATTAAAAAAAAAAGAAAATAAAAGATTCAGTAGATCTGATAAAAGAAACCTGCTTTTGTTTGGGTTTTTTTGTTGCTTTATCTTTCCCCTCTACAAAAAACTGAAGATGACAATCACTTTTTATACAGTTCCATAAAGCACCTGGTCTACAATGATTATTTTCTTTTTGCGTCTAACTTCATATTAAATTGCCTTTTTATCTTTCCTCTTCCCATATTGCAGCACAGGCCCATCACGTATATCAGTCATGTGGTGTGATAGAAAAATAACTCTTGCAAAAACTCTCCTATTTTCCCACTAGAGGGAGGGCTCTCCCAAAATGCTCATGGGAGACGGTTGCACGGACGGAGACTTCTGCTCTAAACAGGCCTTTTTAGGAATGTTTTGGGCCAATGGTAAAGGCTAGCCTTCAATGAAGTGAAATAAATTGAAGTGAAATAAAATAAATAAAATTAAATAAATTAAGTGAAATCTCTGTCAGGTTTTGAAAAAAAGAATTAGATATTGGTATTTGCTCCTTTTTTCCCTTTTTTTCCTGTTTTTTTTTCTTTTTTTTCTGTGTGTGGTTTGTTTGTTTGGGGTTTTTTTGTTACATATTTGCTGGGGGGGTTATTCAAAAAAACACCTTATGCACACTCTGAGGAATGAAGCTGGCAAAATTTTAGATATATAATTTTTGGAAATGTAAGAATAAACACAATTTGTACACAAGTATTTATATCTTCATTATCACCTGTAGTAATATGTCCACGAAACTGTTGGCACAGTAAACCTTGACTGTGTTACAAATCTGAAGCCAAACACTTGCACCAGCGCTCAGTAAATATGTTGTTCAACTAAAAATAGAAATTACTGTCATCAGCAAGAGATATCCATGATGGAATGATATTTCCTATAAATATACTAAGATACATGTGGAATAGTTTAATGTAATGAAGTATACATAAACAAACCAAAGGACAGAGGTTTGAATGGAGGAAGTAGGATCAATAGAAAAGGAAGTTCAAGGGAAACTTCTCTGCTAGTTAAATTCCCTAATACTGTGCTTTGATTAAAAAAAAAAAAAAGTCAACAACAAAGTTTCTTGTTTGTTGAGCAACTGTTACATTAAGAACTTGTACAATACCATCCCTATATAAGTCAATCAATTTTAGGAAGAATTTGAACAGGAATTGAATTTCTTCTAATATATAATAATATCAGTCTGTGGTTTGAAGTATCTAAATTTCAATTTTTTGTCTGAGATACTTGAAAAGGGGCAAATTTTCAGAGCGTGATTGCTTAGTATTTTCTGATTGTAGCATTTTCTCAAAACCAGGCACATTTATAATTCAGGTGAGGTTTCCAAAAACTAATTCAAAATAACTGACAACATTTTAAAATTTAGGTGATGGAGTTAGAGATAAGAATGTTTTATAAAGAATAATTTAATTGTTTTCTATAATCCTTTTTATATTTCCACGCTGATCTGTAATCAGAAAATCATGGTTAGAAATTATTTTGATATTCACGTTGAGGAACATACGTGGCGCCGGTAGCTCGGGTTGCAGTTGCAGTGCGAGCTGAAGGTTGAGCTCTGCCTGTTGGGAAGCCCAGGAAAGAGGCCCTGAACTGTCGATCCTTTGCATAACAAAGGGCACAGGGATTTCTAGCCCACCCAGGGGACCTGACTCTGAACCCAGAGACACAGCAGGAGCCGAGGGCTCAGCTGGAAGATACCAGAGGTTACCAGCACAGACTGTGAGAGTATAAAAGCCCAGGGTGCCCTTTGTTCAGGGTTCCTCCTCGGAGGCATCAGCTTGAGCTGTTTTTCTGTTGTTGCAACATGCGTGATTATTTTAAGGATTCAGATGTCTGGGATGGTGTTATGGGAAACCTGGGTTTGAGCCAGTAAAGCAACCTGGTCTGACTGTCAGTGTGGGGTGTGTAGGGAGTCAAGCAGGGTACCCATCGGCTCACAGGAGCCGCCCACAGCAAAGGGGCTTCTCTCCCAGCACTGATAGTCTGGTGGTGGGAGTGTGACTGCCAAAGTGGCTCCTGGATGGTCAGACAGGGAGGTTTCCTTAACATTCAGATAGCTTTGGCAAAACTCACACATAAAAATTACATCAGAAGTTTTAAAAATATTTTTGAGGATAACAGTATGTATAAAAGTGCTGATAATAATGCAGTTTACAGTCACAGATTATAACAGAACTTCTACAGAAATAATTCCTTTAAATTTACTTGCCATGAAAGCATAGATACAGGAACACAGAAAGGGATTTCTTTCAGCACCAGAATCCCACTCCTGTCACCATTTATTAAAATCCTGTTGGTTTAAAAAACAGCACTCCTCACTATTTATTTGAGAGGGTTTTGAAAGCCTGTGGATAGATACCATGTCAAATTAGGAGGAAGCAAGAGGAAGACCCAGCTCTGCTGACTGAGGAGGCCTCAGCTAAGCCCTGCAAGGAAAATACCAACTGGCTTTGAAGTCCAGCCAGATTTAGGTGGGTTAAATTAATTCATGTATGGCCCTATTAGAGTCAATTTGGAAATGGAGTCAGTGGGCAGTTTTAGCTAAGGGCATGATATGACTTTGGAAGAGATAATCTAATTTTTCTTTGGCAAAAGTTATAAAACTAATAAACTATAACTTAAGTGGAGTACAGTTAATCTACACACACACACAAACCATTTTAATAAGTGAAATTAAAGTGGCATCTTAGCATTTAACAAAAACCTGCAGACATTTTCTATTGATTTTTTCAAGGGTATAGCCCAAGATGATTTGGATGATATATAGCCCAATATCTATGTAGCCAAAATAATCCAATACATATACAATAATTGTTGTATTAAAGGATAATGAGCAGGAAGAGAAAATAAAGAACTTTTATATAGTTAGACAATAAAAAAGTTGTTGGCCAGATATACCAACACTTGGCCTTTTTTCACTGTAGTTCTGGCATTTTCTAGTTGGTAGATGTCATATTTCTCTGTTATTTATTGATCCTCAAATGCATGTTTGTTTTTGTGCAAATACATAGAAAGTAGCCATGTTCATGCCTAAACATTATCCACAACATTAGCTACTTATACTTTGAAAAATACACAAAGCAATAAAGTACAAGGCCATACAGGGGGCAGAGAGAGACACACAATGAAGACACAAGAAGAGCGTTGGATGAGGAAGGAGGATTATTTGGTTCATAACGTTACAAGCACTTCCCTAGATATCTGCAGCACAATCTATGATAGAATTACCCATATGCATCTCCTGGTGCTTAATATACAGCTGTATTTGCTGCTGGTTTTACAGCTAGGCTCTGTCAGAGAGCATCAACCGTAGGATCCTCCACAAAGCCAGTGGGGCTGGGAGCTGTGAGTGATGGTGGGGCTGGCAGGGCAGCAATCCCCATCACCCAAACAAGGAGAAAAGAGGAGACATGGTGATGGTAACCAGGTCAGCCAGCAATCCAGGCTTCTGGACATGTCCATGGGGATGAGGCAGGTCTGGGGTCAAGGAAAGTCAGATCAGTGGGTGGGCATTGTGTCTGTGACAGCAACCAAGGTCAGCCACCCTCCAGTGATCTCCAGGCAAGTCCATAGTGGTGAGGCAAATCCAAGGTCATGGTCCTTGGATTCTTGCAGCCATTCAAAATAATTATATATTGCAGGGGTTTTTTTTGTTGTTTTAGTCAGCATTTCATCTCGAGTATTGAAGCACTGTTGTTGCCAGCAACAAATGCTACCTTGCTGTTTTTCTACTTGATTGTTTCCATTTTTTAAAATACTTGCAAATTACAGCTGATGCTGAGAACTTTGTCAGTCAGAATGTCAATGCATAGTGAAAGATAGCAGCAGAAAAGTTTAAAAGCTAAACAGAAAATACCAATAACAGCCCCATTTTCCAAGTGAGGAACAGCAGTTGGTCAAAGTTATACAAGGAGACCTGAACTCAATTTCACAATTTCTGTGCAAGACAAGCTTTGTGTCCATCACTTGGCCATTGAGTGGTTCAGGTTCCCTGGGAGTTGAGGATTTCTAGCTGGAAGTGGCCATGACACGCTGGTGTCAGTACTAGGGGATTTCTCTTCTCTGACCAAACTGGGATTTTCACTACTTGAGCGGCATGAGACTGCAATGATGATGTTTACATTATTAGACCCAGGAATATTTTCTTATTCCTCAGGAAAGATGCACAGCCAGTTGCAAGGCACAGGCAGATGGTGGCATTCATACCTTACCATTTCTGAGGGAAAAAAAGAGGCACTGAAACTAGACAGAAACCAGAGAGCCATGGACACCTCCAAGACGGTTTTCCCCAGTGGGTCAGGCTAGACATAGACACAGGGACTTACATAGCTGTTTAAGCCTTATCCTAAGCAGCAACACACTTTTTGAGTTGAGGCTTTTCTTGCCATCACTTAGTCCTCAAGTCCCTTAGTTTTCCCACTACTGTTTAGCCCCTTCCTGCTGCACACACTGATTGGTGGGTAAAACAGAGAATTTCTGATGCCCCATCCCTGGAAGTGTTCAAAGCCAGGCTTGATGGGGCTTTGAGCAACATGATCTAGTGTAAAGTGTCCCTGCCCATGGCAGAGGGATTGATCCAGATGGTCTTTAAAGGTCCCTTCCAACCCCAAACATTCTATGATTTTAGAAATACTGCATCCAGTTTTGGACTCCCCAGTACTGGAAACTGGGGTGAGTTCAGTGGAAAGCCACCAGAGTGGTTGGGGCTGAAGCACTTGGCCTCTGAGAAGATGCTGAGGACCAGAACTTGTTCAGCCTGCAGAAGCGATAGATTCAGGGATACCTAACAGCAGCCCCCAGTGCCTGTGGGGAGGTGAGCAAGATGAAGCCTTGTTCCTCACAGTAGTGCATGGTGAGATGAGAAGAGACAACAGGCACAAACTGAAATAGACTGGAAATAAGAAAGAATTTTTTCCACATGAGGACAGTCAGGCAGGGGAGCAGGCTGCCCAAGGAAGTTGTGCCATTTCTGTCCTTTGAGGTGGTCAAGATGTGACTAGACACAACACTGAGCAACCTCATCTGACTTCAGTGAGCAGGAGGTTGGAGTGGAGACTTACTAAGGTCCTTTACAGCCTGAATGATCCTGTGTGTTTATGATCTGTGTCTCTGTTAGTCACTTTGGTCTCCCTTTATAATAAACAACGTTTCTAGGAAGTGATTAATTTGACCTATTTATTATGAGTATTTATTATAACTGAGAGGAATGGTGCTGTACAACTGTTTCTTCATTATGAAGACAGCTAACTGAGATCTAATTATCAACATGTTAAGTGTCCAAAATTAGGTCAGGTGGATCCCATCTGGGTGTATGTGCTCCCTGAAGGGTCCAGTCAGATACCAGGGAGGGAAGGAAGCAGTAATTTCTGTACAGTGTTATAGCAGTTACAACACTTGCTCCAAATGAAAGACATCTGAAATCTGGACTGTATTCCCCAAAGTCTTATATTTTGATCCAAAATATAAATATAAATCCAAAATATATTGATGCCAAACTAATAAATGTGTATAGCAAGGAATTTTCAATCTCTCTGTTAATTCTGTTTTCTTACCATTTCCCTGGTTTCCTGATTTCCCTGGCTCTGTATGCCTTGCGCAGGGCCGTGCCCTCTGCCCTCTCTTCCATGGAGCTATGACTTCTTCCTGAAAAAACCACAGGACCAGTTCTCCCTGTTCCTCAGGAAATGTATGGCTACTATTAAGCCTATTACTAGTTTTTCTTGACACCAGCAAAATTATTAGTAGTTCATTTAGGTGCTTCTGCTAGCACTTTGATTTCTGGCAAAGGGACACAGTCTGAATTTTAAATCCAATTGCTTAAAAATACCTTTCTTCATGTAATTTGTAAATAGGCTGCAGAAATAACAGTCATGCTACCACAGCATCTTGCTCTTTTTACCAATGTAACAGTAACTCAACATAACCTGTTTATATGTACATTTTGTACCTGTCAATATAGACATAAAAAACACCAGCATGTTTATTTATGTTACTAGTAATATGTTGGCAACAAACAATACAATTGAGTACATCAATAAATTACCATAGGGATAATACTGTTGATTTTTCCCTTGAATACTCCATTCAAGTTATATATGTATGAAAAAGATCAGTAGTTTTCTATCCATTTCACTGTGTGGATCTTCCATATAGGAGAAAAATATCCCAGAGTTAAGCTTACTAGAAGCACTATTGCTATTCTGGCTATTTTTATTACAAAGAGTCCACAAATCCCATGGAGTGTCAATATCAGTCTGATTTCTAGACTTTTCAAAACCATGTCTTTAGCTTAACTATAACCATGGTTTTTCTTGCCTTTTTAATGCTCTGATGCTTTATGAACTTTGACTTGGTTTTCATGTATATTTATTATACCAAGACACTTTATGTTGCTTTTCTTCTATCACTTTGCTCATTAATACCATTTTCCTTTGTGATTGAAGGAACACATCTTTGCTCGTAGTAATTCAAAGCAAGAATATGATACTGCATTTGAAAATGCAGGTCTTCCTGACACAATTCTGGCTTCTATGTGGTGTATTTTGTCTTCAAACATTAGCACCCCAAGGCACATGTGTGGCTGAAACTTGGGAATGTGTATTTCCTTTTTGAAGTTTGTTTGCACTGCTAATTCACAACAGGGTGCAGAGTCAGGATTCCTGAGCACAGAAATAAGAGCACAGAAATAAGGACTGATCACCATTCTTTTATTTCAGCATCTTATTGACAGACATGTACATTTTGTTTCCGTAATTATTGTAAATTGTAGACTTCATACATATTGACAGATTAGTATTGTACTAGGGTATTATAGAAAACTCTAATTTAGAGACTGATTTGCATCTACTTTGCTTTGCATCTATTTTGCTAATCTATTATGAGGGCAATACCTCCTAAATAACAAAACTGGTAAAAAAAATATATCCATTGAAGTAACATGCTTGTTGGTATATACAATGTAGATTAAATGAAAAGTATTTCAGATGAAAACCCTGAGATTAACTCAAATGGTTAAAGCACAGTAGTAACAAGCCAAGGTTGTGGGTCCATTCATTTATGAGTTGGACTAGATCCTTGCGGGTCCCTTCCAACTCAGAATATTCTGTGATTCTGTGAAAATATGTAACTCCTGTGACTTCACAGAAATTAAGTGGGTGCTTAAATTCAAGAATACAAGTAGTTCTACCAAGTCTCAGATTTAGCTAGCTTGAGTACTTGCATTGCTTTAAATACTAGTTAAATACATAGGAAACTGAGAATGCTTAGAACTTTTAAGATGTGTTCAGCTTTCCTTAGAGTTAGGATGCTACTTAGACTCAGATGCATATGTCTCTAGAATTAGAGTGTATTTTATCCTGGGTTAGGTTGAAAGGCATAGAAGTTGTTTGCTTGGACCCATTTTTATTATTAGAAAAACGAACAGAAAGATAAAACTAGCAAAGAATTGTTTTAAAACCAAGTGTAAACATAAACACCCCTCCCAAACCTTTAACAACTGAGTAGATAGAATTACATCTCAAATACCCATCAAATAATGTTGCCTTCACTTTCACTTTGTGACAATTATATTCTTCAAAAGTCAAATAATTCTATTTTTCTGTCTTCAGTCTTGAAAACACTTATATATGTTCTTACATTTCAGACATTTCAATGTTCTCTTGTAAAATTTATTCTTGGGAAAAGATATGCAGAATAAGTTTTGATGAAAAATTACCTGAAAGAATATTTGAGCTATATTTTACAAATTTCCCTCCTACCTGCTTCACTCAATACCCATGCTTCATTATATGTCATAAGATATTCTTCTGTATTATGCCATAGATCTGTCATAGAAAGCAAGCACTGTTCATAATTATCTTTTTTTATTATTGTTACTTGGCAACATTAATGCAAGGTCTTCATTGGAACATCTGCCATACACAGGAATCTTTCTATACTAGCATATTTCAGATATTTGCCTGAGGGTTGCTGCAGGAGAGTCACATTTTCTCTGTAGGAACCGTATTTATCACTCAGCAAAATTAATCACTATTATGTCACCTGAATTTTTCTTTCAAATATTAATTTTGACATGAGTGGCCTACGACA
Source organism: Corapipo altera (assembly GCF_003945725.1). Taxonomy (NCBI): domain Eukaryota; kingdom Metazoa; phylum Chordata; class Aves; order Passeriformes; family Pipridae; genus Corapipo; species Corapipo altera. The sequence goes on along the minus strand of NW_020884872.1, from coordinate 48,680,753 downwards.
GATCTTGTTAGCCTAGGTTTACTTTTTTCATGCTGGTATTTTTATAATTATCCATTTAGGATTAAAAGACTTCTCTTCTTCTTTATTTTTTTCTTAAATTTTTTCTTGACAGAGAAAACTGTCAAGATTTACAGATCAGTCTTTATTAAAGATTTTTGGTGAACTTGCTCCAATAATTAATTTTGAGCTATCTCTAGATATGGAACTCTGCAGCTTCTCTTTCCATTAAATTGAACCAGTCAGTACATTTTGTGGATATACGCTGAATAAACCCCTACTTGAATGGCAAAAGTTAAAATAAATACTATTAAAATGTGCTCTCCTACAAGCCTTTTATATTTTTTCATTAAAGGCCTGATTGTTAAAACTGATATTCATGTCCTTAGTAATTCAAGAAGACATTGCTCAAATATGCAAACAATTATGCCTATACTTCTCCTGCAAAAAATATACTATGATAAAACAGAAAGCGATCCTTTATCAGGACACTATCACTTGAAGTCCTGTGACTATTTGAGAGAGGACAGATGTTTAGAAACATGGATTTCAGTCCTGATTTATATGTAAAAACTTGCTAACAGTAATCTGGAGTAACTAGACAGATATTTTTTTTTTTTTGGTGTGGCTATGGATAATAAAAAAATCATACCAGATTGTTGCTTGTTTCATTTTTTAGAAAAAGATAAGATAATGACTGTGATTGTCATTTATAATTTCCATTAAGAGGTCCTAATAACATATTTCGTGTTTTGATGATGGCTAAATAAAAAATTAAAAAAAATAAAATTAATACTGTGGTTATATGAGAACATGTAACCATTTTACAGAATTACAGAATCACAGAATATGCCAAGTTGGAAGGGATCCACAAGGATCATTGAGTCCAACTCCCAGCCCCTCACAGGTTTATGCCCAATTTGTAATGCCTTTCTATTTTTCTTTTTGTAATTATGTTACTGATGTCACACATGCATTTTGAGTATTATATAACATTTCAAATGGAGTCTCAAAATCAATGTACAGTCCTTTGCCCAGCATGAACATGAAGACAAAAAAATGGAAATCAAGATTTCTGTAGTTCTTATAAGATAAAATATCTTCATTAATCTGGTTGACCACAGTATATCCTATAAGGAAGTTTTTGGTATAAACAATAAATATTTACATGCTTTGGGAAAAATAATCTCCAGTTCAGTTCTGCAGTACTCTTTATTTCACTTGCATAATGAAAGGATGAATTCTACCCTGCCTGCCATCTCAGAGGAGAAAAAAAAAAGAAAAAAAAAGACCAAAAGCCTCTCTGAAGAACAGAGAAAAAAATACTAAATGTTTTCCACCTCCTTTTCTATCTGTGTTTGCACAGCTGATGTATTGAGGCAACTCAACTGGAGATGTAAGCACAATAGGAAACCACTCTAATAATTGTACCAGATGCTTAAAAGCTTCTTCTCAAAGTTTTGTTAAGAATTTTTTTTTTCCTTTCTCTGAGGAAAGAAAGGCTTGCTGTACTCTCAGTAGGGAGCAGTGTCTTTTTACTTACTTATGGAGGAAACTAATGCCTTAATCTTAGCTTTTGTTGCTATATGGCTCCTCTCTTTTATAGTAGAACCCAAAAACATAGTTTCAAGATCTCATGTGTAGGTAATTCCCTCCTTTAGCTGACACCAGAGGTAGACATCTCTGACAAAATACATTTTTATTTAATAGCAAACCAGGAGGAATAGGAGGTCCTCTTATGAATCTTTTTAGTTTTCGTTCAAATAGATGATAAGAAAGCTTTTTAATTAAATTTTGATTTAAAATGATTGAACTCAGTTTGAGTCAACTTTCAGATTATAATTGTCAGCTACAGGATAAATAGACATGTCCTCATTGCCATTTTCGATGGCATACTATATGACAGTAGACTTATATATAGTTAGACCACTGTTCTGTTTCTCAGGCTTTACATACCAAAAAGAAGGAATCTCAAAACAACCTGAGGTCTGAAAGAATACTGTTTTCTTAAAACATGTGATTAGACTCTGATACAACTCTTTAATGCCCATTGGATCACAGAATTTTCCTGTCCCTAAGTTTCCCTCCATATAATCCTGATGGCAGCTTGCTTCTGATTAGTCCTTCTGTTCTTACAGTACACAGCCCCCACCAGTACACCTCATGCCATCCACTCATGCTGGTCATTGCCTGGACATAATTGAGGAACTAAGGACACATTTCTGCTTAACAGGGAAACTGAGCAATTCACCAAGGTAACTTTGTAAGAGCTGTCTTTGGAAAGTTCATGACATTTTGTCTTTCAAACCAAATATCTACTTTTTTTTTTTTTTTTTTTTTTGCTAGAAAGCTTAAACAAGCATGAAGAGATGCAAATACTTGTCTGTCTAATCTTTCTTGCTTTTTATATAGCTTCGGTCTAACCGTGAACAACTTTAAAATATTAAACTTTTAAACCAGCACTGTGATCCATTTTTCCTTTTCTTTACTGATTTACTACGTTGTGAAAGCTCCAAGTTTCAACTGCTCTGTGACAGAGACCAGAAAAAATCATAAACCCATGGAAAATAAGGTGGGGATTGACTCCAAGGAACTACTTGTACCAGTGTTTTTCACCATTGTTATTTATTTACACCAAAACCAAACACACTGATGCCAGTGGACTACTTAGAGTAAGATATTGTTTAATACAAGCAAGGGGATTGTGGTCTGCCTGCCTAAAAAGTACAGTACATGGAACAAGACTGAATCCACAAAGGACTGCATAAAGTTCAACATTCACAGGCTAATGTTAACCCCATATCTGAGAAAGTGAGGTGGTGAAAAGCCGGAAAGAACATCCTAGTCTAGTGGGAGGGATATGATGGAAGGTTTTTTCTCACTGATATTAGAAAATTAATAAAGTGACTTAGGCTAATCTTTACCAAATAGGAACAGTGAAATAGTAAAAAAAAAAAAAATCAAACAAGAGGCTCTGTTTTTAGAAATCCTGAGCACCTAGGAGTACTTACTAGCCATGTCTGTGATAGCCATTGAAAACTACTGGAGAGAATACTCAGGCACTTTAATTTAATGCTTTATATCATTAAAATGCAAGTACAATCCATTGGAGAAGTCTGGACTTTGCCAGCTTTTTAGCAGTTCCCAGGAATGGTTTGGATAACGCCATGGGTAAGGGACCGTTCCCAACAAGCAATTTAGGTCAGGCCACCCTGTTCTGGACAGCCTAGTCTCATAGCTGTGGGGGTGGGGGCTGCTCCATGCCATTGCCTTTAGTTCCAGAGAACAACCTTGGTACGTTTGATTTCTCAATATGTAGTCCAGCCAGCTGATGGGGAAATTTCCAGATGCCTAATAATTTAGAAAGTTCAATTTCCTTAAGTTGAATGTATGGATTTAGGACCTATTTTTAAAAATACATTGGCCTGAATAACAAGTACAGGGCAAAGAGTCCTTCCTTAATGCAGGAGGAAACTTGATGGCTAGGACACATGCCAGATGCCAGCTGCCAGCTGGATCACTCCTGAGCACTGTACTGGCTTTCTCCTACTCTGGCTGCTCAGTAAATGCCCAGAAGTGCTCTTTCCATTGCCCATTTGTATATAATTTATGCACACTAAGGTTATCATCAGCAAATAGTTCTGAGAAAAAGAGCAACACAAATTACTTGACTGGGTTTGCTTATACTTCTTTACCCTTTTTGTTACAGCACTGCATTTTCAAGCAGGTCATGTCTAAAAACTAGTTGATAAACTAACAACTTTCAGGCTGCAAATATCCTCATGTTAGATGCTCAAAGGGTGAAAAAAAAAGACACTGCACAGATTTCACTCCTTGAAGTGCACAGCTTCTTTCAGCTTCAATGAACTGTGAAAATATCAAAGGGATAACTTGCAACTCAGTATTTCGATGTTCATCAGTCTTCAGATTGCTTTAGTAAGAAAAACAGCTGCATCAGTGTTGTACAGCATTGCATTACATGCTGCTACTTTATTTTTTTTGGTTGGTATGACTGTCTCAAATTTTTAGTTCTGTTAAACAACATTGAATCTTCAGTGGTCCTTGAGAGGTGATGATCCTTCAAAAACTCAAAGTGGAAAATGTTTAGGGAAAGTGAAACCAGCCTATTTCCTATGAAAATGACACTTGAGTGTATTCTTCCTTTTGAACCTATTTATTATTTCAAGGTTTTCTCAAAGAAGGAATGGAAAATTCAAATGACAATTATGTTCCTATAAATTTAATGAAAAACAAAATTCACTAACCCAAATATAAATAGGTACTTAATTTTATAATATATTGAATTTCTTTCTTTCTCAAATGTTCCATCTGTAAAAACCAACACTTTTAAGAATCTTTTATATAGAAAGTATTTCACAATTAATTTTTGATGCTGAAATTATCTGAAGAATAATTATAAGCATTCTGTTTTTGCACCCAGGCCTTAATATACTCTGTCCCCAAACAATTCTCAGTTAATGCTTGTAGGCATTTAAATTGCTTTAACTTACTGATATTTATGTTTGCAGGCTGGTGGCTAATATAATTTGTCAGCTTACAATAATAAGTTTCTTCTACTTGTTGATCTTAAATTATTTTGTTCAAATCCAATAATTATTTTTTCCACATCTTAAATATCTTGTATCATAACCATGTTATTAACATGTCTAAAGAGATGGTGGAACTCTTCTGTACTTGTGATATTCTGAAAACTTTATCTTCTATTAAATCATTTTAAGTAGTAACTTGAAAGAAGATACAGAACATCCCAGAGTATTCCTAAACTGATACAGTGAAGAGATTTCCCTCTTTATCTATATAGTGTATTTTTCAGCTTCAAACATCTAATTTTATCATTTAAATATTTTGAGATTCCTAACTTTTCATCAAAACCCAAGGCTATTTTACAGAATGTCATGATGTGCTTCTTCCCCACCCCCCCGATTTTATAAAATAAATATATTTAATATTATTTTCCATGTTTTTCTTGAGTAGCTGACAAATATAAAATACTTGATCCCCCAGGAGTACCTTTCTTCTAAATCTCGTATTGATGTTCCCTTCTCATTTCGTTTGATTTGAGGATGATGTAATGAAGATGGCATTAATGATAGGGATGCCATGATAATCTTCCAATTTAATCTCGTCAAGCTTTCTCCGAAGTTGTTATGTGTAACTGTTCATCTGTTCCAGAGATACCTTCAGACTACTAAACCTAGCTTATTAAGTTTTTTGTTATCTCTTTCATTTCATAATTAATGAAGAGATTTACCAGTATGTTATTTTGCTGTTCCCAAGAAACCTGATTTCATCTTGTTTATTTTAAAAAATACTTCTGCCATATTAGCTTCCAGAAGAAGCTGTGTGCTTATAACATAATTAAGAAGCTTAATTCTTCTCTCAATTTTTCTGTAACTGTATTCTTTGAAATAAAAAGATGCCCATTTTCACTCTCCATCAGATCTTCTCCACTGCAGTGATAGTGTCTTCCCCTATTCCTTTTGCCCCTTTCCATGTCCTTCAGATTAATATAGGCAGTGCTTCTATCATCAGCTCTTCACTGGTTTGGAGGTCTGAAAAAGAGAAGATCCAAAAGAAAGATAACAGCAGTCTACATAAGTAGGGTGGAGAGTGTGAGTAGAGATCAACTGCTGATTGTCTATTTGAAAAAAGTTAGTAAGGGGTATCAGAAAAGGAAATACTTCTTCACACAATGTAGAAGTCCTGGCCATGTGGCACTGGAATATTAAAATGTCACAGGAGTTCAAAAAGCAATGAGCAAATGTATTGAAGGAAATACAATGGGAACTGTTAAATACAAAGACTGTGCATATGTTTTGCAAGCTACAGGCTGCTGGGACTTGGGCAATTATTCTGTGATGTGTCACCATATGTTTGTCTTGTTCTTACCCCCCTCTCTGAGCATCTACTATTGGCAGATTTTGGGAGCAGGATGTGGAGGGAGTGGGACATTTTGTGTGACCTAGAGGCCAATCTAACCCTAACCCAAGGCTGACCCTTGGCCTCTCATCTGCCAGAGATTCTGTTTCCAGACATATGATCTACGAGGCATATCAGTTCTCAGTTATTCTTTCCAGCCTTTATGAAAACGCTGTTTGTTATCATTTCACTTGCCATACCATCTGATGGCCTCCTTGTTAGTGTCAAGATCAGCCATAATGTTCCCATGGTTTTAAAATCCACAAGTCTATTTTATTAATATTATATGATATCCCTATCTTTATTGGAATTCCTCTAAAACACTATATTTTATGAGCAACTCAACTATTTTCCCATTCTTTATTGTGCCAAAGGTTTGTTGTTGGTTTTTTTCACTCCCTTTCAGTGCTTTACAGATTTACAGTTAATTTCCCTTATTAGTATTCTGACAGACACAAGTTAAGTGGCCACCAGCTGGCATCATAATTTTTCAAAGTATCTTTTGAACTTATAATTTTGAATATGTAAAGCACATCTGTAAATGCTACATATCTAATATAGAAAAGAAGTCAATATGAATAATGCAAGCTATGGATATTCCTTAAATATTAAATGCTTGGGAAGTAGAGTCTATTAGGCTAGTGTAATTACTGTCCATGGTTTTTAATTTTCAGTAATACTTGATTGCAACCCAGTCAGATTCCAGGAAGAAATATTATAGGACCAAACGCAAGATGATTATAGGCCGAGTGCAAGATACTGCACCTGGGTCAAGACAACCCCTGGAATCAATACAGGCTGGCGGATGAACAGCCCTGCAGGAAGGACTTGGAGGTGCTGGTGGATGAGAGGCTCAACATGACCCAGCAATGTGCACTTGCAGCCAAGGAAGCCAACTATATCCTGGGCTGCATCAAAAGCAGAGTGGCCAGCAGGGCAAGGGAGGTGATTCTGCCCCTCTACTCTGCTCTGGTGAGACCTCACCTGGAGCACTGCACTCAGCTCTATCCACAGGAAGGATATTGACCTGTTGGAGTGAGTCGGGGGGGGGGGGCACTAAGTTTATCAGAGAGATAGAGCACCTCTCCAATGAGGAAAGGTGGGGAGGATTGGTGTTGTTCAGCCTGGAGAAAAAGCGGCTCTGGGCAGCCTTCTAGCACCTGAAAGGGGCCTACAAGAAAGACAGAGAGAGTCTTTTTAGAAGGGCATGTTGTGACAGGACAAGGGGGAATGGCTTTAAACTGGGAGAGGGAAGGTTTAGATTAGGTATTAAGAAGAAATTCTTCACTGAGAGAGGTGGAAAGACACTGGAACAGGTTGCCCAGAAAAGTCATGGATGCCCCATCCCTGGAAGTGTTCAAGGCAAGGTTGGACGGGCTTGGAGCAACCTGGTCTAGTGGAAGATGTCCCTGACCATGGCAAGGGGGTTGGAACTAGATGATCTTTAAGGTCACTTCCAACCAAAACCATTCTAAGTTTCTATGTTACTTTATTGTCTAAAAAATCCCAGAAAAAAAGCTATTTTCCAGCAGAGTCAGATAATGGCTAGGAAAGAGACTCTGACAGCTCAAGTCCTGGCTGTTCTCAGTACTCTTGATCTCTTGCTCTATCTCCTCTAGAGTTTACTGTTTGTTTGATTTATAAAATATGTGTGGAAATAGTGTTATGATTTTTGTGATAGTCCACCCATAAATAGAAATGAGGCAACATCTGTGGGAGAGAGACTCTAACTAACTAGATAACTGCTAGATCTGGGAAAAAGGCAGGCATAACAGACTTTTTTTCCAGAATATTCTTTTTCTCTACACACCTTTTCTCCTGTATCTGCATAATATAAAATTACCCATTACTTGTCTGGGCATTTTTCTTTTACTAGCACATTGTTAATTGATCTACACAGTATTTTACTCATTTGTTGTGCCTTTGTTGTTAGCATGTTTCTGTTTCACTTATTAATGATTTGTTTCTGTGATAATTTAAGATAGCTTGTTCATTTTTAATCTTTGAGAACTTAAAAAAATATTTCAGAAAGATAATTTTATTAATTAAAAAAAATGAATTGATCCTGTGATCTCCTTCTTCATTTCTTATGAGGCTGCTCTGTGGGATTCCTGAGCTGGGTGGAGAGAAGGAAGAGAATTAGACAGAAAAGATACAAAAGATTGGTTTGTTTGCCTTAACTTTCAATTGCCATTTCAAAGGCCTGCAGGTTTCTCAGATAGATGCCCTTAGACACCACAAAAAGCTGAGGTATTCCTTAGGTTCAGCCAGCCCTATATTCCAAGACATATCCCATTCCCTGGGATATGCTCGACTGTCCCAAGGAATTTCAGATGACCCTCACCTAGAGTCTAAAATTATGGGAAAAGGGTGGGGGTCAGGTTGTTTGTTTGTTTGTCTGTTTTTAATCTACCATTTCCAATCGATTTGGTAAGCTGTGTAGCACAACTAGGCAAAGGGAGACAATGAAAGGAAATAATTGCAGTCATCCAGCCTTACTTTCCCAGGAACTGGGACAAGTCTAATAACTGCCACAAGTTATTTTATGGCTATGTTTAAACTCCAGTAATCTGTGTTCTGATTCACAGGATAGCAAGTCTATTCCAGAAAATAATAATTAAAAAAAAAAAAAAGTTTTGGAGCAATGTAGGAGCTTGATGACATCTGAGAATTTATTTCACTGGGATTTATGAATCCTGTTTTTAAAGCTGCTTCATGACTTTGAGCATATGAAAGCAGTTAAGGACATGCAGGTACATATCTGGCCCTTATGGTTCAGAGATATTTAGTTTAGCCTTGCTTATTTTAAACATAGGAAGTTCTACTATTATGGTACTAACTGTTGTTGCAAAAGGTACTATTATTTTACTCTAGATTAATTTAAAAAGAAATTATAATGACTCATTGGATCAATTATTCATACTTTGCTAAGTGACAACATGTTATTATACCAAGATATAAAATTGTATTTGCTCTTTAGCTTTGGACACAATGGTATTATTAAAAAATCAAATACTAATGTGTACTTTGGCACATTTTCAGCATTTGTGCCTCCCTCTGATAAAATGCAATGCAAGAGCTTTCATCCAGCCTCTGTACAGACAAGAACACTGCTTCAGGGGAACACCAGACAATGCAGTAGCTGTTCTGAGGTAGCCAGGGAAAAAATACTTTCCCTTACGGTTAGCTGCTACATAACCTTGTTTTTATCCTCTTTTCTTTTTAAGTGTACCCCATTCTGCTCTCGTTCAGGTGAATGAGAGCTTTTGCAGGAATTATGCTTTTGCTCCATAGAAATTTACAGGAAGGAAACGGTTCTTCATAAAGATTTCATTCCTGTGCATTTATGAATTTCCTATAGCAACAGCAACAACAATTTCACTATATATATCTGCAATCAAGAAATAACCTTAATCTCTCATTGCTGCCAACTACATGTGTTTATTTATCTTAAAATTAAGAAAGACATTTAAGATCCTTCTATGGGCTTAATAAACTAACTCTGTGCTTTCCTAAAACACCAAATAACTTCTATTTATGTCTTTTTGCACCCATTGCCATCCTCTTGACAAGATAACTGGTGCTGCGGGGCTCCACATCAGATACTTTTTCTGCTTTCCTCTCATAATGGGAAATTGGTCCATTTGTATCACTGCCTATGTGCTACTATGAGACAAAAATAGATTTCAACTTGAAGTAAAAAGAAGATAGAATTGTGGCAGATTTTAGAGTCTGCAAGAGATATTGAATCATGAAGGGATTATTCAAAAATCACAAGCAATCATTACACGCACTTTTGTTTGCTTCATTTTGTGAAAACAGCAGAGTGATTTAAGATCTGCATCTTTTCACGGTTATTGTGGACATAAATAAGTCACAGATTTGGAGGCAGATTCTCCAAATCTTGAACTATGCATGACATTCAATACAAAGTCAACATATAGTTATTTATTTCGCTGAAGAACCAAACTGGAGCACTTGTCTATGAATATTCCAGCTGTGATGTACATAGTGCACATATTTAAGACATATTCTAGTCAGCAGTGTCTGTTGGGATTGTGCTTGTGTCCTCAATATTGCCAGACTTCTGTACTGAAGATATGAAGAATGAAAGAAGCCTAGTCACAACACAGTATTTTGCCTTAGTAATTTGTTTTTTGAATCGGAATTGGTTTTTTTTTCTTGATATAGTATTTAATCTAAGTCTTTCAGATTTTAGACCTCTTATAGCCTGGCTGTGAGATGATGATCACATAAACCAATTCTAAAGGACACTAAATATAATTACTTACCTTTAGTGACAACAATACTAATAGTGAAATGAATTAGCAACTTGATCTATTGAATATATTAATTTGCCACCCAGATTTGGATAGAAGTAGTATAAGAGAGTAGTATAAGAGAGTGGTATTAGCCTCTTCAACTTCAAAAATAGGGGATACCAGCACTGATTTCCTGAATACTGACTGCTTCACTATTATTCTCTCTGACTGCTTCACTATTATTCCAACGTATGAATCACTACACTTCTCAGTAATAGAAGTCATGTATAATGTTTAGAAACATTATTAGTTAGAAACATTATTAGTAACAAGTTACAGCAAAAATCCATACTGCTTTGTCCTTTGTTAAATCTGAACTTTGTACTCTGGTGATAAGAAGCCTTCTCAGAATTAGTAGAGGTTAATTCTGTGACAGATCTCTAAATTCCCATGATAAAAATATCTCCTCTTTAAGCAGTACATTTCTTTTTTTTCAGGAAAAAATAAAAAGGAAAAAAAAGCCTGAAAAGCTGTCTTTTTTTTTCCCCTCTTAGCTCTGTTCTTACGGTGTATTGGGTCTGGCTGAGCTAGAGTTCATTTCCCCACAGTAACCCTCACAGTACTGTGCTTTGCATTGGCAGTCAGAAGGGTGTTGATAACACACCAGTGTTTTGGCTACTGCTGAGCACAGCATCAGCACTGTAACATTCCTTCCTCAGTTGAGGGCAAGATTCTGGGAGGGGACCAAACTAGGCCAGCTGACCCAAACTAACCAAAGGGATATTCCATACCGTATCACATCAGCTGGGATATTTGAGATATTCAAAGCTAAGGCAAGGAGCAGGAGACAGGCATTGTCTCCAATGGCTGCCTGCTGAGGAACCATCACAGGTACTGAAGCCCTGCTTCTCGGGAATGGCCGACTGTCGCTGCTCATGGGAAGTAGAGAATAAACCCTGCTATCTTTCGCTTCGCTTTTGCACCCACAGAAGCCTAGCTTCTGCTTTAATAAACTGCCTTGTCCCAAACCACAAGTTGTTTTCCATCTTACTCTCTCCCCTGTCTGGCTGGGAAGGGGAGTGATAGAGTGGCTGGGTGGGCACCTGGCATCCAGCCAAGGTCAACCCACCACATATGGGCACCTGGTTCAGATGGAGTTAAGGGTCTTCCAGTTCATTCAAACATCTGGTGCTATAAATATTCATGCCTTGGTATGATTCCAATTTTTTTTTGCATCCATTGGCTTCTTCTGCTAAAAAATATATGAAGAGTTTATATGAGAGGAACTTTCCTCCATCTGAGTGCTTCCTCAGAGTTATGACTGTATCTCCAAAAACTTCTGAAGGAGTAAGAAAATTGAGGTTGTATAAAAGCATTACAACTAGACTGAGTCAGACCCACAAACATTTAGGCCAGCATCCTCTCCCTGACGCCAATGCATGTATGATGACACATGCACCAGCAGAGAAGTCCTTTTAACAGCCAAGCAAGAGAACAGGGTTAATGTGGACTCCAGTTGAAACAGACTCTCCATCCTTGGATATATTCAAAATTTGTCTGGGCAAGGCCTGAGTAACCCAACCTTACTGGGCCTGCTTTGAGCAGAGTTCTAAACTAGTTGCCCTCTGCATGTCTCATACAAGCTATGATTCTGTGACTCTGATTGTTGTGTTTAGCATCCACGAATCTACTGCTGGTACCTGGGATCTTTTCAGTTATACAATGAGAATGTCAAAACACACATTTGGTATCTTTTTGAAGACACAGGGTATAGCTAGATGCCTATAGATGAGCTTGCCGCCCCAGCTCCCGTTAGAGTCCGTGGAAATCAAATCAATAAAGTTTGTAGTTGCACCAAGGTTTAAGAACCCAGGTTGCCCACAAACTAGGTTCTCCTTAAATTTATTACTAATTTGTTACATTTAAATTACAGCTTAGGTCACCCCTGCCAATTCGGTGCAATACAACTTGTGCACTTTATGTGGGTGAAGAACTGGGAATTTACTGCTAGTCTAATTAAAGTCTTCATAGTCTAATCAAAGAATTATGATTAATCTGGAAACAATGATACCATCAATTATACTCCCAATTATCCAAACATTACAGCTCATCCCTGTAATGATATAGTGAAAATCAAAATACTCAAACTTTATAATAATTGTCCTTTTCTATGGTATTATGTTCACCCTTCCACTGTTGCTCTGGCAACAGAGAGATCATGTCCTAAGGTTGATGGCTTCTATCTAGGAGGGGACGGTGTCATGGCAAATCATTCATGGTGTGATATGAGCAGCTTTTTACTTCTCTTTACTGAAAAGATGATGTTGGTGTCAATAGTTTCCTCCTCCTTGCTCTTGGGTCTGCTTAGAGCCATTATTATGTACTTGCTAACACAGTTTGCTTGCTCCTTATTCATTGGTTCACAATTTCATATTATACCAAAATCTACTATATGTATGTTTTACATAGATACCTGGGTATGGCTCTATTTCTTAGATCCAGTCAAACTCTCTCAAAGTATCAGCCAGCATCTTAGGCAATAAATATGGTTTCTCCCATCTGTTGGTTTCTAAGTTTCCAAAGGTTCTTGCCAATTACTTTTAACCTGTTTCTCCTTGTCTGGTGGCTTCTCTTTTTTCTGAGACTTAATATTGCCTGCAGATTTTACAGAGGCTTCCATGTTCAGTCCCCACCATCTTGCTTCTTATTATATTTGTCAGTGCAAACAGCCTAACAGCAGTATTGTCAGCACATGATCCAGCACTCCTGGAAGCTCCCACTGCAGAGTATTCCAAATGACAGAGAAATAAGCTCATTTAATTCTTACTCAGTGTACTTATAGACTTAGGGCTGGAACATGCCATGGTCCTGATTCTCAGTCAGTCATTCTTTTTTCTGATACACATCTGGTCTCTGTTTCTTTTTATTTCTGCTATGGCCACACTACAGAACTTGAATGGTGGTTGATGCCCGCAAGGTTTTCACCTCCAAGAGAATACGGCTGTCATGTGAACAAAGTTCCAGAAGTACAGAAGACTTGTCTTCTATACCTAGAATTAAACCCTTAAATATTCTTTCCCTCTTTCATCTTTCCCTGTATTATGTGGTGAGCAAAATTAGCCCTTAAGTGTTTTTTTCCTCAACTTTCCAGATAGAAAGGGCTAATCAAACAAGATATCCTAATAAAATAATATAAAATGAGCTGCAACACTGAGATGAAGTACCTTCTGCTATTTTTCTGACAAATATACCCTTATTAAAGATATATTCCACCCACTCTCTGGGTCACTTATCATCTTCCTCATCTTGTGCACTTCTTTTTATGTCTGAATTAATGTACGAACTCCTTGCTCATCCATGCAGGTCTCCTGCTGCCTTTGATTGATCTCTTATTTGCTGGGATGGAGCTTTCTTGAGCTTAAAGGAGATGATATTTGAATATCAACCAGCTCTCCTGGACCCTTCTTCTATGCAGGGTCGTATCCTATGGGATTATTCCAAGAAGCTCTCTGAAGAAGTTGGAGTCTGAGTTCCTGAAATGCAGATTTGTAGTCCTGATTTTTGCCCTGCTTCCTCCTCTTTGGATACTCCTCCTCCTGTATTCTCTTTGATCATGTGACCCCAGTGGTCATATGGCGATTCAGCCAAGGCTGCTCCAACTTTCATATCCCTGACCAATTCTTCCTTGTTTGTAACTATCAAGTCCAGGAAAGAACATTTCCTTGTTGACTCCTCGAGGCCAAGACAGCTGGGCATGGAGAAGAGAGGCTGAGGGGGATCCCATCCATGTTGTGCTGGTTTAAAGGTAAACCAGCAGGAGAAAGGAACCCAACTCAAAAGAGATTATGTCAGACTTACAATTTAATAAAAATAATACAATAAATGCAATTATATAGACAAACAATTGGCTTTAACCTACAAAACCCAGATTTATAGCCTGGCACCCTGGGGCATGAACAGAATTGTGTTTGTTGGCCCCCATGCAGAGCCCCACATGGTCCCACTGAGGAAAAACCTGTTGGTGAGAGTGGTGGTCACAGTCTAGCTGAGAGTGGTGGTTTCAGTCTGGTCGAAGTTCTGGTCCTCCTCTGGATCCCACAAGTGGTACCAAAAGTCCCAAGACCTCAAGATTATATACCCTCAGGTTTGGGCAGGAATGCCCGGTACCTCCCCCAGGGCGAGGAGTTCCACAATGGGTGATTGTGAGTCGTGGGTGTGAGGACAGGAATATCCTCCTGTCTCACAGGCCTCTTAACACCCAGCTTATAGCCAGGGGGTCAAGTGTGCTCTAGGCATCTGCTGCAAATGGTCTATTGTTAACAGTTTCTGGGAAATGACATAGAGGGTATAGAATACACAGTTTGGGTTACACCCACACAGTGATGAACTGGTCCCAGCTGTTCTAGCTAGCACACATGTGTATAAACACTTGAACACAGGGAATGAAGAAAAGGTGGTCAGACATTTTTCAGTGGTGCCCAGTGACAGGACCAGGAGCGTTTACCTTAGAATGAGATGAATTGCATCATGAAAGTGCCTGTTTTTCTCAACTCACTATAAAAATATCTAGATATCTGGATCTGATGCAGACACCTGTGACAGAGACACCTAAATTTAGGTGAGCTAACTGCTCTGTATTAGAATAAATCTAGGCAACACAGCTGACAAATATTTCAAGGTAAGCGTTCCTCCTTTCATTTAGCTGAAGTCACATCACCACATGGAGGATCAAACCCTTAGTGAACTGATTGGTTTAGAGCACTTCTGTACATTCCCAGTTGCATTTAAGACACTTAAACATAGCACTGCCCTTTTTGCCTCAAAACTGGCAGGAATGCCGAAATATCATGCCTGAAGTTACCTACACACAGCACACAATTGAACAAAAGCTGGCTTCAGAGGAAATCACCACTAAAGATTATTTCTCAAAATTTATTTTTCCTTTCTGCCACTGCAGCCCTGGGTCAGCTCAGATGTTGACGGACACTTCCACTCAGATTCACTGAACTAGGCATTTTTTCCAGAGAGCTACATGCTTTTGAAAACAAGAGTATGGAAAAGACTTGAGCAATTTTAATTACAGTTTTGACTATATGTTTACACATTATTAGTTCCTGAGCTGTGTTTGGATAAAATTTAGGCAACTGCCTCTAGCTGAAATAGTACACTGTATTCTGACAGTGGGACACAATGTTGTGTGACTGCTAGCATGATGGACTAGTGAAAAAGAACATTTTCTTTTCCATGTTTAACAAATTATCTGTTGAGGTAAATGGTCATATTCACATGCCACCTAAGCTTATGTGGCTAGCTAATAGGTGAAAACTACGTACATCATAAATCCTTTAAAAGTCATTTGAACTAAAATACAGAATGCTTACTCAAGAGGAAACTTGAGGCATGGGGCCTTAGAATTTAGGCTGAGTTAGCATTGCAGCTGGATAGGTCTGGCTGATGATATGGTGGTTAACAACATTTCTATTATATTCTGCTCTATTTCTATTTATATTTTGACTTATGTTCAAAGGAGACTAAGCTAGCATTACAAGGAGCCAGTGTAACAGCTCAACAGCACTGTAACCACTCTCTGTTTTTTAATGCAGTTGCATTACAAACACAGAATAAAAGAGTGGTTCCTAATAAAGGAGGTTTATAATTTATACAGATTTTTATTTTATATAGAAGAAAATCAATTTTGGCATAAGGCCTGCTCAAGAGCTCTATATATAGATAACATATACAATGATGAGGAGACTGAAAGTTATTTAGAACATAACCACTGTCAGTGCTGTGCAGGGCAGTGTCACAGCAGATCTAATTTGAATGATCAGCATAATTTTGATATTGAAAAGATAATTTTCATTTTATATCTTTTTCCAATAGATTTTTATATTGTGTTATAAGTGTTAGGAGAAATGCCAACACAGACTTTGTGACCTAGTAGTAACTTACCATGAATATATATTCTGCTTCCCTTTCTTCCTGTAGGACAGAAACCATGCATTGCAGTTAATACTTTAAAGCAATATTGGCACTGCAAGAGCATGGAGTTACTTGGTCTTTCCTCTTCTAATTCTATAAAAAAAATGATTTTCAGAGAGTATCAAGGCCTTAACTGTTGAGATTTTTTTTGCATACAAGCAATTTAAAAACAATATAGCTTTCAGATAAATAGATTAGTGGATTGAACATTCTTTTTCCTAAGGAATACATATTAAAACTGCTTTTTGCCTAATCATACCTTAGTGATATTACAAAAATGACAAGTATCACCAAGATCAGAATGGAAATGTCTTGTCCAAATAAGACTTCATAACACCATTGGATTTCTTCTTGCATCTGTATTGACTCTCAGTGCACTAAACCTACAGAAGTCTGTATTTTCTACCATTTCCTCTATTTTTGCCCCCCAGCATATCTCAAGGGTTTGGGGATTGTTTTCTTGTTCTTTGTTTTCTAACTGGAGGTATTTTCTCACATATTTCCCACATTCCTTCACAGTTTGGTGTATATTTACATTCTTTATTCTGTATTTCAACTTTACTGTCATTGGTTTTATTGACTCTGATTGACTTCTGCACATTCCATTCAACCCCACATTCAACCCCACTTAAACAGAAACTTGAAAGCCACATGGGGATTTTTTTGTTTGTTAAACACTGTACATTTACATAACAGCACATGTTGGCAACTGTCAAGATCAGGTGTTTAACATCAGATCTGTAGCTTAAAACTCACTGAAAAAACTAAGCCTTATAAATTTTAAAAAATTCTAGTTACTTCTCATCTTCTACATTTAGGGTTTTTTTAGGTAGTATCCACCATCAGTGTTCATTACACACAAATCTTTAAATTATTATATTATTTTACAAGTGATTTAAAAAAAAAATTGTTATAAACTCATAGTTTTTTAAGAGACAAATTAGTTTTAAAGAAAACAACTTCAAACTGGTACGCACTGATGTGTTTACTCCCGTGATTCATCTGCTTTGAACTGACTTCTCTCAAAGTACACGTACCTCTCCGAAAAGGTGGGACTTTGCAGATCCTTCTTAGTCACTGTTAGACCTTCCTCTTTCACCTGGCAGCCTCTGCATTCATTCTTCATAACAATACCCAGTTTGTGTCACATTATGTGGAAATACGACTTTTTAAGAAGAATCCACTCGGAGAGACAAGCACTCTCACGACAAGACGCTGCCCCAGTCTTTATTTATGGACTCTGTACCATTTCCTCTCGATTCACGGCTTACTCCACAAAATTGGCTAAGCAACCATCTTGCAGTGGCAGCTCGTTATGCTCTTTTTTTTTCTCCTGCAAAAGCACCGAGCTATACTGAAGAAGCTATAACTGCTGCTAACGTGAGCATCGGCTCCCTGAATTTGTCTGAAGCACAGCTATGGCTTTTTGGAAGATGATGTTACTTCACTTCTATGGTCTCCTGCATTAATCATGCTTGTGGTCAGCAAAGGTAATTAATTAATGCAAGTTGTAAGAGAGACAACAGAGACAAAGGGATCTATGCTACTAGCTTACAGTACAGCTGTTTTATGCACAGCTATGAGGAGCTTGTCAGAATATACCTGAACTAATTCAAAACTGTCTCTGTGACTTAACAGGAAATAACTGTGGCCGTACAGAGATCCATGCAGGCTGCAAAATCTGTCCTAGACCAAGGAAAATATTTGAGATGTTTCCCAACCTGAGCTCTGGGTTGCAGTAATGACATTTAGAGCTCATTCAGATACATCTGATGGTGTTTGGACGTACTCAAAGACCAGACTTGTAAGACTATACACATGTATATAGACACTAAAAAGAGATGATGGCAATGTAATCAAAAATCTGTATTCAGATATGAAATCTTAAAAGTAGCCCAGTGTTCCTGTTAATGATGGCTCTGGCATTGCCTACATTGCCTAAAAAAAGGAGAAGAAAAGATGAAGAAAACCAAGCCAACCTCCTCCTGTTTCTTACTAAGAAATTCAGTTCCAGTGGTTTGTTTAAGCCAACTTCCTGCTTAAAGTAACTATCTAAGCCCATATAGAGATCACAAATTTTATGCAGTTCATGTAACCAAGAACATGGAATTAAAACCAAATAGTTTAAGAAAGGAATTTGAAAACAGTGAGGAAAACAAATACAGTCAGTAAATTCACAGCCTGCTTTCAGGTCTGTCCATGAGTAAATTAGGTACATTAATTTCACTAGATTTACACCAGGAAAAAAACTATTTATTTCCCACTGACATCATCTGTATTAGAGGTTTAAAAACACATGCTAAAGATGTAAAACAAAGCTACAAAACCCCAAATTTTACTTTTTTTCAGTTTTTAGATAGGAATGTACAGTTTTTAGTTTAAATTCTTTATATGGTACAGCAAGCAAAATACGACAGTAAGTGTAACATTTACTTAAAATAGTGTAGAATTGTAGAATAGTATAAACATGAAGTATTGGTTTTATGTATGTTTATTAAGATAAAATTAACCTAGTTCTGAAATCTATCTACTCTATAAGTTCCATAAGAAACTTTAAAAATTTGAATAGGCTTATACAGGTGAATAAATGTAAAGATAAATACCTTGCTTATTTGCTGGCCACTGATTGAATAATGAACGAAAAACAAGATTAAAATTGCTAACAGTCCTGCACTGCTTGCCTTTGTGCAATTACGTTCAGATTTGTCTGAATTCAGATCCTATCCTTCAAGTCAACTTTTCACAGAACTGTGCTTGCAAGAACTGTTATTACCAAGAAGATTCTTTTCTTGGCTCATTTTCATAGTGGAGCAAAATTTAAACTGTTGTAAACTTGCTGACTAACAGCAATTAAGTTTCTTTTTTTCCTAAAACAAATCTGAAGCAATACTTTCTTTTAAATGTAAATTTGAAACTATTTTGACTACATGCTATTTAGAGCACTATTACTGTTTCTTTAAATACAGTTCTTTGACAAAAAATCACTTTTCTGCAGGATCCAGAAAACAGTGCTAACCATTACTGTCATTGTAGACCCTTAAGGTTTAAGAAGGTCAAACTGAAAAAGTAAATCTTAAAACTAGCATTAGTGTTTTAGTCAACAGGACTTGTTCATCTAAGTAATAAAGTCTGAAAAGTTCTGAAAGAAACATTTCTTACATTCGATATATATTCTGTACAAGAGAGTAGGAGAGAGATATGGACTTACTGGACAGAGTCCAACAATGGGCCACTAAGGTGATGAAGGGACTGGAGCATCTCTCCTGTGAGAAAAGGTCTCCAAGGTCTGGGACCCTTCAGCTCGGAGCAGAGAAGGCTCAGAGGGGATCTCATCAATGTATATAAATACCTGAAGGGAAAGTGCATAGAGTCAGGCTCTTCTCAGTGGTGCCCAGTGACAGAACCAGGACAATGGGCCCACACAGAAACACAGGAGGCTCCCTCTGAACATCAGGACACACTTTCTTTTTTTTTTTTTACTGTGATGTTGACTGAGCACTGACTTCAGTTGCCCAGAGAGCTTCTAGAGTCTCCATCCTTGGAGATATTTGAAACCCCTCTGGTTATGGATAGCCTGCTCTAAGTATCCCTGCTTGAGCAGAAGGGTTGGACCAGATGGCCTCCAGGGGCGCCTTTCAACATCAACCATTCTGTGATTCTGTGGTTCTTTGATTTGAAGGAGCCTTAGTGCTTGCCAATTACTTTGCATTATAGAGTAATATTATGCCATAATCAAAACATCTAGAACCAGTTAAAATATACAGATAACACTATTTTGAAAATACAAAGATTTGAAAGAAATGCATGACCTTCCTCTTTTAGCCTTTTACCAGTACAATGACATAACTTGCTATCCAATTACATAACTTTAAAAAAACCCGGAAATGTTCCAGAAAGAATAAGAACCAAAGAAGGACATATTTAAAGCCTAAATTAGTCACATGGCCTGTTTTGATATGTCCCATAAGTACACTGATAATATTCCCAAAGAAAAAGAAGTTGGGTCTCTGTATATAAGCTGTATCGCCCATCCAAAATTTGTCCCTAAGTATGAGACTCGCTCTCCACACACAACTTTAGTATCTCTGCTAAATCTACCCCTGTCTCTACTGATTCTTTTACCAAGCACTATGGAATATTTTCTAATTTCCCTATTAAATACATTCTGGTTCTTGCCAACTGTCCTTTCTTCCCTTGAAAGACAGGAATTGCACAAGTTCAGAACTGAAGGTTGCATCTTAATAAATGCTTACTTAATTGTATTCCAACATTTGCAGACTCAAATTCCATTTGGGAGCTATTAACTATAGCCCAAGTCAGAGTTTCTAGGACAGTGTATTCCACAGAACTGAGATACAACACTTAAAAACCCATGGAGATCAGGTAACAACTTGTTGGGCTGAGATGTCACATGTAACACTTGAGAAACAGTTTACTTTGGAGATATTCGTTGCTAACAATATAGAAGATGATAGAAGTTAAACTGATTACACTGATTACATGAATGGTCCAATTTTCACGTCCCATGAAATCTGGCAATGTAATTAAGAGATTTTCTTCTATTTGGTAGCTGAAGCACACTGCAATACTCTGTACAAACTTTCTTAAACTCAAGATGACCCTTACTAATAACTGTTCCTTTTAAGACAGAATAATTAAACATAGAAACATTCATTATGTATAGAAGTAAAGAGGCAAAAGGAGAAAATCCTGTTAGGAAAATAATAACATTAATCCATTTCTAACCTATATTTCTATGCCAAGTTTGTTTCCTAACTGCTAGGGCTTTTGATGTGCAACAGGAACATAGCAAATGCAACAAACAGGATCAGCCTGAAATTTTCAAACTTTTTTTTTTTCATAGCTGTGGTAACTGCTGCATTAGCTAGATACAGGCTGCAAGCAAGGTCCCAGGCACACACACAAAGTCTCACGCTTCCACCTCCTCCTCTCTTATAATCCTATCTTCACTCCCACCCCCATCTAGAAACATAACTGCGAGCTCACTCTCCACTTCTCTGCCCTCCTACGCACACCTATTGGGACTTCACTCTCTCAAGACCTCAGCCAGCTCATCAGTGATGACTGCCTGCACACCACCACTTTACCCTGCTGCTCAGGTCAGCCTCCACGCTGGCAAGCAGCCCACGTAAAGGTGATGACCTGGGCTGGAAGGTAAAGTTCTACATGCTGGTCATTAGTGAGAGCGAGAAGCCACTTTCATGACAGTATTTGCCTTGAAGATCAGTTATGCTGCATCACAAACACTCCACTGCTGCCAAGAGCTGCATCTATGGCTATTTCGAAATTGTTGCCTACCACAGCTACACATCTGGCAACCTGGGAATCTAGAAATGAGTCAGCCTCCTCTAATATACCTTTATGGGTGAAGGCATTTTTCACTGGTTTTATTCCAGGAGGCCATAAGCCCTTCTCAGCACCCCCGAGAGAACCGCGGGGAGCGGAGCGTCGCGGAGGAGGAGGAAGACGCAGAGAAGGAGCAGAGGCAGAAAGAGGACACGTACCGACGCCCCAGCCCTGTGGTGAGCGAACACTGCTGTCACTCCGGCGGGCCGGGCCGGGCCGGGCCGGGCGGGGGGGCGGTGCCTGTGCCGGCTCCGCCGCCGCGGGGGCGGGCCGGGGGCGGGCACAGCGGGGCACGGCCGGGGCGGCGGCGGCTCCGGGCGAGCGGCCGGGGGAGGGAAGGAAAGAAGGACCGAGTGACGCGGGGCCGGGTTGGAGGAGCTGCGGCCGCGCCGGACCAGGATGGATCACCACCAGCCCGCCAGCCGCTACCAAGTGGTGAGTGCGGAGTCCCCGGGGAGGCCCCGGTTCTCGCCTCCCGCCGCCCCCTCGGGTCGGCGCGGCGGGCGCGGTGCGAACCGGGGCGCCCTTTCGTCCCGGCCCCCGGTTCGCGACTCCCGTGCTCGGGGGTCTGGCAGGGATCCCCGGCGTTCCTCCAGCGCCGGACCGGGGCCGAGCGCGGCCCCGTCCCGCGGCGGGGTCTGACAGCCGGGCCTTGCTTGGCCGTGGGCGCTGCCCCCGCCCGCCCCCCCGGCAGCCGGAGGGGGCGGCTGCCCGGCCTGCTCGGCAGACCGCCTTTGCCCGCCACCCACTCCCCTCCCGCGGCTCTCCGCGGTGCTCGGTCCCGGCCCGGGGGCGGCGGGGTTTCCCGAGCACCTCCCTCGCCGGGGAGGGGGTGGTGGCTCCCGGGAGAGCGACCGGAGCAGGACGGCGATGCGCGCTGGGCTGGTGCGGAGCGGCTGGGGAAGGGCAGCGTTAGTTGTCTCTGGTTAGTACGTGCCGGGGAGCGAGGCTCTGAAACCCTGTGGTTTCTAATAGCCCGTTGCTGCCTGGCGTAGGGTAGAGTGTAAGGCCTGGATGAAGATTGGATGGAGGGAGCTGTAAAATGCAGGAGACTGACCTTCAGCCGGGCTCTGTGTCTGTGTGCGTATGCACATATACGAGCACACTACCTTAAGAACAGTCTTCAGTGCTTTGCAGTTCACTGAGACCAATTTAAATGCCCCTTCTTTCGTTCCTGAATTTCACTCCAGAAATAATCATTTAGGACGTAAAGATTTTTCTCCTGCCCGAATTGACTGCCCTTCTTGTTTCTTGCAGTAATTAGTTTAATGTCAATTATACTCAAAATATATAAGCTCTTTTGATTATTGGGTGGAAAAATGACTTAGGTGCAGTCATTGTCCTCAAAAGCTTCAATTTTATCCTTTAGTTCCTTGTACTTGATGGCTTTGCTGTCGATCTAAAGGTATGGAAGTCTGAAATCTTTGCTGCTGTCTGTAATTCGAATTTCTGTTGCAACCTTCTAGCTAAATCCTGATTTATTTATCTTGGGGTGTTCGTGTTTTATAACTCGAGCACTGAAAAGAATGTCCACAAAAGTAAATCACATTTACTTCTGTGCATGTGTAAATACTTGTATTCAGATTCTTCCTAGGTTAAGATTTAAGAAAAAATACTGGCAAAACCCTTTATTATATTTGGAATATTTATTTGGATAGTCTTAAAGCATTGAAAATTTCTATGTGCTTTTGAGCACTTATATACGGAGATTGTCATGTATCTGATGTGCACACCAAGCACCCCGTGACTTCTCATGAGTGGTGTGTGCCTTAAGATTGCCTCTTGGTTGCCAACTGCTTTACGGGTCAGTGCTTTCTAGCACACTTCTTTTCCTGCACCATGCTTCCGTAACTTGAAATTAGTAGGAATTCTAAGTCATTCCTTCTTCTCTGCAACGGAGAACGAAAATGCTGGCATAGCGTTTTCACAAGAGCCTACTGACACTATCTTCCCTGAGGCCTGCGTATGTTTTAGTAAGTAACCTGGGTATGTTTTAAAAGACCTTAAAAGCATATGGTATTAAACTTCAGGCAGATAAAAGTGAAACTTAATTCAGTTCCTCAGAGGAGTTAACAAAAACATGGTAAGGTGGAATGGAGAAATAATATGCCTTTGTTATATTTCTATGGTAGGTTTGTTAGGAACTTCCAGTGATGGTGCTGGTGTCCAACTCTGGGTAAACGTGCTTTGATGTGGCCTTCCAGAAGTTCTTATCTTAACGTTTGACTGCATGAGTTGGCCTCCCCAGTTCGCTGTGTATATTAAACTGTGTGGTCAATTTGTGGCATGAAATTTGTTATGGAAATGTTCTCTGAAGCCTTCACAATTAAAGCATGTGAAGTTTTGTCAAATTTTTTGTAAATCAGTCTGAGATAGTCCAGAGTTTTAAACCTTCCTACTTACTGTCCCATAGGAAAGAGTATGTTGTTTTATTTGCTTGGTTATATCTGACTGCTAGAGATTGAGATTTTTGTTATGTTAATTATTTACTGTTTTGGGTCAGGGAATGGAAGGAACAAGGCAATTGCAGATATACTTAATTAGCACCTGATTATTCATGTGATCTTAAGTGTTGTGGTGTATTTGCTTACATAATGGCTGTAATAGGTACTAAGCAATAGATCATTTCAGATTTTGTGGTTGTGTCCTAGTTGTTAAAGACAAAATATAGAAGAAAAAGACGATTTAATGTAACTAATACCACATTTTATGAATGTTTTATGAATTTAGTTTTATGACTATCCAGCTCCCTAGTGCTAAGCTTGTGGAATCTGGCCTGTTCTACTGTGGTCCCTGAATGTCTTTTTTTTTTTTCTTTTTCCTCCCATGAGAAATAATAAACACCTTTTTTTTGGTTCTCTTTGTAGCCATTCTACCTTTACTTGTAACTGATCTGCTTGGTTCTATTCAGGAAAAATTCTCATCTAAAGAGAAAGAATTGCAGATGTATATTATTATGGAAAGAATTACTGACTTATATTTCTGTGCCTAGCAGTGACAGTAGCAATTCAGAGAAGTTGAAGGAGCTATCTTTCTCTTTCTGTTTGTAGTTTCTTCAAGTAACTTAAAGACTTAAAGACTGGCGGGCAATTTAGTGTTGAGCTTTAGCACTAAAAGCTAGTTTTATGACTTCTTACGAAACAGAAAATGTCTGATCAGAAAGCTAACCCTCTTTTTTTTTTTTTTTAAACTTTGTCGGAAATAGCTCTGAAGCTTCATTCTTACATATTGTTTTTCCTTGTGTGTCTGCATTTTATTTACAGAGCAGTGTAAAAATGTTCAAACCAGGCAGCTGTTAAAAGCTGGTACTTGGAATTGGAGCAAAGTAAGTGTTGTGAGCCAAGAGCAGGCAGTACGTCAGCATTACGTAACTATTCGCCGCGGGCGTGTGTGATTTGTATTGCTTTCTGCCCCTCCTTTTTTGTCCTCTCTTCATAGGAGGAAAAGACAACTAATTGACGGGTAAGAATTTGTAATGCTTCCCTGCAGGAATGTGACATTAGAAGTAAATTAGCCAACCTTTGTCTTGCTTTACTTCCTTTTCTTTTGTCCTTAGACAGTTGCATGACTGCAATCCTGTTGGTAAACATTGGTAAACATTTTGCATTCCACATTCCTTGCAGGTATAGTCAGTTCAGCTGTGTCATTTCCTTATTGTTGTATTTTTCTGTTTCTTCTCCTATTCTGCTTTTCGTTGCATAAGGCATCAACTTTAGGAAAATTATAATAAAAATTCTTCAGTGGACATTCTCCTGATTGTTTTTACCTTCTGGCTCTTTGTCATCTGACCTTAATTTGTCCATTACTATCTTGTTTGAAATGTCTGCTTCTAGTCCACTCTGTTTGCCAAAAAAGTGATTGGAATGGTGCTTTTTGAACCTATACTGAAACAAAGAAAAAGAAATGCAGCAGTTTTTTCCAACGCATAAAAATTGGGTGAGCAACCGAGCATTAAAGCTCAAGATTGCCTTTTTTACTGTGAAATGTGGTTTTCCAGATAACTGAGTCATGAGGGAAGACTACACGTACATACGAGTGATTTAGGCACAGAAGTCATATTGAAGGCTGCAGGACTTATGTGCTGTGCTGCTCAAGAATTATAACAAATTCTTCACTCCCCACAATCTTTCTTGATTAAAGTTTTGGGCAGCCAATTTGGGGTCAGGTAGTCATGAGTCTTTGACTTACGTTTTGTCAGAGCTGGATAGGTGAGTGATAACATGGGTAGGTAACAAACCAGTTTGGATGGAGTCAACGGCAGGATGTCAGTTTAGCTGCTGCTGAAGTTGCCATGCTGCTGTAGCACTTGGACCTGGTGGGATTTGTAAGTGATGTGTGAGGCAAGACTGAGATGACAGCCTGCTGTTGTACAGCATTATACAGGGATAAAGAAATTGTGATTTTTTTTTTTTAAAGGCGTGTCAATCTTGTATGAATGTAAGTTGTGTGTGCTTTTTAGAAACAGGGTTAAGAGGTGCAAATTTGTACTGTAAACACTTTATAGCAAAACAGAAATTCAGATAAGGTTTTATTTTCTGTATCTGTTAACTCCATTGTTGCGGACACTTTACTCTCACAAAGTTATCTGATTAAAAACCTTTATCAAAGTCAAGTTGTCTTTGTAGCTCTCATGAAAGTCAACCTACACAGGAAATGTGAACAGAGAAAAATCTCTTCCTCCTTCCTTTCTTTCCAGAGGACTTAACCTAATAGTGATTGGCAAATAAACTCACAAATATTGTTTATTCTATGCCTTTTATATAAGACCACTAGCTTATATCTAGCATATTTTCTATAGTATTTATTGTCTTAGGAAAACTCTTACGTCATTGGTGTTACTGAACAGATCAAGCTAGCTTACATTAGGGAATTCTGTTGCTTTACACAGATATGAGATGATGTTGTAACTGGTAGATAAAAATACTGCATCTAGAGGACTAAGTTCATAGTACTGAAAAATGCTGAGTAAAGATGCATTAGCTGATAAACGTTACTGTAGCCTGCTTGTGACAGTTGCACTGATATTTTTAGTGAGCCTTGGTCATTGAAGATACAATTTTTTGTGGCACTGACTATTTGCATATGAAACACCTAGCATAGACTTTTAATAGTTTAGAAAAGCAACTGAGGATCTCCTGTAATGAAGTAAATGACACTTTCAAGACAATGGTTTGCCCATACTGCTTAGTTGCTTTTTTGGACTGTAAGAATAGACATTTTAAATTCTGAATTTATTTTTGTAACAATTTTATCTGTAACAAATTTGTCTATTAAACAGTAGTTTTATTCTTGAAGGAATACCTTTAATATTTTCACAAACATTTTAATATGTTTGCAAATACAGTAGTGATGCAGTTAATACTTAATGGAATACATTTTAAGTTTTTTTCACTTTTTAGTTGTTTTTAATACATTTTATACAAACAAGGAAATAAACCTCAAATCTCTGTGTACTGGACAGGTACAATACTTTCTCTCTATTCTTGTTTGTTAATTTAAATCAGGGTGGTTTAACTTTGTGCATTGCCATCACTGATTTTTGAATTTCTTTTGGAGGGCCACACATGAAACATCCAGCTCTGCAGCTGATTCATGGGAATAACACTGGCTTACTGGTACATCAGGAATATCAGCTGTTGCAATAGCTTTCTGGTTTTTTATATGGGCAGAGGTTATGGGATGTGGGCAGTTTCCTTTTTTTTTTTTTTTTGGTGTGAGCACACAAGGACATAAGCTATGTTGCACACAAATTGGTTTAGTTATAGAGAACACCAGTTTTACCATACTGAACAACAACAGAAAAAAAAAAGAGTACACAGAACCAGCAAAGCATGCCTGGGTTATTCCATTCGGGTTTTTCTCCAGAGGTACTGGTAGGCCAAAATCTAAGGCTAGATCTGTGCAAGGGTAGTGCAGGAGGAAAGATTAGGAACAGGAGTGGCCTTTGCGGTAGCAGCAAGCTGTTGGTGTGGCTAAGCCTATCTTGTGAAACTGGGATTTCGAGGTTCTTGAAAGATACATAAAGCCCAAAGAAAGAGGTACCTGATCTGTGCAGTTACGTGAATTCAGGTAATGTAAAAGGGCAGCTTCAGGCTGTGGCATGCATGCCATATCTTATAAGTCTTCAGTCCTATTAGGGAAGTTCAATAACATGAATAAAATGGCTTCAAATAGCAAGGTTCTTAGCAGAAGAACCTCTCAGCTGTGTTGTGGCCAAGCTAGATGTTCTTTTCATGCTAGTTTAAAAGGGAGAAACTGTAAGCCCCCTCTCAACTTGTTCTTATGTGAAATATGTGGTAGGAACAGCATCAGGATAATCCCAGAAATCAAGTGCTACACTAGTAGGAGCAGTCTTCTAGATGGGGAAAATGAGTTACTTCTGAGAAAAAGTTTCAGAATAAGGCTAGAACTAGCTTTCTGCCCCATGACAGTGTTGACAAAACAAGGAAGATGTGCAATGTCATTGCACCTAACCTTGTGAGATCTCAGTGCTCAATTTACAGTTATAGATTTGAGTATTGTGTTAAGTTTTGTAGCCTCAAACCTCCTCCTAAATTTCAAGTGCATCAGCTACTTTGGAAAGGGGAATGACCAAATTGGTGTATGCCAGTACACTCAATTTAGGCAAGCCGTTTTCAAACAAAGAAGAAAAGTAATCCTGAGATTATGAGTAAAAAAAGAATAAAAAATTGGTTAGGTTGGAGAGGCACTGCCAGCTTTTCCTGCTGAAGCTGAACTACTGCACAGCAAAGACTATGGGTTTGAGCTGCCTCAGGCTTAGATCTCCCACTCCCTGGGCAAGTACTGTTGCAACTAGCTGACTTGAGTAAAACGAGCACCCCCTTCAGCAGCTGTGTTTTTAATGAAAATGTCTAACTTTTTCTGTTTGTGTTAAAGTCATGTCAGGCTTGCACAGCCTGCACTCAGAGCACATGTTGAGGTCAGAGATTTACAGTGGAAGTGGAAAATATATTTCTGTTTTAACATTTAGCTGTTTATTCCACCTAAGCATCATTTCCATTGTTATAGGCTAAGATAAGCTTAAAACTGAGATAGTCTAATTTACTCCTCAGTAACTCTATAGTGAAAACATTAGATATTGAGTCATCCCCCCCAACCTCAACCCTGGCTGTGCATCCAGCTATGTTTGGAATGGACAGAATAATTTAGAAAAAAGTCCTCCAAACTTTGAGTGGTGTAGACAAAAATAAAATCTGGTCAATAAGCTGTATGTGACTTTGTTTTTGTTTGTAAACCTATTTTTCTTAGAGTTACTAGGTGCTTGGCAGAGATTTGTTATATTCCTTCTTGTAGAACATGGATTTTCAGTAAAAAAAAAAGAAAAAATTTTGTCTCCCCACTATTGTGTGGTAACTTAACATATTCACAGACATAGTTTGTCCATTTTAGCTTTGAACAGTATTTTACCTTTTGACAGTAATCCTCTTAGTGTTCACTGATTGTTGATGTAGGAGAGGTCAGAATCATGTCCTTGGTAGATGTATATGTAGCTAGAGCTATTGAATGTGCTTTTGCTTTTCCTGGATTAATCTGAAAAGGTTATGTAGAACAGCCTTGAGGAAAGATTATTATTGACAACTGCTACTGTAAGCATGGTCTTATCTCCTTATTGCTGGAAATAAGTTAAGGGTTCTTTAAAGGGGGATGAGCTCATGGTTAAACATTGCTTTTGTGATGGTTAGTGTAATTCCTCATCTTTGAGGAATGGGTGGTGCCTTTGGTAAAACATGAAACAATTGGGATAAGTGTCTTGGGTGATACTGAGGCCAGTTGTCTATTTTCATCGTGGTACTTTGAGTTGATTGTCATATTCTGAAATTTAATAGAAAAAGTCCTTAAGATATTTTTGAAGCGTTAATGCTGTTAATTGAAATCTTCAGAGTTGTGGTTACAAAATTGGCTTGCATCAAATGCATGAAATAAATGGTTAGGAAAAAGATTTGTTCTTTATTCCTTAAAACCTATTCCAAACTCTGTGTGCATAATTTGAACAACTGAGCTGGCCATGCTGCAATGCTGGGCCACAACTGATATTGAGCATTGTGGTATATGTTCCTTTCTTGTGTGCCTCAATCTCTACTACTTTTTTTTTCCCTCCTTAAAATGCTTCCTATGATTCAGTGATAGCACTGATTTGGTCATGTTCTGCTGTCTTCCAGAGAGATGAACTTCCTGGACTGCTGCTTTTTTTTCTTTTGTTATTCTGGTTTTGTTTAGCTGCCTTATAATCAAACAATCTGCTGGAAAGTACCTGTTTTCAAATGTGTGCATCATATATCTGGCAATTGAGAGGTCCAGAGAATGGTCCTTTTGGTCACATATTTTGTAGGATTGCTTTAAAATGCTGAGTCAGCACACTTTAATAACAGGGTTGAAAAAACTCTATACTACCTGATTACACATAAACATGCTTTCTTTAAAGAAAGGACATTTAATGTTTATTGGTGTTTGCGAGTTGTGTTTGTCATTGCTATTTAACTGTATTAAAACTGTGAGTCTCACAATGGATGGAAGGGAAAGAAGATGGCAAATAAAAAAGAGTCTTTTCGGAAGAGTCTGTTCTTACAATACACAATAATTGTGTTTAGCTGGTGTTGTGTATGTGTGTGGTTTTTTAAGCTGTTGAAATTTGTGTCTGTATTATTTCAGTAAATCAAGGACCTCAGGTACTCCATTTCCAGTTACTAAGAAAATGAGTTATGCTGAAAAAGTCAAGTGCAATTGAACCACTAATAAGAATAAAACTTGCTCTTATTGATTAATAATATCCTCTGATTTATATTTTATTAAATTATTGATTTCATTTTGGGCTACTGTGTACTGTTGAGTAGGAAATTGTTCTACTTGACTGGCTTTATTTAAGTACATAGGGGATAAATCCCTGGGTTATGGATAAACTTGAGAGTTTTGAAATTTTTTGTAGTTTTTCTGAAGAACTTTCAGGAGCACTTATGCATGGTACAGGAGACACAAACTTGAGTCCTTTTTTTCTGCTTCTCTCAAATCAAGGCCATAAGGTGAAATTGTGTGCTGCTTCTGCAGTTCAGTTTCCATGATACTTCTTCAGGAAGAAACTGCTCTTTATCTTTGTTCCTCCCTTGTACATTTATCATTTTTAGCGTCCTCCTGCATTGTCTTTGTATTTGAGCTTTCCCACTCTACCTTAAGTGAAGTATGCATAATATTTTTAGAATAATATTCAACTTTTTCAATCAACGTTGAATTTTGCAGCTGAAATTAATGTAGGCTAAAATGGAAGCTGGAACTAACTGTTGAATACTGAGTTGACTCTTGGTGACAGCCCTGTCCAATTTCTTAATTTTACAGGCCTTCCTGTTCCCTCTACTTTTACAATTTATATGTTGTGTTTGTTCTGTGTGACTTCAGAGTGACTGGGATCTACTTTCTGTACTGGTTTCATAAAGCTTCTGGTAAGTAAAGACATGACCTTTTGACTTGCAGTTCTGTCACTGGTGGCTTGCTGAAGCTGTTGGTTACTGGCAGCTGCCAACAAACCTTGATGAAACATTGTCCATCATCAGGGAAGATAGTGAGAATGAACAGGAAGCATTGTATGAAACATGGGACCTGCCCACATGTTGAGTACTGTATGCAGTTTTGGTCTCTCATAAGAGGAGCCTAGAGGAGCTACAGAAGGTAAAGGGAAACAGACTTCTTAAAAGGGATATCTGAAGTGGAGTTGGAAGTGATCAATGCTTGTAGAGTCACCAAGGCAGTGGATAGAGCAGTTGTGGAACTTTTATTCACCAAAGTGTGCAATTTTAAAACTGGAGAGCACTCACTGAGGTTTGATTTAGAAATTACGCAAGGAGAAGTGAACATATGCAGTTTGTTAATACATAAGATTTTAGAGGTAGATAATACTATCAGATTCAGGAAAACAAATTCACGTGTGTCAAATCCATACCAGATGCAAATGGCATTGGCAGAGATGCACACTTTTCCAGCTGTAGTATAACTGCTGTGAATGGTGGGGAGTCTGAAGAAAATAGGTGGCAAATAAGTGACTAAGGCTCATGTGCTGTTCATCTATCTCTTGATGATTGTGTTGGAGGCAAAACACTTCCTTTGACTGACTGCTAGTCTCAGTAATATGCTTCTGTTTTTTAGTGGGTTTCTTACTTCTATCTATGAAGCGTTCAAGGAGGTGAGCCTCATTTTATACTTTGTCAAACAATGACTTGAGAACAGCTTGAGGAACTGGTTTCAATTCTGTAAACAAACAGAAGGCTACATGATAGGTAAACAAACATGATAGGCTACACTTCTAGTGTAGATCAGAGTTGCAATACCTCATTGTGTACAAGCTTTAGAGTAAGCTTTTAACAATTCTTTCTAGAATTTTTTTTATACTTATGAGTGAAGATCTGAAAATGTTAGGCCCAGCCATAGCCTTTATTAGTATTCAGAGACACCAGTGTTTTGTTTACAAATTTGACTATCCATTCCTATAACTATGCAATAGAAAAAACTCTAGGAAACGATGCCCAGTTTATAATTTTACAATCAATATGAAGCATATACCTGTTTGGATCATACAAAAATTCCAGTACTCAGAAGTATTGCTGAATAATTCTTCAGTAGAGAAGAAACCTCAAAAAAAAAAATGGAGAGAAATGGATATATTTAAAGAATAAGACCACACTTCTAGTGGCATTAGTCTTAGAATATTTACTTTTCTAAAAGAGTTCTCATATTCACTTTACTAAGAGCTCTATTTTTACCAATAATATGGGGGATTGGAAGGAATAGAAGTCATAGGGAATGAATGCAAATGTGCATGCTGTGCTGCTAAATGTGTAATTAATTGTTTCAATCTGGATCGTAATCCACAAAAAATGAACAAGTAAAATGCTATATATAATGTAGCCATTGGGATGGAGAGACAGAGAGACACATCTATCAATACACATTATAATGTTTTTATTTTTTCCTTCACAAAGTGCTGATAATCATTGTTCTTCGTTTTGTTTTTAATGAGATTTATAAGCTTCTTTTGAAAAAACCTTGGGAAATCCAATAGACTAAAGATTCCTTGTTAAAGAGATCTGACTAAAATAATTTAACCCACTTGTGCATGTAAAACACTTTCACTTGCTACAGAATACTTTATTTTTATACAAGGAGATTCACTCTGGTAGAAAAGCCATTCTCTTGCAACTTATTTTTCACCAACACTTAGTATAAATCTCTCTGGATTCTTTTCAGTCAGAGTTTGCCTCCAGAGGTTGTGGGTTTCCATGGTACCTAATCCTTATTTAGCGGACACACTTGGTATTTCTACACAGCTGTGGAAAGGCATCAATGGATTTCTGTTCTTTCCTGGTTCTAGTGCAGATTTTACACCTTTGACCTTCTGACATATTAACTCTTGTTGAAAACTGTCTACAGAGATGCCTCTGAAAAAAAAACAACCAAACAAAAAAACAACAAAACAAACCAATCCACTCCATTATCATGAAGGGACATTGCTGGATCTGGGTGTGTGTTAGCTGATGCTTGCCAAGTCAGGGGAAGTTGAGGAAAAAAATAGGATCTGCATCTGTTATGTGCAGTCAGAGATTCTAATCAAATTTGGTCACTTAGTTTTAAATACATAAAAGCAAAAAGTAACTGAAAGTTGTACTGGAATATACTGAAGTGCCTTATGAGCTTAATTGCTTAGTACTTCAGTAGTTGTTAATCTGAGGGATCACCAGTCTTTAGAGGTTGCTGTTTGTCTGGAGTGTTGTGGTTGTGGCCAGGTCTGTATTTCAGGAGAGTGTGCATTTGGTACTGAACTGCAAATAGTTGCCTTCCTACAAGCTGGACTACACAGGTTTGTGGTAGGCTGGTATTAAAACAGGCATTTAAAAAAAAGGGTATTATGTAAATTACCGTATTGGTAAAGAATAAAAAACTGATAGTGAAGAGGAAGCTAGTAAGTTAGAATACAATGTGGTTTGTTGGGCTTATTTTCTCAAGAATTCTTGTATTCTAGAAAATTGTAAATATTTCTTTCAAAGGCTGATGTGGATATCTTTTTTTTTTTTCCAAATAAGCAGGGAAATGAAACTTTTTTTTTGCGGCAGGATTCATCTCTTCTACTCTTCAGATTATTTGCTAAGTGTAATTACAGATGTTTGGTTTTAGTTTTGATTTTTTTCAGTGACTACTGAAATTCAGTGGCTACCTGAATTAGAGCTGATTGATCTTAGCACTTTCCCTCAGCAAGCTTGCTAGTGACACCAAGCTGTGCGGTGCAGTTGACAAACTGGAGGGAAGGGACGCCATCCAGAAGGACCTTGACAGGCTTGAGAGGTGGTTGTGTGCAAACATGAATTTCAACAAGGCCAGTTGTGTAAGGTCCTGTATCTGGGCTGAGGCAATGTCAAGCACAAACACAGTCTGGGCAGAGAATCGATCGAGAGCAGCCCTGATGAGAACGACTCAGGATTCCTGGTGGAAGAGAGGCTGGACATGGTCTGGCAATGTGCACTTGCAGCCCGGAAAGCCAGTCATGTCCTGGGCTGCAGCAAAAGCAGAGTGACCACCAGGGCAAGGAGGTGATTTTGCCCCTCTGCTCTGCTCTGGTAGACATCCTACCTGGAGCACTACATCCAGCTCTGGAGTCCCCAGCACAGGAAGGACACTGACCTGTTTTTCAGTGCCTAAAGGGGCTCTACAAGAATGCCAGAGAGAGATGTTTTACAAGGGTGTGTAGTGATAGAACAAGGGGAATGACTTTAAACTGAAGGAGGGTAGGTTTTGTTTGGATATTAGGAAGAAATTCTTCTCTGTGAGGTGTGTGAGGCACTGGAGCAGGTTGCCCAGAGAAGTTGTGGATGCCCCATCCCTAGGACTGTTTAAGGCCAGGCTGGATGGGGTTTGGAGCAACTTGGAGCAACCCCCTCTGGCAGGGGGCTTGGAACTAGATGATCTTTAAGCTCCTTTCCAACCCAAACCATTCTATGATTCTGTGGATGGGGTTTCTGGTTTGACAGTATAAGTTGTACGGTTTTTCTAAAAATAAAGTAATAGTCGATTAGTTGGCATTCAGAAACGAGAGATGAATAAACAGAGGTCAAATCCATTTTCAACATGAAGTATTTTTATAACAGGTTCAGAATTAAAATTTATTTCAGGATCTTTTTTTGTTTTGTCTTGAAAATCCCAAGATTAAGATTTTGCTATTTACAGAGAAATTTATCTATTTTTAGACTAGTAAAGCTGAAAAATGCAATATGTGGTTACAAAACAAGCATTTAATTTGCAACCTGCATTTGTTTCAGTGAAATTATTTTTATGTAGCAAGAGATCTCTGCTTTCATGCCTCATTTATAAAGAGCAGTTTAGTTAAACTTACAAATCACTACCAGTAGGCAAGTGTAAAAGGACTTAGAATTTTTAAATAAATGAAAGCATCAGGTGTATCACAGAGAGGTGAGAAGGTCCCTTTAAGCTTAATGAAGAAAATAGCATGTTTTTTTTTTTTAACCTGCTGTTGGTTACACCTCTCGTATTTAAAACGATATGATTTCTGTGGAAAAAATACCTGTGTATGGAAGATGTCAGGAGTACAATGCAGAAACATCAGACTTCTTTTTGTGTAGTGTCCGGGCAGTCTGGAGTCTGCCATGCCTTGCCCTCCCACACTAGAAGCTGCGATAACTGGATATTTTTGGTTGGTCTTTTGTTATTATTTGAAAAATTGATAATAGAAGACCCAAGTGACTTCTGCAAAGTGAAGACGATGAACCTCTGTTGCCAAGAGTGTTGCTTTTTGTGACGGAACTGTATCAATGGACTGTTTTGCATAGAAAGGTTGAACTTGCGTGATGTACTTGGTTGTCTCCACAGCATTACTTAAAGCAGAGTATTAAGTTCAGCATTATGGAATTTCTGTGCATTATATTAGTTTTAATGCAGTTTGGAAGAACTCATGAACTGATCAGCATGAGGTCAAAACTAGAAGAGTCAAAGCTTCTTCAGAAATATAATATCATTTGAAAGGTAGAAGGATTTGTTAAAAGTGCTTTGTAATTTATGACTGCTAATGAGAGTTCTGTGTAGCTCTATGGTGCCCCATACAGAACTATCACTGCTAAAATTTACACAAAAGTTTATCTAAAAGTCATATTTTGACAAGGTTAACTAGTAATAAGGGTGCTAAAGGAAGCAGGAAAAGAAAGCTGGCTAGTTGTTTGGGGTTTTGTGTTTTGGTTTGTTTTTTTTTTAAACCTGTATGCGTAATTTTATGCTACGCTAAAGAAATTATCTAAAGAGCATGAAAAAAGCATATGTTTATGACAAAGGGATTTTAAAAATGTATATCATGCTCTTAATTATGTTGCAATAACTTTATAATATACTGTTTTCCCTAAGTCATATTTTATGAAAGGATTAAAGAGCAGCTTTTGAAATGTGCATAAAATGAGGTAGCAGAAATTGTGAGTGGGGAGTGTGTGTGTTACACTATGACTAGATTCAATATGCTTATCTGAAAGCATTGTTCTAATCTGATGTACGTATGGTAGACATGATATAAGATACTATATCCTTTTCCTGCGATTTTTTTAAAATGGCATAATTTAATAACTTGCCTGTATTGCCACTCCAGTACAGTCAGTCAGTTCATCAGAAATGAAGCAAACTTTGTTTTTTTAGGAAAGCAGAGTTTTGTGGGTGAAACAAAGTTACTATCTGCAGTTAAAGGAAAAGTGTTAAGTAGAGAATGAGATCTTCCAGTTTAACCATTTAGGCTTATCAAAATAAAAACTTAAAGTAAGGGACATCAGTCCCCTCAGTAAAAGCTTCTGTACTAAGCACTTTCTCATGAGTCATGTTTCTTTGTAGGCCGTCATCTGATTTCAGACAGTGCATCTGATTCCTTTGGAAATAATTACACAAACAAAATAACAGGCTTAAGGAAATCAATTAGAAGGAAGTATTAGAATGAATAATTGTGTAAATTGTAGAAGAATATTTTCCTCTTTAAAGAAATTATTACTGTTAAAGTAGTTAGAAAAGAAAGCTATCTGTATTTTACACAGTATTTTGGTGCTGAAAGGTCTGGCATTGATTTTAACTTCTTCCGAAATGAAGTAGCGAATCACTGCTTTGTAGACCTTTTGCTGGGAAGAAAACCGAAGATTGTGTATGATAAAAAAATCATATGAAGGTAATTATTATGTTACTGTACCCCCTTTAGTAGTTACCATAAGATTGAGTCATTGGTGGCAGAATAACCATTGCTCCTCAATTGAACTTTGAATTTTACATGTCCTAACATAGGACATCTTGAGAATATGAGCCTGTAATGTTCTGTAGGTTGAGGGCTGCAAAAGCAGGGATTGAAATACTGGCATAAACAGGTTAAGAGTAATATGTCTAATAGCAAAGTACTTCCTTTTTTTTTTTTAATAATAAAGCTCCGTGTAGTCAGCTGGATACTGTAAGTACAGACTAAGATGTGAAGGAAAAAAAAATTTCTGTGTGACCTGCTTTTAAAATGGGAGGGTGGGGATCGGGGGAAGGTACTAATTTACACTGGTCTGTGGTTTAATAGGTCTTGGGAATTGTTTTGACCATAATCTTGACAAAAGCAGTTGTGTTGCTTTGAACCAAATAATGGCTCAGTTGGGGCTTGGGAGGGACTGGGATGATGAACTGTGAGTTCTCCTCAGTCCTTTAAAAAGTAGACAAATAATCTTACTATTGGGAAAATAAAATCTTGGATACTGTTTGTATACTTTTAATGCTTCTTCAGGTGACATTTAAGTACATAGCATAAGTAATGCCTTGAAACAGATGTTTTCTGTTCCATTCTGGGTGTTTTTATCTTGGTTTCTATGGCAATGAAACCTATGTGGAGTGTCAGGCCTCTTCTTCCCCTGTCTCCAAAAATAACTTCTAAATTTATCGGACAGTATAAGCCAAAATTAAACATAAATGGCAAGCTCAAAGGTAGACAGATTGCTACTGGTTTCAAGCAAGCTGGTGACTCCACAGAGGAGAATCAGTGCCCTGTGAAAACGAGGCAGAGTTGCTACGAGACGAAATGATATAAACCACTGCTATCTACCCTGCTGACCTGGGCAAAATTTCCGGTTTACTGGGGCAAGTTCTGCTGCAGTTGTGGAGTTTTATTACAGAATCACCGAACATGGTGAGTTGGAAGGGAACCACAAGGATCATTGAATCCAACCCTTAGCTCTACACAGGACCATCCCCTGGAGTCACACCATGTGCCTGAGAGTATCATCCAAACACTTTTTGAACTCTGTCATTGTTTTGCTTTCTTACCTCAGCGAATTAGTCCCCTGAGAAGAGCTGAAATTACTGCCTTGAGGA
Organism: Corapipo altera; assembly: GCF_003945725.1. Lineage (NCBI taxonomy): Eukaryota > Metazoa > Chordata > Aves > Passeriformes > Pipridae > Corapipo > Corapipo altera. The sequence goes on along the minus strand of NW_020884872.1, from coordinate 48,642,831 downwards.
GAAACTAGGAGACAGGACACAATGAGAACTAACAAAAGCTGGTTTCTGTTAACAGAACAACTTGTGTTTATTATTGTAGCTGTGAACACTCAAGCTACTTAATCCAATTCTTGTGGTTTTCTTTTTTTTTTTTCCCAGTAAAGGAGTCAGGATTTTTTGTTATATTACTGCATTACGATAACCTTGATGCCTTTCAGGATTTCTGAGAGGCCTGTATAATAGAAGAAAGGATAAAGAGAAATACTTGGTTTCTGAATATGAGTCCTGCAAAATAAAGGCTTTTTGAATCCACTAAAGGCCATAATGGGACTCTTTTGTATGGAGCCCTTAGGATGAATTTTTTCCATTTTCTAACTGCAGTTGCTATAACAAGTGAATGACTTGTTAACTTTGTCTTTGAAAACAAGAAGTCTCGTGCATATTCTTGTCGGATCCTCATGTTAACTTCATCAGTTACTAAATTACTCCACTGTTACTATATTAGAGATAATACGGAGAAAAGTAATTTTCAAGAAAGCACGCAGAAGACACAAAATTACAGTTCTTGTAATGGCAAAGTATTGTTGTTGTTTTTTTTTTTAAGCAGTAGTATGTTTTTTGACCAATGAGATGCTAGAGGATCTCTATGTCTCCAGAATAGTGACAGTACATACTGTGACTTGGTAGGGAGAAAAAGTTGCAGGGATTGAAGTGGAAGGTGACAGGAGGGGAAGAATGGAGGTAACAGACAGATGTCAATTAACTTGGCTGCTTCTCCTGCCTGTAGACCAGGTTGTTGTCGGAGGGTAGTCAGAACTACACACAGATCCTGTAAGAGTGTCAGTGTAACAGCATCAGTGTAAAAAACTATGCTAGTAATATCTGGTTATTTGTATCTTTTCTAATAAAATGACAGTTTTATTTAAAAATTAGGGTCTTTTTTATTTGTCCATTGCAATATGAGGTTTTTCTTGTGAATGATTGTACTGAATTTAGAATCATAACTTTTGTAGTTCTCAGGTTCTTCTTCTGACCGGTTTGACCTTTTTAGAGTCTAGGGATTTGTATTCTCACTTATTTTCTCTATCACTAAATATATTTTAGTTATTTTGAAGTGCTTTTGTTTTCTTTGGCTTTAACTACTCTAAATGGCTATTCATATTTCAGATTACTGCTACTTTTGGATCACTGATTAGCCGTCAAATGACCTGATTGCTCAGTACCCAGAAACCCTCAAAACCTCCTGTCAGTTCCATTGAAGATGACCTCTGAACATTAGGAAACTTTTTTCTTTTTTTTTCCCTCTGTATTTTTAATAAAGGGAGGGTAACTGAGCACTGGAACAAGCTTTCCAGAGAGCTTGTGGAGGTGCTCAAAAGTCATCTGAATGTGGTCCTGCACAACCAGCTGTAGGTGTCTCTCGTTGAGAAGGGGGGGCCTGAGAGGCCTCATTGAGCTATATGGCCTCAGTGATCCCTTTCAGCCTCAACCATTCTGTGAACTTTGATATAATCTACATGTTGAAAGAATTTTGGTGTGAATGTTACACTATTTAACAAGAAATTTAGCATTCTTTCTTCTCATAATGTGATTTTTCCAATAATCTGATTGCACTTTGCCTAATAGGAAATCAATGTAGTTATAGTTTTAATATTTTTGTTATTGAAATGGTATTTTTCTGTAGGGTATTCACAGAAACAACCAATTTGAAGCTACAGAATTCTGCTTTTAGATTTGTTCAACTTATCTTCTGGTCTGGGTTTTACATGTGGCCCTTCAGTTGCTGACTTCTATGTATCTTATCTTGTAGTTTGCACTACCAGGAACTAGCACTTTTTTGTTTAATTCTAACCCTCTTTCTTCTTAAAAGTTTGATTCATATTCTAAGCACTATCAAGATAGCTAAAACAATCAAAAAGGCCTTCTCTAAGAAAAGATATTAGTTGCTGGATCTGAATTCCACAGTTTTAATCAACATTCTTGCTTAGCCAAATTTTTATTTCTGTATATGCTTAACTGGGCATGTCCTTATAAAACTTCATCTTAATAAAACAAACAAACCAACCAGCAGCTTAAAGTTTTATGAGGAAAAGGTTGTTTCCAGCAGAATATTTTGAAAAGTCTTAGAATTTGCATGGAGAAACTCTTTGACAAGTTGTAAGAGAATGAAAATTACAGAACTAGAAATGTGTCTTAAATTTTTATTTCTTCTAGATCAATACAATAAATGATAATATTTCTCACCTGTTTTGTTTTAAAATGGGTTAAGACATTTTATGAATGTATTTAGGAACAAAAGTGTAATGGTGTTAAAATAGTCATATAAGAGTATTTTCCATTATAGTAAACATTGAAAAACTGCAGATTTTTAAGACTCTCTGAACATCTCTGATGAGAAGAAATACGTTTCTGGGGGAAAAAAACCAACAAGGCAGTTAAGACTATCTTTAGCTGTTTGCTTAAAAGAATTTAGCTGGACTACTTGAAGTAGTCACATGCTGGTTTGTAAATATTTTTTGTTTTGTTGGTGAGAGCAATATTCTCTCTTTGAACATGCTTCTGCATGTATTAGGTTGTCGTGGAAAGTATTCCCTAAATGCCTCTGAAATTCTGAAATTTTTATGATTTTCTTCTAAGCTTCATAATGAGGATGACCCACCAGAATCTTCAGCAGCTGAGCAGCCCTCAACGTCTACAGAGACTACGCAGACTCCCCAGACAGCAGCCTTATCTGAAGCAGATACTTCCCCTCCACCTTACTGTAGCATAGCTGTGGAAGCAGCTGCAGCTTCAGGTATTTTTCTCACATAACAGCTTGTCAGGGAGGGGCGTGTATGAATCAGCACTTGGTTCAAACTGGTACGATACTGTGGCTGTTTTTTTTTCCTAAGCACACAATCGCAGTAAAAAGATATCCTTTCATGTACAGCCCTTTTATTCAGAAGAAGCACACTTCTAAATTACACTGATTGTTCTAAATTGCTAGACTAATGGATATTCATTAATTAGTATAATAGGTTTTATTTAAGTCTGCTCTAGTTCTGTTCCACATTTAATCTACATCTTTGAGTAGTGCTCCATTATTAGACCTCATTAGCACTTTTCATTGCCTCTTTGTAAACAAAACCCTCAAACTTCCAAGTATATAACATTGTTCTGTGAAAATATTGCCATGAAAAGGTTAATTTTTCTTTAAAGGCTCTTGATAAAACTTCTCATGAAAAATGAGTAACAGGAGTCTTTTTATCCATTTGTTCACTGCTCCTCTTCTCAATGAGATTGTGACTTTGTGATATGGGAGACTTAACAGCAGGCAACATCGGAGTTCCTGTTTAAGTAAAGTTGCATGGATTTGTGTCTCCGTGTGCCAAATAAATATTTTAGAAGTAACAGCCAACGTAATGTTTTTAATGCTGGTTAAAAGAGCAGTTTCCTGTCCCTGTCCTTTGAGACAGTATTTGCAGATATAATAAATAGCTGTTTGGAATTATCCCTATATATCCCTATATATAACATCCTTGTATTGGTGTGCTGACAAATCTGTTGACCATGTGACCTGTGCTGACAAATCTTAACCACCTAAGCAATGTTGTAACAAGCTACTGCTGGCTGTAGGAGGAAGATCAAGGTGTATTTTGAGTAGTTTTTAATTAATGTTGTAAATAATTCTGTGTGATGATATTTTACTCTTGCAACATAGAAGAATGAAGTCTCTGGTCCATTTTGATGGAAGGAACATTTTTAAAAGAATGTGTTGAAATTGGAAAAACTGATTTTCACAGAGCAACTGGAATTAGCAACAAGGCCACACTGATAAGAATACAGCATGATTTTTACCAGACTGAAGTGATATTGATATTTAAAGGCTCTTTTTTCTTAGGATGTTTATGTGCATGTCTTTTGTATGATTTGATAAAAAGCCTTTGTTTGGAATGCCCAGGGATGTAACTAACATAGTATGATTTATGTTCGTACATTTTTTGCCAGCATCTATGTTAAAGTTTCTGCCTTGAGTACCAGCTAAAAGTACCATCAAGCTGCACTACTTTTTATAAAAGTATTTAAAAAAACCCAAACTTATTTCAAATGCAAATATCATGAATTTCAGCCTCTATAAAAAAAATACTTCAAGGATATATAATTATGTGCATGTAAAAGTTAATATTCTTGACATCCTTCTGGTTTAAGAATACATAACTACATAACTTCTTTATTTTGAACAGAAACACAAAATGAATTTTATCCTGTACCACCTCCATACAGTGTAGCTACCTCTCTTCCTACTTATGATGAAGCAGAGAAGGCCAAAGCTGCAGCAATGGCAGCTGCTGCAGCAGAAGTTGCCCAACGAGTAAGTGATATAGTTCTGCTTTATTTCAGTTTTGTGAAACATGTTAGGCTAGTTAATTATTTATAACAATTGAGCCCATATTATGACCTATTACTAAAATAACAGTGGGCTGATGACTTAAATATTTTGGATGCTTAGGTTTTGTATAGACAGTGTAAGTTAGTTGTAAAGTACTGTGAAAAGCATATCATATTCACCCTCTTCTGAGATGTAGCTGTTGTCCAAACAACTTTAAAAGCCAAATTTTGCCCTGTTTTAATAGTTTATCCAGTAACTTGTCAACTTTTAATTAGGTATCCACTACTAATGTTAATTTATAGAGTTATTGCTGACATTTGGTGTTTTGTATGGTAAAAAAAATGACCAAAGACATTTAGAGACAAAGGGAGAATTCCAACAGTGTGGAAGGGGCAAGACCCTAAATGATGTAGATCTTTTTTAAAAGGAAAGGTCCCTGTTGTTTGTTCCATGGAAGTTCAAAGAAATGCTCCAAGTTCTTAAAACAAACAAAAAAACCCATACACCATGAGTTATCGTAAACAGTAAATTAAGTAATAGGCATATATTCGGTGTTTATAGTTTTGAAAGAATTAACCTTATTTAGAGTACAATCTTCAACACAGAAAACTGATATCTGCAATTAGTAATAGGTGTTAGTTTTGTAAGCAAATTTCTTTTTTTCTCTTAAGATTTGAAATGTGGAAATTGAGCTGCTTGGTAGTATTGACCATAATATATGATACCCAAATAAGGCTTCTAGTGCTTTGACTAAAAGTCTCCTCCTTGAGATCGAATGTGATTATGTTTGATATATATTTAAAATCTTACTGGCTACAGAGTGCTTGTGGCTGGAAAAAACCCTCTGCTCACCCAGCAGGAGGCTGTTCCTTTCTTGACTGCAGCACAGTACTCAGTGCACAACACTCACTTCAAGATATGCACAGCTACAGCTAAAAGTGGATTTGTGTAACATGGTCAGTGAAGGTGTCCCACAAATCTGTTTTACTAAATGCGGTAGGGAACCAGGGAGATCTGAATGGCTGCTTGCCATGTTTCAGCGGTGAGCTGATGATCTCCAGCTGTAACATTTTAACTGCTATGTAGTCTGTCCTTACTGTTCATCACATAAGTAAAATATTTGGTGAAATACTGGTCTGAGTGAAACCCTCAATCTGAAGTTACAAACTTGGAACATTAGCAACCCACACCTAACTTCTAGAGTACCTGTGGTGCGGCAGACAGGATGTGCAGCTCTCAAAAAATTCTTGTTGCTTTTAAATTCATATGTCTAGAATCCTATGAAGCACAAATTTCAGACATAAAAGGAATCTTTCTTGACAGCTCAGCCTGGGGTTCAGCCAATTTCGAGAATAAAGCTAAGCAAAAAAAACCAAACAAAAATGTTTTTTGTTTTTTTTGGTTTTTTTTGGTTTTTTTTTATCGTGTAATTTTAAGCTTTTTTATTTTTACTTTGGAGAACTCTTTCTTAAAAGTTCAGGTCAGTGTGACAGAAACATCTTTTACCCTTCTTCAGACAGTCTGCCTGGTTTTGGTCAAACAACAAATTTTTGAAAAGTGAGTTTCCTCAGTTGATACATATGGCTTCAAATTTGGTGAATGTGTGGAGATTGTCTTGCATGAAAAAGTTGAGGCTGCTCATAGCTCTGAAGGGGATGGGACTTCAGATGTGCTGTTCCCAGAAAGCATTCTCAAATGTTTTGTGTCAGAGTGGGATTACAGAACTAAAAGTAGATACACCTTATGGCTGCTTTGACTGTTTTTGGTGAAAACATTGAAACTGAGAAATAGCAATTTCTGGTGTGCTCTGAAGTAGTTTTATTATTCTCACCGTTCAGTTAGAAGTGAAGGGGAAAACCACTTGATTCAATTGTCATCAATGGTAGGTGAAGAGAAGGACAATAGCTGACCGACCTTCTGAAGCTAATGTGTTGTGGGAAATTGGTTTTAGTTGAGTAAGGAGGTAACTGGCTCAAAGTGGACGCAGGCAGGGATCAGAGAGGATGGGTCTAAGTCAAAATAAGAAGAGGCAAGGGTGAATGGAGAGCAGCGGTCTGGACAGAGTACAGATTTAAATGAGAAACAGAAGGGAAAAGGATAAACTGGGATTGGTGGAGAAAAGGACCGATTGGGGCTAAAATGTGGTACTGGGAAAGGAACTGAAGCTGGTGTGTGAGAAAAGAGGAGTAGGGAGAGAAAAGAAGTCTAGAGTTAAGATGCTCTAGGAGAGTTGGATACGGTGATGGAGTTAGAAGTAAACTTTTACACAGTCCACCTTGTTAGAACATACAGTAGAACTTGACATTCAAGAACTGCATGCTGACACCACAAGAATTTCACTTGCTTATTTCCCCCAAACTAGAAACTGAGTAAAAAGTTCTAGACTCATGACATTACTAAGTTAGTATCAGTAGTCTAGTTTACACAGTGTATCTGAAAGTCACGTTCTTGCTGGCTGCTGAAAAGCTCCTTTTTTTTTCTTTTTTTTTTTAAGCAAGTGCATGCACACACACAAAGCTATATTAAAGAAAGAGTATTAGGGTCACAAAGTTGGGATTTGGGGAAAAAATAGGAAATGCTGAAACCAAATTTCAGTTTTGTAGATGATATTAAACTTATGTGCAGTTGTAATTATTGCCATTTTAATTACCTTACCATGTGATACTGCCAGAAAATCCCTGCCTTATTTAATAACTCTGGACTTACACTGAAATGGTCTAAGACTGTATAATAAAACTGTCTTATACTGGCAGATGGCTGGAAAAAGAAAGAAGGGTGTTGTTACGGTTAGAGTGGTGGCTCACCGTCTTTAGGGGAAGGATTTAACTCTGAATACCTGCGGAGTAACAGATAAGTGACTTAACTATGTAACAGTAGTGCACACTTTGTTTTATCACTTTCTCAAGTGACAGCTGGAGACAGTATCTGACCTGTAAGTTACAGACTTTGCAAAACATACACAAATGATATAATATAGATTTTTCAGTTTTTATTTTCAGCCTTATGAAATTAGTGCTTTTACAAATCTGAGCTCTGCAGTGTTCTGTTCCTCTGGTTTCTTCCTTGTAAACTGAGGATATATTGCTTCTTTACTGCAATAATGTGAACAGTAGAAAAAACTTATATGTCATTTTGTTGCTTCGAGTGATACATGAAGCTGATTATTTTCATGGTATAGTCCAAAGTGTCCAGTGAAGAAGGTTACAAATCTACTCATTGAGCAAAAAAGAGGAAAATGGCTTGAAAGGGCAGCACATTTAATAAAAAGCTTTTGTATTTTTTCCCCCAAATCATGTAGGGATCTTAAAAAAACCTTAATGTGATCATATTATATACTTCATCATAGGCCCTACATTCACAGATATCATAGATAATATATTCATATAATATGAACAATCTAAACCTTTACTGAAAGTTTCAGCACTTGTTTTTATAGTTCTTTGTGTAACTTATCATTGTATCAAAGAAATTGTACCAACCTTGTGTCATCAGTAGTGATAGCATTAGTTATCCTGGGTTTTCCTTTTCAAATTATCAAAGTCAGTTTTGAAAGGTCAGTTTAAACGGACAAAAGTATTGCTAACAGTTAAATGACTTGTTTGTATGTTGCAATGAATGGCTTTTACTTAATGCTTTTCAGTTGCATTTGTCTTATGTTTTTCTGTTTTTACATGCTTAGCACGCCCAGTTTAGGGAATCTAGGAGTCTGTTTGATGAAATATTCCTCAGTCGTCCAGAGGTATGGTATAGTTCTCTCTAGTTTAGACTTCGCTATGAATTTTCCTGCTGGCAAACAAATGCTTCTGGGATTCATTGTGCCTTTTCCCCCCCACTGTTAATTTCTCCATATTGTTTTGTATGTTCAAGGTATCATTTATGGGGTTTATTAAGTAATTTGACCCTTTCATAGAAGTTTTTTGCTGTAAACATTGCATTGGGAAGACTTACATCAATTTAGTGGTTCTTTACTTGATTAAAGGTGGTTGTCTCACTATATGCCATGCTAGATTTCAATTCGAAAGATGTTAACAAGCATTGAGACCAAACAGTCCTCCTCTTGCAGAATACTACAGAGAGGGCTGTTGTTTACGGGGAATTAGTAGATTTGACTTCAGTAGATGGTGTGTACCATTTGATGTTCTTTTGCTTAGAAAAATTATTGTGTGATATGCCATTTATATTGATAATATAATTTACTGTTTAGATGTTTCTCTGGTCATAGGAGCAATAAGTTTTCTGTTCGTACATGTCAACTTATTTAGAAAGCAAGAAATAGTGCAGTATGAAACAGTGTTACATACTGTATAGATTTGTGTGTTGTGTTACATTCTTCTCATTAAGAAGAAAAAAATATATAATATGCAATCTCATTGATAAAAAGGTCACTACCTAATAGAAGTATTTTATTAAATTATGTTTAGCTCTAAGCATCAGCAGAGAGGACAGTAATTCTTCATTCCCATTTTCATTCGTGAGTGCATGGTGACAAGCAACTATATGTTGAAGAAAGATTAGGGCAATTGACACCAGCTACATCAAATGAGAGCACTGTGAAAGACAGGCAGTATTAGTGGGACTTGAGCAGTGGTCAGTTAGTGTTTTCTGTGTGCAGGACTGCTCATGAAACCTCATAGTCCTAAGTGATATGGATGTAGGCTAAAGGTGATTTAAGCACGGGAAAGTATTTAATTTCTGAAATATTCTGATAATTTTCATATGCCAGTTTTTGGAGACAGTAAATAGGACTCAGTTTACTGCTCCCTTTTGACATGGAGTGTGATAAATTACAACTTGTTTACACTTAGTACAACAGTGCATGTCTGCTCTTATATTTGTGGGCTGTGTATTGACCTGTGTTTCTCATGTGTGTAAGCCTTAAAGAAGCCTGTGTGTACAGAGCAAACTGCTAAACTTGTTACCGTAGTTGAGCAAAATTTTCATATCTCTGAGGCAGCTTTTTGCATGGAGTATAATTCACAAATTGTTTTGGAAATACCAGTGTGAAGTACTTGGCAGTAATTGGCAGACAGTTTAGAAAAAAGTCCAAAATTATTATATATGGGGTCTTGTAGACATTGTGAAATGAAAACTGAAAATAAGTTTGTTGTCCTGACTTGAAAAAGGAAATTTTGTGGCATGCATTTCAGATATAAACACATTCAAATGCAGCTCTTTGTTTAATGCCTTTTCAGCCCGTCCTCTCCTTCCCTTCCCCCCCCATCAGTCTTGTAGCTACAGCAAAGTTGAACTAAATAAACCAAAGCTTTCATAGTCACTTATGATGACCATTTAGGGACATCTGAAATTATGTACTGTTGAATTATAGTCCCTTAAGGTTGTTGTTCAGCTAGCTTGTTGTACTTCCATTGGAATTGTCTATGTGAATAGCAGTGTTTTTAAAGTAAGTTACCTGATGCAGTGTCTTCATTAATTAATCTGAAATACAGAACACAGCTGGAATTTCACAGCCATGTTACTCAGGGTAAAGCTGACTGCCTTGAGTTGTTACAGGTTGTTGTAGGACATTTTTTACTTAATCTCTATACTCTGGTAAATTATTTTGCTCTGTTGACAAAAGGGAACATGTGGATCACTTGGCAGAGCTTTAGATCACTGTGATTGTTTAATGCCCTGAATTTTAGTCATGAATGTTATTTCAGTAGTAAGTGCTTCTGGGTGTAATAGACAAGTAAATTTCACTGGAATTGATCTCTCTTGATTTCATTTGTTTTTATAGGTAATTTCTTGTCTCAGTTCTAATAAATTATGTTAATTTGAACAAAAAATAAGAAAAGAATATTACTTGTGCTTCTGTTTAGACCATATTACCGCTGCTACTGACAGCATTATTTAACTTGTGTCATCCTGCATTGTTTTAATGTTACTCATTTAAATATAAAAACGGTGTATAATTTGTCTTAGTTTTCAGCGGACTCTCTTCAGTAGAGAAATTTTTACATTTGTCAGTCTACAGTCAGAGCAATGTTTTACCTGTGTGTAGAACTGACATATGTAATATTTGCCAAGTTCTGTTGAAAATCGAGTCCTGAGAAACAAAACAAATTCTTACTTGCAGTATTTTATGACCCAGTATGTTAACACAATGGGAGAAATCTTTGAATCATTTTGACTGTGACATCTCTGTTCTCTTTTGTTTGGCTTAAGTAATGTGCTTTTTGAGTTTGGAATACTTTTAGACACTTCTAAGGTGATTGCGCCCTCTAGTGACCCTAGAGGTTTTCTTTGCGTTGCTTATGTTTTTGTGTGGGCTGTAAAATTGTTTAGTGCAGTGCTACTGTATCAGCAATTTATTTCTAAAACTTTTATTCTTTATTTAGGGAAGCATTAGAAGACTTTTATGGCAGGAAAAATATAGACCATACTATGTGATGACTTTTCAAAAAAATATTTAATAACTTGGCTACGTATCAAGACAGTTACAGTTAAAAAAAGATTTACGTTGGGTTTGATTGTCAAAGTACTAATCTGAAATAACTTTTAGCTTCACTTAAGATGAATAGGCAATATGTACATATTTTCTACAGAAACTTTTACAGACAGTTTGGGCTTTGTCAATATAAGCAACAAATAAGACTTGTTTTATAGTTATAAATTATTTTTCTTCTAAACTTCCTTGATGTGGACATGTTACAGAAATGTCAATTTTCTTCTAACTTTAGAAACGTGATTAATACTTTATCCTATAGATAGTTATTCTAAACTTTTCACTAAATTATCACTAACCTGTAAATCCAGGAAGAAGAGTATCCACCACGGGATGATTTCAGTGATGCAGATCAGCTTAGAGTGGGCAATGATGGCATCTTCATGTTGGCATTTTTCAGTAAGTTATCTTGTATCCCAGACCTACTGAGGTATATCTTAATTGTACCTTTTTTCTGTGGAATATTAAAGAGAGCTGTGATAAATTGCATTAATGTACTGTAATGAACACATTTTTCTACCTGTACCCAGATATAAACACTTTGTGTTCCAGATGTAGCAAATATGTTTCTTCTTTTTTTTTTTTTTTTTTGTGGCATCAGTCACAGATAAGGGGACAAAGCAAAATCATAGTAAATGCTTGGAAGCCTATCAAGGCTGCACTGTTACCTGTGAATTGTGAAATTCTGTCATCTCTTAGTTGGACCACTAACTTGAATTAAAGGCTAGATCACAGTAATCTGGCAATTGATTTTTAACTAGAAAAAAATTGAGAGAGTGGTGATGTGCTGTATAAAAGTTGCTGGTGTTAGCATAGTGAGTTAAATAGCCATCCATCCATATGGTGGATTTTTGGAAGAAATCCAACCATACTCATTTTCAGGTTGAACTAACCACTGGCATATAAAAATGCACTGTCTTCAGGCAACCTCTGATTGCAGGCAGCCCTACTGTAGCACTTCGTCACATACTATGTGTACATGTCTTGTAACTTACATGATGCATTAAGCAAAGTTAGATTTAGCAACTAGAAGTTATTTCCAGAAAAATACTGCATCTGTTTTGTCCAATTGCTTATTTCCTTCTGATTTGTAAGGATATTTTCCCCTTCTGAAATAAATGTACTTGATAGCCTGGATGGAATCTTGGTCTTGAGGATCTATATGTTCTTTTTAGAATTCATCAGGATGAAAACTGATTGATTATCCACTGAAATTTCCTTTATGTCTTTCAACCCATCTCATAGTTCTTTTTTTTGTAATATTTTTTGCAGTCTCTCTATTTAACTGTTACAGATGCAGGTTACAAAGGTTTCATGAAAGTGTGTTTTCATGTTTGGCATATGATGTACTGGGACAATGTGGTGTTTGCATCTTGGGATAAAAATATGTGTCTGCCTCACATAGCAAATTATAAATACATTTATAGGGTAACAAAGTGGATTTTGTAGACTGACCTCTTCCTGTAGTTGGACCGCAGAAAGGGTATATATTCTTGGGGCAAAGGGAGGTATGACTTCATTTTTATTTTTCCTTTATTTCCCTCCCCCCCTGCTTTCCTATGTGCTATTACTTTTTGTATTTAACCTGTTTAGGTTCTGTATTGTGTGAACTTGTTCTTGCTCTTAAATCCTGGTTAAGGCCTTCATTAGCACTGCAGTTGGAGGTCAAGGGAATTGTTGGCTTTGATGTGTCTTAGGTCCTTAAAGTCACAGTTGTCCAAATCTACATGTCCAGAACCTTGTGTCTGCCTTTATCTATCCATGTTTACATGGATAAACTGGCACCTTTCTCTTCAAATAAATGTTTAGCTGAGTCTGACTGCACAGAGCACTAATTTTACACTTTTGACAAAAATACTCTGTAGATCGTACTTTTTCTTGATTATTCTGAGACTGTTACTGCAAACTTCACTCACATATGGAAATTGATAAAGTTTACTTGTTGTCTGTTCTCATAGTATGAGGAGTTCACGAAAAACTCATGGCAGTTAGACCTGTAATACTGATTTTCAGTAGTTTTTCTTAGGAAAGTTGGAGAACTAGATGAACAATGAGCTCAACATAATGAGGGTATATTGTAAATAGCAGATGGTGTATTCATGTCCTTCCAATAAGGAGATAAGTCTCTATAACGTTGATGTATGTAGAATTAGGAGAGCAGGAATTAAAATGAAATTTACAGTAAGGCTATCTTTTTTGGGTTTTTTTCAGGGTGGGGTATGTTAAAATGATGTGAGTAGGGGTGGCAGATCACAGGGAGCCTAAAATAAGTTCCCTCACTTAGCTAAAATGTAGGAAAACTGGATCAGGAACTGTTCTCTAGTGAGAGGAGCATGAACGAATGGCTTGTTCCAGATGTGTACTCCCACCTTCACTGCTGACTGTCAAGTGCAGCCTTGGTGGAAAGATCTCAGGGTTTGGAGGAGGGTGAGATGCCTTTAAGTATAACAGTAAGTTAATGTTCTTTAATTTCATTTTATTCAAGTGAAGTATAGTAAGATGAACTTCTTACTGAACTTACCTGCATATTGCAACCACTAACTGATATGTAACCACCATCTAGTGGTAGCTGCCCAAGTTGCATAAAATTGCTGTCTAGAGGCCATCTAGTGGCCAGGTCTGTTTGTTTGGGTTTTTTTTTGGTTTTTTGTTTGTTTTAGGAGCTGGTGCATGTGAGTTAAAAACCTGTTTCCCATCTCAGTTATAAAGTACTGTTCTGTTTAGCATAACTAAAGAGAATGAGACAATATACTCTAAAGAATAAAAGTCCTTTGTGTGAACAGCTGGGGTTTTTTCTGCTCGATTCAGAAACTTGGTGTTAAAACTTGAAAAACAACACATTTTATTTGTAATACGTGGTAAAATCGTATTATGATCAATTATTCATTGTTGTTGCTCTGAAGTCTGGTTACATTGGTGAGACTCTGCTCTCTATTGGTCAGGGCTGGTGTCTGTCAGTTTCTCATTTTGATGTAAATAAATATTTTAGTGAATATATTCATTTTACTGTGAATGGCAAATGCAAAAAAAATTCGCTATCAGACCACTTCATATATTTTTTTATATTATGTATTTTTAAGTGGACTGTGCCTTATAGAGCATAGTAGAAACTTTCCAGAATGCCAGAGGAAATTATTAATAGGTGAGTTTCTCGGAGTAATTTTTTTTGTATGCACAACAAAAGAAAAGAATTTCTGAGCTCTTTCTTTCCGTTTTGAACACAGATGTAATTGTGATAATACAAGTAACTGTCATGACCCAAGGGTTTGTTTTCATGCTTAATCTGCCTTTAGTGGAAGTTTTTTGAATTATGTCTGATAGGCTCATCCTGGTACATTATCTGAAGGAGCTCCTTTTGGATATTAATAAAGGGCTTATATGGTTGTCTTTTGTATTTAAGGAATGGTTTAGAAATATCAACCAACCTTTCTTCCTGTGGGCCTCAAGAAGAATTGCAGAGCTCATCCAGATTCTTGGAAACCATGTAAGGGAGTTTTGGGTTGTCCCTGCAATGTAGGAAAAATGAATATTAATTTGAACTCCACAGATGGGTTAATAAGGAGGAAGAAATGAAGAAAATTGGTCAGTCATGCAGCTGAAGTCGAAGTTCTCATACAGAGATCTGATTTGTTCTTTTTGAGCGTCTGGGCAATTTAAGCACTGTATACAACTCATACCAATAAAGTCTTTCACGGGGAAATGTAAATGTACATGTTGTCCTAGATGCTGTATTGGAACAGATAATAATCATGCCGAGGTTTTGTAGACTAATGTTCATACAGTTTTCAAAGCTATTAGATGCCTCAAACAAACTTCACACTGCTAGGGATACCTATGTTGAGGGTTTCAAGAGGGCCCAAGATGGAAGGCAGAGTTGTTGTGCAAGCTTAGGGTGAACATAGCCTCCTGGTGTATGCTTCCTGAGGAGCGGGAAGTGTGGTTAAATGTCCTGTGGGAGGATTCCTCTGTGTGAATTAAGGAAACCTGACTTCTATATGTCTACATCACAAACGTTATGCAGGTTTCCCTTAGTCATGCAAGAGAAACTGAGGAGAAGTCACTTAACTAAAATTTTGGATGTTGGAAGGAGATAAAGGAACTGTTCTGTGGGTGCTTATTTCTGTCTGGTTATTAGGAGAGCCTCGCTGACCTTCATAGACAATCACCTAACATCTCTTACTATAGAAAGAATTTGACTTATAGTTTCTCCATATGCACTAGATATAATACAAAATATTTGGAATGAGGAAGCTTCCAGTTGGGCATTAAGACAAACTTACCAATAAGGATAATGAAGCAATAGGAATAAATTGACTAGGAAAGTTTCTGAACATTAATCACTAAGTAGAAAAAAAAATTGTCTGTTATCTGTGGAAGCTGATAACCACTACTTCTAGCGATCATTATCAATATGTAGGTGAGCCCTCAGGAAGAATCAAAAACATGTTACAGTTGAAGAATGGAATAAATTCTGTGCAGGAATGGGAAGAATAATTTCTAGTGGTTAATGAAGATCTGGAGAGTATTATATATTGTTGCAGTATACTTAGTAAGTCTAGGCCAACCATGAAGCATTAAGATCTTTGGTGTTTGCTATATATTAAAATAGTAAGCAATTGGACAAATTGTGGAATAAAGAATATAACTGAGCATGGTTGCTTTTTGTATATGTAATTGCCATTATAATCTTATAATATAATCTTGAGCCATGGTTAAAATTTGGAACCAGCATAAGTCTTCAGACTAGTTTTGCTGGCTTCTTTTCATGATGCTGAATACAAACTTAAGGTAGGTGATAATTGTGTGGCTATGGAAAGCTCAGTAAAAATCAGCAAGTGAAGTGCAAGAACAACTGGGGGAAAAGCAGATTTGGTATAATATGCTTGACATCGTTTCATCTCCTGATGAATTTCAGTACGTACAACTCAAAACTCTTATGCTTTGTATTTTGGCTGAAAACCTTAAAGGGAAATACAGCATAAATATGGGTGCTGCATTGGATATCAAGAAGACTTTTTATTAGAAAAAACCTTTAGTGCAACCCTCCTCCCAAAAAACCAACTTACCTGTGTTTCATCATGAGTTTTGTGGTCATGAGGAGATAACACTATTTTTTATATTCTTCTTATGTCAGTTACATTGATATAGACTTACTGTCTCCTCTCGGTGTCACTTCAGGAGTGACACTCAAAAATGATAGTTTTATCAGTCTCACTTGTCTGTATGGTGCTAGAGTATCAAAGGAAGAAACTGAAATCATGATGCCAGTGCAGTCAACCTGAGTTTCATCTAAATGTCTGAAATTCATTAATGTAAAGTCAACAGTAGTTCAAAGTTGGGCTCAAGTAGGAATGTAATCACTCTTGGGATAAGAAACCATTCTTGTTGTAGAGTGGTGTGTTTTGCAACGGGTGTCTAGAAGATGCACACAGAACCTGGCTGCAGGAAGACAATGGGCAAACAGAAGTTAAGAATGCTTTTTTTAGTTAAAACCATGATGTGGTTGTAGCAGCTCATTAGGCTTTCTATCTCAGTGTTAAGAATGGCTTTTCTTATGGTAGCATGTATTAGTGTCACAGCAGGTATATTGTCTGTGCGGGAATCTAATGGGAGCTGAAGTGATACGAAGGATGAGGTCATCTCTTTAACAACTGAGCAGTGTCATTTACATTTCACAAAGTGACTGGTTGCAGACAAATAGCGGAGGATACATTTGTTACAACTGTACAGCTTAGTTGTTCCTAGTAGATAGAGAAGCAAGTTGGTAATTTTAGAGAAATTAACAGATAGTTCCTTTTACTAGTCACTGTCCTCTAGAGTCTATTTTCTCCCTCGGCTTGGTAAGGGAAACTTGTGCTGTAGCTTCTCTATAGCAACATAGGGTTGAAAATTATGAACAACTTTAACTGCAAGAATTAATAATTAGTTGAGACAGTAATGAACTGTAGTAACTCTTACCAGGCGCAGCGTAAGGGGTAAAGCTCAGAGAACTTGCATGGCTGGCAGAAGATACACATGGATACACATGATGGAAAAAGATATACAGATAGGCAAATGAGGTTAATCTTGATGTAGAGAAAAGCAATTGGAAGGAATTTCAGTCTGCTCAAAAGCAGGAGATGCATTTCTGAATGCAAATAGTGTCTTTTGCAACCAGAATGAGACAAGGAGGATGATTTTTGGAGTAGCAACAGGATGTGGAATGTGAGAGAGATGTAATGGGAAAGACTGGAAACATGTAGATATTATTGTTGCCAATCTTAAGTTTGTTAAAATGATGCAACAACAAGGCAGTATTGGGAGAATTTCCCTAATATATTGTCTGAGTTTTACAGAGGTGGAAGTAACATTCCTTATGCTGCTGAAGACAGGGAATTTTGAATAGGTCCTTACTGTACAGTTTTTCTAGCAGATGGTTACAAATAAAAACTTAAATAATGAGATTTTTCTTCTCTGTATGCCTCACTCTTACTGGGATGTTTAAACTTCCATAGTCTACAACTTTTGTATAGTTTGTCTTGTCTCCTTATATAACTTGATGGAACAGCACACTGATTAAAGAAGAAAAAAACTTACTCTGAACAACATTGGAACAGGCTGATGCCTCTTCTTTCAAGAACTGGGCAAATATCTCAGTATTAAATATCCATCAAATACTTCTCCAGTGGCTGTAGATTCTATTTTGAATATTCATTTAGCTTAAGTTGAAAGGAGGGTAAAATTGTCATTGTGTTTGACTTAGATTATAAGAACTAATTTTCTCTCCTCATGTATTGGGAAATCTGTAATTTTTATAAGGCATGTACAAATGAGTTCAGCTACTATAGATTTTTTTTTAATATATAACTATTAAATATATAGAATATTTAATATATAACTACTATAACTTATTAGTTACTTAATTATAACTATTAATTTTAATATATAACTATTAAAATTGTACATATTCTTTAGTCTGTGTAGTCCATTGGAAGCACATCTGTCTTCTGTCCTTTTTAACATACATGTCTTTGGAGCCATAATCACAGTCACCCTTTGTAGCTTGAGCAGTGGAGAGAAAGAGCAGTGAACTCTTGTGCTGAGACAAGAACAGAGGATGCATTCAATAACGTTTGGAGAGCTTGCTTAAAATAGGGAAATCCTATTTTTAAAACAGCGTAATCAGGCTTTCTCAAATATAAGTGCTTTATCTGTGTTTTGGAAAGATAGGTAAATGTTAGGGTCACAATTTTGCTCTGTAGTTTTTTTTAATGCCAATTTGGATCAGCATTTATTTAAAGGTGGTTCCCCCCCTCCCTTTTTTTTTTTTTTTTTGTAAAGATTAGTAATTAGTATAAAAGTAAGAATTCTCATTGCCACCATCTATTGCCTGTGGCTCTGACCAAAGCAAGATGTTTTCTCACTTGTACTACATGACTATGTTGATGTGAAGTCTTCTAAAACTTCTCTTGGAACTTCAGTGTCTTTACAGTTCATGGAATTCCACTGCAGTTTTACAGACTAATTCTGCATTTGTGGGCAAATCATGCCATCTTCACATGGATTGTTGAAGGAGTTGTAACAAGATTTTAAATTATAAAAATAGTGGTTGTTTATAAATAATACTTCAAAATTTACTTAAAGAAAACTACTGAGCAGTTTTCTGTTCTTACTGTTCTGCATTCAAGCTTTAACTGAAAAGACAGACTTTTTTTCCTGTAGTGATTTAATGTCTGAGTTTTATGTGGCTAAGTTTAGGGATTTAAAACATTAAGGATTTGTATGCAGGGGTTTTGTTTCCCTTTGCCCCTCTTCCATTCCTTCTTTCCTCTTCTGTGGTTTTTGTGTTTACTGTGGAGTTCTCTAAGGTTTTCAGTTTTCCAGTGTCTTGTTCTCTCCAGAACTCTCCTGAGTTGTCTTCTTACAACAGCTCCTTCAGTTCTTCTATTTGGTTGTTTTCTTTTCAGATACCCTCACTGACTCCCAGAGCTGGGATATTACCCTAATTGTGAATTCCCACACCTTGATATAATACATGCAAACTGAAGTTGATACAGATGATGATGATGTTGATTTCCAACTACATGTGCAGATTTGAAACTTTAAGTTATTAAACTGCTAAGAGTTGTATAAAATTGTTAGTTGGAGCAATAGTGGTAGTTATACTCAATATCCTTTTTGTTCCTTGATTTCTTGAACTTCTGTGTAAAACTCCTAAACTCTTGAGCTTCTGTGTAAAACTCTTATGCTTGAATATAGATCTAAAGGAGAAGACAGTTACCCATGAAACATCAACTTCTCACCTTATCTTCATTTCTACACTATGTTTACAGGGCAAGAGTGAATACTTTTATTCCATTTGATCCAAACTGGATAAAGCTGAATATGCAACCTTGGTACATGCACGTATGTGTGCATGTAACTATGTTTTTGGTTATAAAAATATAGTGAGGGTTTTTTTGTTTTAATCCGAATCTTGTATGTTAAAATTCTTTGTGTGAATTTGCCCTTCATCTCTAGTGTAGTCTGGTCAGGTGTCTGTTACAATGTAATGCTTTATTTTATGTTGGCATTTTCTCTTTTGTAAAGCAGTAGGTTCCAACCTGTTTACCATTTGCTTTGTCATTAAGTGACTACACCATGGGGAATGTCTGGGTTCAAAGTCAGTCTCTGAAAGCCTGAATTACTGGAAGGGAATTAACTGTGTAAGCATGTCCTTAGTAGTTTAAAAGTGAAATTACTGTTAAGTCTGTTTGCTTAGGTATACAGATTAACACAGGCTACTGTTTCTTTTATTTTATAGTGGCGTTTATTTTCAACTGGATTGGATTTTGTTTATCCTTCTGTATAACAAATACTATAGCTGGAAGGTATGGTGCAATCTGTGGATTTGGTCTCTCCCTGATCAAATGGATTCTCATTGTACGGGTACGTTTCTTGATTCACAGTGTACAGACTCTGTTTGTAGAACAAACCCATAACAATTTATTCAAGGCTATATGATAAGAGAATTAAAAAACAGTATGTTAAATGCTAGAGCTTAACAGAGAGCCTAGAATTTTCCTAACTTTGTCTTTAGAGAGAATTTACTTGCTGTATAATATATGCTTACTAAAGATGAAGCTTAATCTATTTTTACCTGACATAGCATTTGATGTTCACATTTCCACTAAAATAAATGCAGAATGACTCAGTCTTTGCACAAATATTTATAAGTCTAGAGGAAGTGGAGCAAGTCCCTAAAATATCACTGGTATTATAGCGTCCTATATGAAAGATTTATAAATGTCTTGGCCTGTTGGGAAGGAATATCACGAAACATTTCTTCCTTACATTTGATTCTTCTATTCCTTGTAAGATACCCATCAAATCAAGTCAAAATTAAATATGAAGTTATTTACATTTTTACCATCTTACATGTTGAATTTCTTGATATTTTCACTGTAAGACTAGATACTTTTCTGAAGGGTGCATTAGCCAAATGGAAGTTACTTAGCTGACTAAGTGGATGCTAGACAAAATGTAATGATTCTTTCTGAGCCTGAATTCTGTGTATCTGAGACACAACATTTAAAATCTCATCCCTTTTAATGAAGAAAGAGATCTTGGATATCTTAGTTATCTTTTATGTTCTGCCAGTGATGATTTTTTTTTTTTTAATTTTTCCCTTTTGTGTGTGTTAGTAGCTGAAGTTGATTTGCTCTTAGCATGATAGTACGAAAATAGTAGAGAGATTGTGTGGTCCTTCCAGGACATGTACTGCATCCTTCTTGGAGCTTTTTTTTTAATTTCCTTTTTGGTCCTTTGGAACAGGGGAATGCTACTGGACCAGATGTAATTCTGTTATGTTTGTTGGAATTCAGGTGTTGAGATGGAAAGAGAAGACATGAATTTTTCAACTATACATGGGGATATTTTCAGCTTGCCTTGAAGCATACTAATCAGAGGGCAGAACTTGCTCATTGTGTCAGTTTTATTATTCCTCTCTGCTTGAAAATGTGCTCATAACAAACACAAAAATTAGTATGTGTTAAACTTCCTGAAGAATTACTGTGTTCTAGACTATAATTAAATAGGGTTTTTTGTATAATGTTTTATAATGTTTTTTTCTCATAGGGAAGATTACTGTACTCCTGTGTTATCTCCCTTCCTAGAGACAATAGCAGAAAACTGATGAGGTGTATGTCGACAGTTGTTTTAATGGTGACACACAAGCAAGGATATGTGCACAAAGTGGCTTTGTTCCTTTGTTTCAAATTCCTCCAGAGGCTTGTATTGCCCTTTCTCACTCAGGTTCAGTAGTACAAAACGTTATAGTGACTAAGCAGCCTGAGTTCACATATACTCTCTCTATCAGTTTTTACTGGGTGTGGCATGGATGGAGAGAGCCTGGAGAAAAAAAGCACAATTTTGCTGTTGGGGAAATTCTACAGCCATAGCTGATTCTACTCGCAGAGAGTGTGAGAGTAATGCACATAGGCCAGTATTTGATTGTTGCAGTAAATCTTCTTTCCAACTAAATGAAGTTGTAATTTTTAAAAAAGTGTATTGAGACATATATATATATCATAGAATCAACCAGGTTGAAAAAGACCTTCGAGATCATCATATATATGTGTGTGTGTGTGTGTCTGTATATATAGAGAGAAAGAATTGAAAATACTGGTAATCAAGTAAGATGGAATTAATATTGTTATCAAAATCCCCGGAATTGAGTATTTATATGGGGATAATGTGAATACCAACTCTTTAATTGAACTTAATAGTTCTGTTTATTCATATTTTTGTATTGGATTGATGATAGAAATGAATACAGTACAGGATCAAACTCTCAAATAATTCACATGATCTGGCTTTATTCTAGGGGAAATGTGGATTAATTGAAGAAAAAAACCCAGCTATATCTAGAGTTTTTAAAATATCTTGGATTTTTATCTCATTGCATATGTGGCCCAGTATCCACTCTTTCTTCCCCCCACTTCTTGGTTGATATGCTGAAGTGTCCTAGAAATGGCAAATAGGAAGCACTCTGGTAGGATGCAGTAAACATACTGAATGATATCAGGATGGAAGCATATGAAAAGTGTACAGAAACTACTAAGTAGATTATTCCTTCTGGCAACTTTTCGCACATCTCTCCATTTCTACTCATTATGTGAGTTTTGGAGACATTTGATTAGCCTTTTTATCAGTGAAGCGTGAAGTCTGGAGTCTGGTAAAGGCACAGATACCTGTCTCCAGTGCCGTCACACCCTGCCCTCCAGCTACCTCGCACATCACAGGGAGGACAAAACTGTCTACCATGGTCACTAACAGGAACAGCTGAAATGCCACTTCAAGGTTCATTTAGTTGTGTTCAGCTCACTGCTGGGAACTGAATGCTGGTTTGAAAATGAAAAGACTTTAATGAGTTGGGGGTCTTTATGGGGCTGGTATTCTTGGCAGCGATTAACAGTAGGGGGTATACAGAAGGTCAAAAGCTCTTCTTTTGAGAGGTCAGCAGAACATCCCTGTCTGATAAGATTAAACTAATGTGGCTTTTCGTGTTAATATCTAAAGCAGCAGGCTGCTGTAATGTGTTTGGGATGGTAGGCACTGGGGGGAAAAGAAGAAAATCAACAAGTGGCAATTCGTTTTAACAGAAAATGTAACATGACTAGCAAGTAATACAAGGGTTTTTTTCATATATATATATATGTTCTTTTATATACACACGTACGCGTGCGTTTTTTAGATATTTTAAATAACTTTGCCACAGACCAACTGACACTGGATGAGTTCTTTGTGTATTAAACTGCTGCACAAATACCAGTTTTGCGTTTTAGCAGGATACCTTTTATTTAAATTTGCTCTCTCCTCCATGCTTTCTGTATTTGTGTAGTGTGTTAAATGTGTCTTAGTCATCTGTCTTACTGCGGCTAAGCCTCCTATGAATTTCAGTTTTCAGATTATTTTACTGGATATTTCAATGGACAGTACTGGCTTTGGTGGATATTTCTTGTACTTGGTAAGTGGCAATTGAATTCATTTCTGTTTTGATGTGGAAGTATTCAAAGATGAATCATGTCATCGTAAGTAAGAGTTCTGTAACATGTTTAGTTATGTGTTTTTCTTTACTTGCTGATAGTTTTGTGTGTTGTTTTTATTTCCATAGTATTCACAAGGTTATTGGTTACCATAGTGGTGTTATTATGTGAACTGCGGACTATTCAAATAACCTTCAACTCAAAAAATTTTGCTCTGCATAAGTGATTATGTATTTAACTGAGATTTGTAATTTATGCTTTTTAAGCTACTTCTGCTGATCTAGTGGTGCAGAACTGTGTAACAAAATTTTGTTTTTATGTAGAGTACATACAGAAAAGTGAGTGATATATACTTAAATGTATAAATCTGTATGTCAAGTATTAAATTTTAAGAATTGTGACTGATATCAGGAAGGTGGAGTCTGATATTTTGTGCACAGGTCACAAAATGTCCTTTTCAAGTCCTTTGAAATGCATACTGCATCAGTAATTTCTCAGTAGGATGAGAGAATGACTTCATGCTTGCTGATCACAGTGCTCCCATGATGTCAGCTTTCTCTTAAGAGGTCTGTCTTCCCGTGTTCAAAGTCTTATGTGCATCAAATTCTGCTCTTCTCTCTGTTTTTAATGAGGATGTACCCAAGCACTATACTGTGGATTTTGTAATTTGAATATGTCATCTGAAATCATTTTCTTTTACAGAAATGAATGCTACTATCCGTTTTATTTTCTGTTTCCAACTCTGGAAGCACAGTAAACTGTTGCTGATTCAGTAGGTGGCACTCTTCCCTTTGAGTCAATTGACTTAAATGGCTAACAGTGAATGTTAGAATGAAATGCTGAGTAAATTAAAAAAGAAAAACAAAACAACCAACACTGAGGTTTTGAATGTTTATAACTCCTTATTTATCTTGAAAGAAATGCCAGAAGTCTTAAAGGACATTACCGTTATCTGCCTTTTAGTACTGTTTGAGGCCATTCATCAAACTTCCTAATACTCACCTTGCTCTACTGTTGTGCACTTTATAGCTTGAAATATGTAGAAACTGCAAATATTCAGCACATCACAGCATCAGTCCCTTGAACGCTTTCATATTGTTTGAGGTGATTGTATTGAAGTAGGAAGTGAAATGACTCTTTGCAGGCACAAACATCTCCATTTAAGTCTTTGATTAAAAACAAGCCTTGTGGTGCCTGAGATTGAGGTTTGACACTTTTTTTCACTAGGATGAAAATATTGTGTTCTTCCCCAACACCTTCCCCCACCATGTCTATGGAAAAAACTATAGCTCTTCTTTTCACTAGTCTTTTGCAGCACATGTTCAGAAAGAAGCTCATTTTAATTTGGGAAAGCCTTATTTTCAGTCTAAATTGTTTGAGGATTTTTTTTTTTTAAATCACGAAGTTTAGGATATGCTTTGCAATAAAAGGCACTGTGAGGCATTCAGTATTCATCCAGCAGTCAGTGTTCCCTTGTCTTACAAATGTTTTGCATGAAATACACCAACAATGTTTTTAAACTGATAAAGTGGTTATACCAAGATTACTGGAACACCATAGAAGGATTTGACCCAACAAAACTACTTAGCAGGACATGAAGGAGTTATTATCATGCCACGGGAACACTGCCAGCCAGATCTGCGTTTTGTTGGTTCAGATAAATTTTCCATTAGACCACGAGAAGTAGCATGTCCAACATCTCTTCAGAAGTGAATGAGTTGTAGTCTTTTTTTATAGCCCTTTGACATACTTGAGCCCACCTACTGCCATCTCCTCTCTTCTGGTATTCACCTATCGGTTTCTGTTCCCTTTCCTTCTTTCAAAATCTGACAAAATCTGCTAACATGTCACAGAAAAGTGAAGTGGTCAATTTCCTAGGAGCTGTCATGTACAGTGAACAAATTGGAGAGAGACAATTCAAATTTTCAAATTTAAATGTTAACCAGTGTTTCTTTTTGAGGAACACAGTGTAAAGTGGGATGGTTTTTTTTCCTTCCTAAAGAGAGAACTATAAAATATGGTTGAACTTGGACTGGTTGTCCAGCATGTGTAACGCAGAAAATATGCTATCAAACACCTTAAGAGCCGCCTGCCCTCATTTTGCTGTTTCAGCTGCTTTTCAGTTGAATGTGGGACTACCTCTGGTAATGTCTGGGCAACAGCTTTTCTGGTAGACTTGTGGTCCACATCTTAAGGCTTTCCTCTCTGTGCAGAATTCGCCTTAATCACAGAAACATGTCTGGCTTAGGTAAAGTTCCCCTAGTTAGCAGATCATCCTCTGTCATTTTATTGTTTCTCTGTCTATCCTAATGAAGCTTTGACTTAAAAAAAACCAAAAAACAAAAAACAACAAAAGGAAAGTTAAAAAAATTGCAAGCAAAAAGCATTTACAAAAGAAATTATCACAGCAGAAAATCAGGGGCTCATCCAGGACAACAGAAAGAAATAGCATCATGTAGGAAAGGGGAAAGAATTAAATCCTTTGCTATACTTGTTAAACCTCAGTTTGAATTTTCCTTTGAACTTTTGGAATCTTAATACATACGTGTATCTATACACGTAGGCATATATCTCCAAGATACTGTTGTTGTAAATGAACTTCTCTGTGACTAGTGTGTACATCTTGTTCCTCTTAGCTGAAATTTACTTTCAAATGCAGTTAAATGTAAGTATTTTAGAACAATTTTAAATGTGGAGTTAACAAAAAATGTTGTCTTAACACATTTTGAGTAATTTTCTCTGACAGTTGTTCTTCTTCCTCTTGGAGAGGTGTTTTTTCCTGAATGGTTAAATCTCAAGTCATAATCTACCATAGCTTAGTACTGGCTTACTTCTAGAGCAATCTCTACCTTCTGTCTTCTTTTTTTTAAACTCTTTTGACTTGCAAGATGTTTATCTTACACATGTCTAGAGGTACATTTTGTGGTTCAGGTAGTCTTCTAACACACTAGTAATTTATTTTGAGAATTCTAATTGAAAAGAATGTGCAAATCATATCCTTTTGTTTTTCAGGGTTTTTTTTCTTCTGTCTAAGTATTTTCATGCAGTCTTTTTAGCAGATGATACTTGAACCCAGAATGACTGTAAAATTTCTGCAAAATTTTCCATAAAACTGAATCGTCATCACAAGATAAAAGCTGACTTTTTTGTTGAATTTGTGAACGATACATAAAGACCTTGCTTTACTTTGTATAATCTAGGTTTAAAAAAATTATGTTAAAAAAATAACATGTGATAGTGTTGTACTTATGTTAATATACTTTATTTTGTGCATTTTCTACACTTTCAGGACTCCTCTTGTTCTTTCGAGGCTTTGTTAATTATCTTAAAGTCAGAAATATGTCTGAAAGCATGGCAGCTGCTCACAGAACAAGATTTTTTTTCTTGTACTGAAGGTAAGCATCTTTTATCTTTCCCAGGAAAATAGAGACGAATGAAATATTAAAAATAAATAAACTATTGTCACAAAACAGCAATTACATGTTTTTTGAACATCTGTCATGAATACTGCATATATTCTTCATGGACTCGGTGGTATGTGTAGTCTCTTATTTGAAAGTAAATAATGCATCTTGTTGCCTCCAGTCCTCCCTTGAAGTAACGTTCAGTAACAAAAATGAAGAGGAACATCTTGTTTTTCCGAAGCAAGAAACAGTATCTGCCGCCTGTCAGGATACTGTCCTTTGTGTTGGAAAACTGGCTTTAGTAGTCAACCTGTTGTCAGCAAGTTTGGAAGCACTAATCTGCCTGCATATTAAATCTGATTGACATGGGTTTGAACATGCAAACAATAGATGAGCATTGTCTCTCTTTACACGACTGGATTACGACAGTCATGTACAAGTATGATTATTGTGTATGCAACAATGTGCTTTATGTATCCTTCAGGTAGCTGACTAATCAGTCTGGCACATATCCACTCTTTTTTTTCTTTTTTTTTTTTTAATACTTTTTATCCGTTAAGTGGATTTATTGGACTTCACTATGTAACTTCAACTAGGGGTCTTTATTTATGTTCAACTTCTTTTATTTAAATTGCATGATGAGATAAATTTAAGCCTAGAAATAAGAATTACAGCATTTTCATTGCTCTGCACTTTGCAAAATGCTTAAAGACTGTTTTGACTTACCTGAGAAGCTATGTTTGCTGTAAAAAAAAAAAAAAAGTTTTTGTACATTTTCTCCAGGATTGATCACAGGATCAATATTAATTAACCAGCAACACGTTATTGAAGCATGTAAAAAAAAAAAGGACTGTATATGTTTAAAAAAACCTAGTTCATTTTATTCCTTTTATATAAGACAGTGATACACATTTAAAAACAGGTAATGATGAGTATCTGTACTATACAATATGCACTTGATCATGGAAAAATCTGTTAACATAACTATAGCATAATATTTCTCTTTCATGTGCCATTTTGTCAAAATTATGTAGTAAGTTAATTAACTGAGGCATATATTGTCTTTTAGTAACCAATCTAAATTAACAACTACATGGAAGTATTTCCTTCTTGCAATAGTTACATATGGCTTCTCAGTGCTGTGTATAATCTCTTCAGAATACTGAAATTTGTAGAGACAAGGCTGAAAATATCTGTTAGCTTTCAGTACAATAAAGTTTTAAAATGCTACTTTTAAAAAACAGTTGTTGGGACTAAATGGTCTTTGAGAACTGTAGCTTGAAGAGAATAATGAGAGTGTAGGATAATGTCGTCTGGGATTCCTTGCTCTTCTGCAGTTAAAGTTCTGCTTTGGGACAAAACAGTCTTTAATCCAGCATAAACTGAAGTTAATGAGTTGTCCTATCTAAGTTCAGTGGCTTTGAATTTTTCCTTTACCTATCACCACCACTGAGATGTATCGGTTGTGGGCTGATAAGATCTGTGGAATGTTTGTAGAGCTTATATTTACAATATTTACAATATTAACAATATTTATAATATTTATAAATATTTATAATATTTATAAATATTATGTTTTTGAAGCATCTTAAGTACTGAAACAGGAAGTTCACATTAATGGCTATCACAGTATAATGTCCTTATCCTTGCACAGACAGGTAGCTTCATCTACAGTGACTCCTCTACAGTGACTGTTAGTTTTAGTAAATAACAAATACAGTTAGAAAATATTCTCAGTTATTCTTTGAAATCATAACAAAATAACAGTAAAGTTTGGGGTTTTTTCTCCCATCTTGACATGGGTGAGTAGGGAGGCTGCTGTTTTGCTGAAGTTCAGGTTTGCTAGTCACTTCGCAATGCTATTCTAGTGGATCATGGTGGTGAACTGAAGTACAACTCTTTCTTTATCTCTAGACTGCATCGAACAGACATTCCTTTCCAGTGCTGGTGTGAAACTTCCAGATGATGTGTAACCCTCCAAGTTAATAAGACAGAAGACTACTAAAACAGGAAGACAAATTAGTGAAGATATGGCTTTAAGAATGAATGACAGGATGCTTTATGCTCAAATACCAGTTCTGGTCATTCTAGTAAATATTTATTATTGCTGCCTCTTTTTTTTTTAGCACATTTGTATATGTGCTTATTAAAAAGATAATATTGAAGTAAGAACAAACTATCTGTAAGTATAGATTAGGTACAGTCAGACTCAATCTGTGCTTGTTGTGTCTGAAAGATTTAAGTGGTAACTTGTTTCACAGCTTCTATGTACCACTGACTTGGTGATCTGAACTTTTGAGTAAAATAAAATGCATTAAGTGATTCAGATTAACCAGTTCAGACAAATTTTTTTTATATAATTTAGATTCATCTAATGATTGTATAGAACATTTTTAAGTTTACTAAACCCCAAAGTTCCTTGTTGTCACAAACTTGTATTCACCAGTATTTTATCAAATTCAAAACAACATACTGGTTTGCTTAAAAATTATAAACTTTGAGTTCCCTGTAAATAATTCTACATAAATGACTGTTGGAATTGCTTCTTAGGAAATATGTAAAAATATATTTTGTAACAGCATATTCTCTAAATTTTGTTTAACCTTAGAGCTATATACATATTTTTTGTTAATTGGCTATTAAGGGTATAGTTATTATTAGATGTAATTTTGGAGGTTTGCATTCTTGAGTTCA
This sequence comes from Corapipo altera, assembly GCF_003945725.1. Classification (NCBI taxonomy): domain Eukaryota; kingdom Metazoa; phylum Chordata; class Aves; order Passeriformes; family Pipridae; genus Corapipo; species Corapipo altera. The sequence goes on along the minus strand of NW_020884872.1, from coordinate 48,613,935 downwards.
GTATAAATACAACATCCATACTGAGGGCTTCTCAAAAAAAAAATCATATCGCTATCTTATAATGCTTGTTTAGAATAAATACTTTGCCATTTCATAAGAATAAACTAGTTTAAATGCAGGGTAATTTGGGAAATAATCTATGAGGGGAAAAAAATATTTCAAAGCTCTGAAAGTACAAAATGTGTGTTGCACCTCTCCCAGTATTCATTTAAGGTATACCATTACTTTCTTATAAATATCATCTCTTTAAGGGGTACTGTCTACTGTTCATGCATGTGTGGTTTCTTTTAAAGTTTATGAAATTTATGCGTCTCATTAAGTAGGAGAATACATCTCTCAGTCCTTTGTACAACTGGAATCTCAGTTGCAAAAATGCATTGGTTGTTGGTTGCACCTTTGAGGGGGGAAAAAATACAAATACTTTCCTGCAGTTTTTCTTTTTATATTAGAATTCTACCTTTTTATTACTAACATTAAAGCCAGTGGGGTTTGTTGTGTTAAGCTAGTTCTGTATTGACTTTTGTATCTATAATGAATGTTTAAAATATATGTATGTAAACTGGTCACATTATTTTCCTAATCTTTCAGAGATACAGATAGTGACTAAAATTTTACGGGCACCTCTACTTCTCTAAGGAAAGAAGAAAGTTAAATATTACGTTCAGTATCCTATTGGGATTTCCTTCTAAACTTATCTGTTTTTTCTCTGTTATTTTGCATTCACTGTCCAGATGAAAAAGAAGTGGATAATAAAGCATTGCTTTGTTTTGCTAATTAAGACAATGTTTTTTGGGATTTTTTGTGTACTTCATGTTGAAAAATGCACACTGCAGTATTTGTGTCAACATGTAATTATAGAAAAATTACTTGGCAAAATAGGTGCTGACCAATCCTCTCTTCTCTTTCTCATCTCGTATTTTATGTGAAGAAACTGTTAGGACATTTCTTTTAAGAAGTTAATGCGACTCTGCAAGGCGTGCAGTATCGCCTCATTTTCTGTGCTTACCAATATCAACTAGTACTGTCTTCCAACTATATCAATTTTCCCATATTATTAAGTAGCAGACTTCTGATAGAATTATTTCTGTTTGGTCCACTGCACTTTACAGAAAGCTTTATACAGATATTTTGTGTACTACCTTGGAAAAATTGTCATTTGGACAGAAAGAAGATGTAGAGTTAAAAATGTACGTGTTATCTAATCCTTTCTGGTTGATGCAGCAGTTTGGAAGCCTGAAATCTCATCAGCAGGAGGAAGGGAACTGGGACACTGTTTTCAAAGACTCTGCAATCTATTCCAGATGTGTCAAATGCTGCATATTTTCCTTGCTATTTCCTGTGAGCTCGGTTTGGAGCAGCTGGCTCTGTGTTTTAGAGACACCTGGCCAGCTTTTCTTTGTGTCTTGTTGGGGGCAGGGGGAGAAGCTCCAGTATCACAGTGAAGTTGACTGTAAACAGATTTTGTATGAATGCAAATAAATAAGGCTTTGAAACTTGGAGCAAAAACAGCTGAAGGAGGGGAAGTGAGGAGAGAAAATTCCATTTTATTTGAGCAACAGGCATTATAGTAATTTTTCTAGTTTTGTCACCTACTTTTATTGATATAGACACCACAGGAAGATTGACATCTTAAATATGATTTAGATAGCCTGTGGGCTATTTCAGAAATGATCCATGACTCACAGTTCAGTCTTCTTACAGAGCAGAGATTGTCTCCAAGCTTCCGCTTTGCTGTCTCATCCTAAAGTATGGACACAGTCCTCATCCTGCAACACCTTTTAACCTGATTTCAACACCCTACTCTTTCTGTATCTGCTTCCCTCCCTTTGAACAGTGACAACAGGTGAGGAAAAGTGACTTTATTCATGTGTTACCATAACATCAGAAACCTTTTAATCTCTTCCACATTTTGAGAATGTTTTCCCATAATACTCTACATTAGTTCCTCCTGTGTTGTTGTTTGCGTTGTTCACTTAAGCAAAAAAGTTCATCTCATGGAATAACGATAGCTTCCTGGGCTTTTGAAGAGAAGGTGAATAACCTCTGGTATGGAAACAAATATCTCTCAATAAGGAAAAGATATATTCCTATCATGCTAAAACACGATTAGCATATGTGCACATTCCACCCAGAAACATTGGAGTCCAGTGTATTGTTTCTTCTGTGTACATTGTTCTTTTCCACCATCCCAAAATATTTACCTTTTTTTTTTTTTTATAATTCTGAGGATACTTTTACCATCTGTATATCCTCTACTTAGCATATGCTTTCCAGTTCCACATCCCTTCTCCTTTCTCTGTCACTGACTATACATCCAGCAAGGACAGGCAGAAGGCTTCTCTACTGCATGTTGGCTGCAGTTAATAAATAAAGCACTTAGCAATTCCGAAGAGGTTTTTTTGTGCTCTGCAGTGATGGTTTGTGTCCTCATAAATCCATATTTTACAGGTAAGCGAACTTTTAAAATCAGTGACTCTCAGACAACTGAAAATGCTTAAAATACGTAACTGTGCCATCCACCCGTTGTAAGCATTGTGTGTACAAGTGGAATTAAAATTATGGCAGAATTTATCTTGTGTATGAGTCTGAATAGAATCGTAGAACGATTTAGGTTGGAAAAGACATTTAAGATGATCTTGAAATGTTTCCCTGATACATAATTGCCTTCACCTCCACAACCCTTTTAAAATGAAACAAAGTGAGTTTTCCTGGATTTTTACCTGTGGTATATTTTCTGTGTGAGGAAACTGGAATGCAATAAGGCTTAGAAGTATTGCAAACAGCATCAGCTCTCCAGCTATTGTTCCTTTTTTTAATGTGTAAACCAGAATGGTGTCTGTTCAAAAAAAGTAATATTATTTGCTTCTTTCTTACTGAGGGATGGTCACAGTTATCCCCATGTTTTTACTTCTTTTAGTCTTCACTCTTAATTTTTCTTGTGGTCAAAGAAACTGTGTGTTTGTGGGCATATCCTTGTTGTACTGTGAGAAGTTGTTCATTGATTCTTCATTATACATAGCTGCACACATGCCGGTCCTTCTTAGTTTTCTGGGTTGGTGTAGTCCCATGGCTCCCAAATGCCCAGTTACACATGGAACATGGACTCCTGCTGCTGTAAGTTGTTTATGAGTTAAATAACTATAAAATGTGCTTCACTTGGATGCGTTCATTAACTGAGTCTTTTAGTTTAATATGTTTGCAGTAGCATTTCTGGTCAGTCCACTTCTCCTATTGTATCTAGCTGGTGAGAGCTTTCTGCTGGAGTCTGGGGTGTATTTATTGTGCGGGTGTTATAGCAAAGTCTACAGGTCTTACTGGTGGAAGTGTTACTGGAATAAAGCCAGTGCTAATCATCATGTAAGTGGTAGCATGAGCACCTGCAAGACCATTGCTTACTTCAAGCAGGCCTACAGGAGAGAGCTGGATGGGTACTTTTTACAAGAGCGTGTAGTAATAGGACATGGGATGATGACTTCAAACTGTAAGAGAGAGAACAGGTTTCAGTAGGTATTAGGAAGAAATTCTGTGAAGGTGGTGAGGCACTGGAACAGATTGCCTAGAGAAGCTGTGGATACCCCACCCCTGCAAGTGTTCAAAGCCAGGTTGGGTGGGACTTGGAGTAATCTGGTCTAGTGGAAGGTGTCCCTGCCTATGGCAGGGCGGTCGGAACTAGGTGGTCTTTAAACTCCCTTCCAACTCAAACTATATATGATTCTATAATTCTTTGATTCTTAGTGTCAAATTAGTTAATTACAAGTCAATCTTTTTTTCATAGAATTTTCATAGGCAGTTTTTATGGGGATTTTCATCTTAAAGAATGACAAATTGTTTTTGGTGGAATAAATTTAGCTCTGTACCTCTTTAAACAAGGAACTTCTGAAGACAGCACTATCAATTCACTTCTCTATATACAAAGAACAATGGAAATAATTTCTGCAGATTAAATCAATAAACCATTTCTACCTGAAATGTGAATCAGATCCCAACTTAGAAGCTGTTACTTTGAGGATAGTCTCGCTGTGGTTAAACAAAACCGAGGAATTTCTATTGTAAGTAGTTATCAGTCAGTTGTAGTGTTACTGTACTTTGGATTCTCAAGTGCTGCTATTTTTCCCCTGAGAAGTCAGAGTTTTGGGGGTTTGATGTTGTGTTTGTTGTTTTTTTGCAGTTCTTTATTTTGTAGTAAATGCGCACCAGTTCTACTGGTATTCATCATAATGTGGACACATAATCCTGTGGTTATGAAACTTGTTAGTTTACACATTCAGGAGTTAATATGTTTCTGAAAGCTGACGTGACCTGTTGGACTTGGCAGGTTACATATGACTTGGCTCAGTTCTCTGCCTAATTCCTCCTTCATAATGATGCAGTGTGCTCTGGATATGTCATAGATTCAAGCTGAGATTGCTGCATATTCAACAGAGATTCACTGTGAAGGGAGAAGGAGAAAAAAGAGGAGAAGGACTACTTGGATCTTTAACTCTGGGTTTGCAACAGCTGTCATAGCAGATATTTCTGGCAAGATGACCAGAGCACATCTGAGTGCAGTCCTCATCCCCTTCTTCCCCAGTTGACCAACCACTTTGTGTACCTATGTAATCTGTGAAAAGGACCCTCAGGTTTTCTTTCTGAGACAACTGAAACAGCAAACTCTCCATCCTTGGACAGGGAGAAGGAGGTCCCAGCTGGCTGTCCACTACAGCACTTGGCCAGCAGTTGTTAGCTTAGGTGGCCTTACGGGAAATGCCTCTCCATCTTATTCTGCCTTGCCGGCAAGAATGCAATCTGCACCCCTGTCTTTGATTGTACAATCTATGTGGCATATGCAGCTTACTCAACTCTTTCAACACTGAAATTTACATTAATGAAGAAATCAGTGTTGTCAACTTTGTATTTTGCCACAAATCTTGTGATGTTGAGTACCTTTCCTACCCTTTTTAGTGTGGTACCTACACAAGTTTAGGGTTGAAAAAGGTGTGTTCCCTCCCAGCATGCTTTTTAAAATCTCATAGATGAATGTGATGCATTCATTAACACTTGTTCCTAATATCCTGAGCAGACCCCTGTGCAAAGGGGTTACTAAGATTTGTGGCTGGCTGCTTAGGAATTACTCATAAAATTTACACTTTTTAAAGAGAAACTGCTGCTTACTAGAAATGTTATCTATCCAGTAACAGCAACAGCTGGAGGGGGATCATAGATCAGAACAATAATAGTTCTTAGTAATAGCATCTAATAGATTGTTTTTCAGTGAGTAAAAAAATTCAAGTACCATGTTAAAATTTTTATGTTGCAGTGTTTTTTTACTTGTTTCTAACTTTGATTTTCACATTTAATGTGAATGGAGGATGTAGACAGCTAAAGTGTGAGTATTACAGTTCTCAAAGGCTCTTACTTAATTTGGTTGTCCTTAAAGGGTTGTGCGTGTTTGAACTGCAAACCTGAAAATTACTTGGAGAGGTTTCAAGAGCAATAAGAATTTAAGAATCAAATTGATAGAGGAGGTATACCCAGGAAATAAAGCAAAAAAAAAAATTCCCTGCAAAGAAAACTTAATTATTTTGTAAGTTGAAGAAGGTATCTACTCTATGATAATAATTAGCTTGAAATTTTGTGCACTTGCCATTTTCTGAGAAATGTCTTGGGTAAAGTAGTGTCGGGATTTTCTTTTTACCTCCACGATTAGACTCTTCAATGGGATGTCATGAAGCCAGTACAGTTCTTAAGACTGGGTATATGTGTTAAATCTGAACAGTACGTGTGATACAGGATAATAACGATTCTTGTCTACCTCAATTCTCCTAAAGATGTATAATGCTAGAAGATCCTGCAGCTCTTTTGATTGTGTAATATAAAAATTAATAACTTGATAATACGGGAAGATACATTGTTCTTTGCTTTTTGCTTTCAGAAAGTCAAATGACTATACAAGGTCCTGTACCTGGGCTGGAGCAACCCCCAGTATTCAGTATAGGCTGAGGGGTGAAGGAGTTGAGAACAGTCCTGCAGGAAGGATTTGGTGGTGCTGGTGGATGAGAGGCTGGACGTGACCCAGCAATGAGCACTTGCAGCCCAGAAAGCCACCTGTGTCCTGGGCTGCGCCAAAAACAGAGGCCACCAGGGTGAGGAAGGTGATTCTGACCCTCTACTCTGCTCTGGCAAGACCTCACTGGAGCACTGCATCCAGCTCTAGGGACCCTAGCACAGGAAGGAAAGACATTGACTTGTTGGAGTGAGTCCGCAGGAGGGCCATAAAGATGACTAGAGGGATGGAGCATTCTCCTGTGAGGAAAAGGTGAGGGAACCGGGAGCTGAGCTTGGAGAAGAGAAGGCTTCAGGGAGACGTTATAGCGACCTTCCAGTACCTTAAGAAGGCCTACAGGAAAGTTGGGGAGCAAATCTTTTAGCAAGGCCTGTTGCAATAGAACAAGGGGTAACAGTTTTAAATTGAACAAGATTAGATTTAGACTAGGTATAAGGAAGAAATTTTTTATTATGAAGATGGTGAAATACTGGAACATGTTGCCTGGAGAGGTAGATGCCCCATATATAGAAACATTAAAGGCCAGGTTGGACAGGGCTCTGAGAAAGCTGATCTAATTGCAGATGTCTATGCTTATTGCAGGGTGTTTGGACTAGATAACCTTTAAAGGTTTCTGACAACAAACTGTTTTTAAATGTTATCACACACCTTTTTTTGTTTGTTGTTTTTTCTCTGTAGATTTTATAGAGTCTTGCTCATGATGGTATCTGTGCTATATAAGTACTATATATAGAATTTGATCTCTCTGTGGTCCATGCCTGTAAAGTGATTTACTGTGTTTTAAGTATACATTTCAGTATACATTTCAGTTATGATATCAAGAGAAAAGATAGTGTGGGAGGTATTTTTGAAAAATAAATCTAGTGAAGTTTGCTTTTGGTTTGCTTTAGAAGTTTCAGCAGACCGTTTATGACTTCTGCATCTCAGCCCCAAAACTATTAATTGTAGTGATAATGGCAATTTTTCTGTCTTTATTTCCTTTGATATTTTCTTATTCTGTTTTTGACGCCTGTGCTAATGCTTTGTGCAGTGTTTAGTACAGTCCCCACTCCCCATCTTTTTTAGAGCTGCTCATTATAGACCATCTGTGTTACAAAAGTGATTAAACAGCTCATTTGTGTGATTTAATCCAGATTTGGGGCTTGTGAAATGCATAGGATGCAATCCAGTAGTATTTGTACTTCTGATTAGTACAGAGTTGTTTTTCACTTCAAATGAGAAATACCATACAGTTAACTCTCAGCTGTCCCGAGGCAGCTTGTCTGTGTGGTGAATTGGTGAATCCCACGGCCTGACACCTGTACTGATCTTGTTTGGCTGCCAGGTCTGTGCTGATCTGTTTAGTCACGGCAACCACACTGCTAAGAGCTTTGATTTAGGTTTGAGTTTGGAAAAGTTACCTTCTTTTTTCATGATAGTAAGAAATGAGTCTCAGACTAATGTATGTTGCATTTAAGTTCCTTTATGAGGCCCATTTTAGGTGTATTACTTGGTTATACAACAGGTTGAAGCTGAAATCCTACTTTAAGCATTATTTCTACATTTGGCGTAAATAAAAATCACCTTTCCCGGGTGTCCCAACTCCAGGTTTCAGCACCTTCTTACATGCTTTCCTTTGGACCAATAGGTGCACAGTCAGGCATTTGGGTTGAAGGGGACCACAGGAGGTAATCTGGTGCGAGCTTCTGTTTAAAGCAGGGCCAGTTCTGAATTGAGACTACATTACTTAAGACTTTGTCAGATGGGTCTTAAAAACCCCAGAGCACAATAATTTCCCATGTGTCTTGGGTGACTTGTCCCAGTGTTTCATTATCCTCGTTTGTTGTCATCACTGACCGAGTTTTGATGAGGCACATGCTCAGGGCCTGCTTCCACAACACCCTGGTGTACCAAGCTCTCTCCTAACAGGTGAGTCCTGGCATGAACGGGGTGTAACTCGGGTCTCTGAGCTACTGAGCAGCTCTGCAAACTGCTCTGCTGTCAAGTGACAAAGGGGAGAAAGCATTTTGAAAGAAAGTGTCCAACCTCTAATGAATTGCTCACATTTCCAACACTGAAAAGGTATGGTGGGTCTTCCACTATTTCTTGCCGGCTTGTTTAAGGATCTTAACACTAAGGGCATTGGATGCTGTGCTTACTCTGAATCATTCCTAAAATTATCGCCCCCATGAGGCCTCTTCCTCAATACACGGCATCTGGGTATTCTGTGATTCCTATTTCAGACTGATTGTTTAAGTACCTGGATCATTTGCTGAGGGACTCATGTAATCTAATTTCATTTGCTTTAAAGTTCACATTTGTCATCTAGTCTAGTTAGTCACCAAGGATTACTCTGTAGTCAGACCAAGAAATGCATCTTCAAATGATGCTTTTTTCCACCCAAAGCCATATGTCCAAAATGGAGTCAACAGAATCAGTGTTGAAAAGTATTGGACCTGCAAACTACACTTTTCAGTACCTTATAAAAAATGTGCCCTGCAGGAAGAAAACAATAGCTTTTGGTCACAATGGAGCTTGCTGAAGAGTTCCTCGTTTATTTCTTTCTGTGAAATTCAGCTGTGCAATTTTCCCCAGCTTCCGGTGTTCCTGCCCTTTGGGACCATCTGTCCTATGGCTGAGGGTACCATGACTTCCAGAGTTGACAGTCCCATGGGTTCCCTCCGGATCCTGTCTTGTATTTGGCAATAGACTTAAGCCTGTGGTGTTTTGGATGAAATGGTTTGGGCTTTGTGAAATCCTGTTTTCCTACGGGCTATGTTTCATAAGAAAATAAGGATCAGCTGTTCACTCCCTTCTGATCCAAGAAGTGTCAGGACATAATGGACCAAGTATGCAGATGTTGAATTTTTTTCACAAAACATACCATTGAGCTGTGGGACTCATTCTCACAGTATTTTGGTATTTGTTGTGATTAAAGTAGCTAAGTTCTTTACAAAGACCAAAGAAACCAAATTTACATGGCGAGACTCCTTTTTGGTATGACTTGTAGGGGCTGTATGTTTTCATGATAGAGCTGACCAGGTGTGTTAAGTATGCCACACAGCAAACTGCTAGTCAAAATGACTGTCATGTTCCCAGCTCATTTATGTAGTTTATGAACAGTCTTTCTAGTTATTTTGGTATTAATTGCTACTTGAGTGATTTTGAGAAGTTCCCAGGTACTCCGAGGCCTACAGCTCCATTTGATTCTTGAGTCCTCCTGCTCTGATAGCGAGAGCTTTACCAGTTCTGAGTCTTAGACACTTGGCATGAAGAATAACAATTCTGCTGCAGGACTGCTACTCCACAACTAGGCAGCACTTTCTAGATGAGGCTTAGGGACTTGCATTGACATGAATTAAGCAAATTTTCCGAGACAGCCTGGGACACTCAGTGCTCCGCAGCTACAGAAAGAAAGGACACGCAGGCCAGTGGTGCAGAACGGCTTCCATCTGCACAGATCTGGCAGACCTACAGCAGACTGATTGCATCCATACTTCATATGTGTGCTCAAATGGTTCCAAGGCTTCTGAGATAGTGTTTGGAGAACTGAGACAGTAGAAGAAGAATGAGAGTCAAACCTGATGCGATATTAGTCATATTGCCTGTTGGGAGCCTCCTCTGGAGTAATTTCTTGCCTGAATTGCATCTAGGTTAGGTCAACAGGGAGAGAACTTACTCAGCAAAATAGAAACAGAGAACGACCTAACAGCACCTCTGTGCAGAAGATTGGGGCTCCAGTACTTGCGTTCAATCCATGACACCTTCACTGAGCAATGTGGCATAACCTTAAAAACTGTTTTCATGATGCCACGAATTTACTTAGCTGCAAACTCAATCAAATAAAGCCTATAAGAAGCCTCCATATTGTTTAAGAAGTAGTGTAGATTCCCTCTCGGGTCTGGTAAACTGATTCGGTTGCTCCAAAATAAGCAAGATTTTCTAGTGAATTGGAAAGTTAAACCTAAACATTTCGATTTCTTGTATGAAATGGGAAGTGATCCAAAACAATGCAGTAAGATGAAGGATTTGAGGAGTATATGACTGTGGCCACTGAAGAACAGGAGAGTTTAACACGACTTGAGCTCAAACTTGCACTTGCCACCACTATACAAATTAAAGTGGTGTGACTGTGTGATTTCCAGGCAGGTAGCAGAAGGTGTATGTTAATATTTAATTGTCATCCTGTATGATGTAGGAGTGCCTCCCTACTCCCACCTCCACTCCACATCCCATCTTCTGGCAGGCCAGTTTCCATACAAAGGAAGGAAGTTGCAGCAAGCTCTGAAAATATCCTCAGTTCTATACAACTGTAAAAGGAAGGTGTGTTACTGAATACACTCTCCCTACCCAGACAGAGAGACCACACTTCATGGTTTCACAAGCTCTAAGGCCTCAAGTCCTGCCAATGTTAGCATATAATCTCTTGGCATTTGTAAGTGGTCCCCTTGCTCTTGAAGAGTGGGGGAGTTTAAAAGAGAGGTCTCTCTTTCTAGGGCTGAAGTTTCATCTGTTTTTTAAAAAATCTCAATCAGTGTCTTTGATTAAAGAGCAAACACAGAAAATGTGACCTGTTTTAATATTTTAGTCATGTTTTCTTCCTTTGGATTTCTGTAAAGATATATGGAAAGGGTGACAAAGCTGTTGACGCAAACAGAAAGGATGAGTGGCTACTCTCTGAGTGGCTGGATGGGTATCTGAAAGGTAATACTTCACCTGGGCTTCGCCTTCAGCCCTGGTGGTTTGCTTTATCAATGTTCTACTGAGAGGAGGCTTCCTCAATTCAGCTATATAAACTTTTAATGAGTGACCGATTTGTGAGACTCCTTTCCACATTAGCAAACAGTGGGGATGGGAGGGATGCTCTCTGCCCTATGGCCATCCCCTCCTCCCCGTCCCCTCTCATGGGGCCTAACTGAGGCAAGAGCTTGACCTGAACTTGCTATGTGAGGAATACAGCAGCTGGACCCTGTTTCTGCACCTTGCTGTATCAACACCAAAACAAATAGTGACCTTGTTGTGAAACTGGTGGTGTGTACTGTCTATCCTGGCTGATGAGAAACTTCTCAGGTCCAATGCAAACAGCTCTTGCTAGATGCTGGGGCCCATACTGTTGTTGACATAGTGACAAAATAGAGTTTGCAGTGTACAGTGTCCTTTCTTTCACTGCTTGTGAAAAGTGTAGTGTGTCCAAGCACCAAAAATGCAATGAGTTTGTATCTGGCATGTTGTACTTTGCAAGGAGAGACTGCAGCATCTGTCTGCATGGGGCATAACGTGCCCTTCTTCTTCCTCTTCTACCTGCTGCTCCCAGGCTTGAAGTTTTTCTACAGACATAAGGAACTCTGGATTAATTTCTCCATAAAAAGAAAAGACACTTCCTTGAAATAATACTTTTTGCATGTTGATTAGGCTTAATGTGTTCCTGAAAATGGGATTAAGAACTAGAACTGAGGAGAAACCCCAAGCCTAGATCAAAATAATCAACAGAAATGATTGAAAAAGTGAAGATGTAACTTTACACATTCTTTGAAATCCAGGTGACTTCATACAATATAAGACAATATGGCAGAAGAAGTTTATAAGGAATAATTCAGTTCATCATATGATATTCCAATAAATACTGAGAAAGAGAATTTTTGCTCAAGGTTATGAAACCAGGTTTTTTTGAAAATAGTCCTGAGTGAACTTCTATGGACAACTCCAGTCAGATTTGTCCCACAGACAGTTAGCAAAGGCTTTTTAAAGAAAATACCACCAGTTAACTTTAATTACATAACTTTTGCTTTGAACAGAAAGGAGTTCATGGTCTGTACTGATGACAGCTTAGTCCTCCATCTCTGACAGACTTGAAAGATATTCATACTGCTACAGGGAAGATGAAATATGTATATTACGCAAGTTGTAAAGAGACAGGATACATAAAGAGGAGAAAAAGCAAGCATCAATTAACATCTGCTTTCACCTGAGGCAGATGTGGGTTTCATATCTCAGATTTGGTTCTATTTTAGTGTTCACATACAGTCTTTGTGAGAGACCAAATGCACATGTTGGTTGCAAGCAGAGTCCATCTTTCATGTCTGTGGTACCTGCATACACTGTTTAATGCTGTATGCAGGGAGGAAGAAAAAAAAATCTATTTTTGTCTTGAAGTTGTACTCGGAAAGTGAAAGAAAAATGCCCATTTCAAGTCTGCAGTGACGCTCCCTGTTCCTGTGGTTTTCCAGTGAGCTGATCTTTAGGCCCTTTTACAACTCTGTATGAAATTGTCCTTACAGTTTACATCTCAATATTTCAGCTCCTATTTCTCTACAGTAACTAATAAAAGCTACAAGATTGATATCCAGTTGAGCAAGTGTTCTTGAAATGCCAAAATTTGGTTGCAGTGAAATTCAAGGTTTGTGTAAGTATTTTAATCCTGAAACTCAGATTCAAACATTGGTTAATTCAGCATATTGGATAGTTTATTTGTATGCATCTCAAAACTGCTGCATAGTTTGGCCTGGGAAGGGAACAGCAGCCAGCTGGTGGGTCAGGAGTGAGGTCAACTGGCAAAGTGATGCAGAAACTAGCGCAATACCTGCCTGCCATTGGTTTTGCTCCCGGTAATGCTAATGTCCCTTGACATCAGGAGCTCTGAAGTCACCCACAAGTCAAACAACATTAAAAAAACCATTGTAGACATTTGTATAACACTGTAAACATGAATCAATTTTATTAATGGAATGTGCTTTATCAATGGAAACAGGAATATGAATTTGGGGAAAAGAAAATTGATGTGGGATGGGATGTTTTCTTGGGGTGGTGGGAAGAGAAGTCCCTTCTCTGAGAAGGGTGAGACTCATTCTTGTGGAAGGTCCGCACCAGGTGTTTTGGTGAAGTCCTGTGGAGGAATGTGCAGTAATAAAAAATTGAGATTCAGTGAACAAACCAGGAGGCAAGGATAGATTTATGTCCTTGGCAGCACAGACCTGTCTCCATATGTTGTTAACATTAGATGGTGAGAGAAATTAACTGTATTGTACACTATTGCACAGCCTGCATTTTAAGCCTCTCCCGTTTAAAAACAACTTAAAACAAATGGAAAAGATAAAATGAGCATTTTTCTCAAGTGAGAACAGAGGGCAAAGTTTTCAGGCTCTGGAAGGCAGAGGGAAACTTCTCCATGACCAGGAAGAGGTGGGACAAGGAGCTCTTCTCAGGGCATCATCTCACCACTTTTTGCAGCAGAAGTGTCTAAATCCTCCAACAACGTACTTTGTGTTGCATTAGCTTACTTTTTTTAGCAAGCCAACTCTGCTTGCCTGGGGTTCAAAGCTGCAGATATTGTGGGCACAAAGTTCCTTGACAGACATGGTCATTACTTCTGATGAAACTTGGTTTATTAAGCTGCATTTCCCAGTTCCTGCTTCAACAAGACTTGGGGCCTATAACGTGGCACTGTCAAGCATCTTGGTCTTCTTCCTTTCTTATATATCAGAAAATGTGGGAGTTTATTATTAATTTTTGTGGTGTCTAAGTTGCTCTCAGGCAGTCTGTCCGCCCAGCTGGCACCTCCAGCTTTTTCTGGGCTGCAGTGCCAACAAAGAGGCTGTGATAGACATTGGTGGGACCCAGAGGCACCCTGCCTGGAATCCAGAGCCTCCAAATAAAGCAGGGAGGATGCTTTTAAAAAAATTAGCTCAGGAACTCTGCAGTTCAGCCCTAAGTTTATTTAATTTATTAAAGATGTGGTCTGACTTGAGTTCCTTAAAAGCCTTAGGTTGTAATTATTTTCTTGTAAGATATGAGCCTTTTCAAGCCTCTGAGACAAACAAACCTCACCTCCCACTTTGTCCAAAAATTCTGTCACTAGAACACCTGTCTGGGGAGTATTCAATTCTCATTTCACCTGCAGGGGATTTTTTAATCCATATCCATTTGAAACATGGCAATTACCCTGCACCAAAACAGTACTCCCATGTGACAAGGTGTCTGGGGGCTACTTTTCCAGTCCTTGATGACAACTTTTTTCTTCCCCAATAAAGATTTATTAGGTCATTGACATAGCAACATCATTAATGAATTATTTACTGGTTTGCTTTACCTCCCAGCAGAGTGCCCTAACTGATAGGCCTTAAAGTAATTTCCCTCTCTCTTTGTTCAATGTATATTTAAGTAATTACTTTATACAAAGGAGTGGAACAGCTCCAAGAGCAGAGCTTGGCAGAGCAGGGCTGCTTTGTCAGGGCAGGCAGGATCCTCTCCCAAGAGATGACTGCTGAGGATTCCATATCCCAAACCAGTATTTCCCAAATCCTGCCTGCAAGCTGTTGAATAAAAGCACTACTGCCTTCATTTTGCAAATGATGCTGAAGCACAGCCACTTGAACATTTTGTTTGCCCTGAAACAGCTTGGTTGGTTTGGTTTAGTGTTGTTGAGAACATTGTTCCTAAGACCCATTTTGCTTTGCAAAATGCCTTTTAGTTTTTTTCAGTGGCTTACTTCCTAGACTTAAGTAAAATGAAAAAACCCAAGGAATTTATTGACACATCTGTAGCTCGCTGGGCCTTGTAGAGAAAAGGCAGCGAGGGAAATGCAGCTGCAGGTTGATCCCTGCAGGGCAAAGAGATAGCTTTTCATTTTCTGTCTACCGCAAGATGATGAATTTCAGTTCATCTGGAAGACAGTCATGGCTATAGGATCTCTGTTCATCTCTGACCTTCTGGGCGGTTCATATCGTTGTGGAGCCCGGGGGTTTGGTTGGATTTGTAATCACTTTTGCAATGCCTTACGCTCGGTAAACATTTTGAAAGCTGACTGCAGCTCCAACTGCTAAAGACTTTATTTTCCAATGTAATCTGAGATCCGAGGCATGTTTTGCAGAAGGGTTGAGCTGTGGGCACTCATGAAATATACAGCAGAGGCTGCCATTGCTCGTGCTTGTATTCCTAATTGCTGACAAACCTGGTAGCAACCAAATCACTTTCTAGCCTCCGCAAATGAGAAACTGAAATACCAGGCCAGCCAAATGTTGTGGTATGACTGCAAACAAACTCCAGTGTCTGGGTGATTTTGGGGTGGATTATCTGGCTCATCAAATTTGTAAGCTGTATTCTACAGTACAGAATCTAAATTTCTCAGCAACGTCATCAAAAAAATTGAACAATTGTCCAGGAAGTCATTTGTTTACACTAAAACAGCTTTCTTTCAAGACTTTGGGTGTGGATGAAACATAATATTTATTTAAAGATGGAGATAAAAGTTTACCATTCTCACATAATCTTGTATGTACATCTCTGATGTAAATACCTTCTTATCCCTAATGCCTCTGACTGCTGTAATTGTGTATTGCACTATATACAACCAGTAAAAGATGAATAAAAAAAGAAAATACTGTACATCTTTTATACTGGGGCACACAAAAGCACTCAAAGCAGGGAATCAGAACCTTTGTTTTCATATGGATTTTGTGTTTTTTAGCAAAGAAAATGGCTTCTAAGCACACATATTTTGCTCTTGCCACGTAGTTTCTAGCGCTTATGGTATAGGTTATGTCTAGAGAAGATCAATCAACTCTTTTGCCCTGTCTCTGTAGTAACAGTAGAGCAGTTGGTTGTGGGTTTGGTACTCCTTCCTTCACCTCACCCTCCTTTGGCTGCAAGCACAGGCTCAGTGCTGCAGCAGCCCCGTGAGCAGTTAATGGCAAAGTGATTGCTGTGGTGAGGAGTTGCTTAGCAGGCCAGTCCCAACACGGTGTATATCTCTCTTACCAAGGATTCTAAACTTGTTGACTGGGAGAACCCTACTTGCCAGAACAAGATCTTTTTACACACAGCGAGAACAATCTCCTATTGTCTCCAGGCATAAAATGGTGCCAATAAAAGATAAAAACCCCATGCCAACACGGTGATGCATAAAACTATGTTAACTGCTTCACCATTGTATTTAACTATGAGGTAAAAGCTTCTGAGAGGTGTTTTTTTAATCGCACAAGCCCAAATAAATGGAATGTAGCAATTACACTGAGAAACCCCCCCAACGTTACATTCACAACTCCATGCAACTATGAATATTACCATTTTTGTTTATTTGTTCTTGTACCCTGGCTGAGCGTCTGTATGGTGGGGTAGGAGTGAAGGTTGAACTGTTCTCTACTGCCTTCCCAGCTTTGTGGGTCTGCTGTCAGAAGTGAAACATTCGTATTTTAATTCTTCATATCTGGAAAGAAGATGTTCCGACATACTTCAATTATTCATGCGAATATGCCATTTCCTGTGCTTCCTCTCATGGTGCTTCCTCCCTCTGTGGAAATGGAGCCTGCCTCAGTCTGCCCATACTAGAGCAGCCCAGTTGCCTGAGGGTACCTGTTTAGTGTAGCTGGCAATTTTCAGGAAATGGAAAGAAACTGGGGATGGGTTTTATCTAAGACATGCACTGAGTAAAAAACTGTGTAAGCTGGGTCTCATGTTTCTGACTCACCCCTCTCAGCTGAATGCCCTGAAGATGAGCCTATAGAGTTTCCTCTGCCCCTGCCTACTCCTTTTCCTCCAACTCACACTCTTAATGTCCTGTCCTACCAAGTAAGGTGTCCAGGGGTCAGGATAGTACAGTGGCAAGGTACTTCTTTGTACCACGGGCTCATTAGGTGGGCTTGTAGGTGAAGCCTGAAATGCCTTCTTCAGAGACATTGTGCACACAGGGCACGAGAGCTACACTCAGAAGGGACTCTGGATGCAGCACGCTCCTATTTCAAGAGGCAGAACATTTTGCCTTCCCGGGTCTGTTATGTTCAGTAGTATAGATAAGGTCTGCAGGACATGAAGCAGGAGCTTGCAGAGCTTGTGTGGAAGATGGGTACCTCTTCACAGAGAGGAGTGTGCTCAAGACAAGGGGCTCTGGAAGCTCCCAGGTTCACCAGGAAAGCTCTGTTGGAGTTAGGATCCTCAGGCTTTGATGCTGCTCTCCACTATAGATTTTCAGTATCCTTTGACTACTTGGACATTGGTAACCTCAAGGAGAATTTCATGATCTGAGTCTTGCCCTGTGCCTTTGCCTGATTTTCCCTATGCAAATTACTGACTCTGCTGATAGTTTTGAAACCAATCTACTGCTTTTCCTTTGATCTCCTGTTGTTCTTCCTGTCCTGCTCAAGACCATTTTGTAAGTTAGCTGGAGATATTTTTCATGATAATACTGGCATTGCCTTTGAACAGTCTTCAGATACTTGCTGAGGGGTGGTTTACCTTGAACCATTCCATCCCTTTCTTCTCTTTCTGTTCCCCCCTCTCCTCTGCTCCAGCTTCCCTTCACTAAGCTCAAATAACGTATCTCCTAAAGATCAGGTAGAGAAGCAATTTATGTTGTATGAATGTACATGTACAATGCATGCATGCACGTATGCACACAGAGTATCTATTTATATATGTATGTATATTTATGCATATACAGAGTACCACAGAAAAGCTCCAAATGCAGCACAGCCTCTAGATGCTACTGCATACAAACAACCAACCCCTATTTCAAAATCTCTTTTTTTTTTAGGTTTGGATGTGCTCATTGTGGAGAGCTGGCCCCATTATGGGGCTTGCCCTTTTCTATTGATTACATGGCACTAAAATGTAGAATTGAATGCAAGTCTAGGTTCATGCTGAGAAAACCCTGCTAACCTCAGGGAGAAAGAATTAGTTGGTTCTGGAATTTTAATTTGGTCCCAACTGTATTTCAGCTTTCTTTCAAAAATCTGAAAGCATAACAATCAGGAAAACCATGCTACATAGATCCATGTCATTGGGTTAAAATGTTTATTTAGAATAAATAAATAGAAGTGCAAACCACTGGAAACAATCTGGTTGCAGATTGTTGTCAGAATTATATACACACTTGTATACATTTTCATTTCCTTCCTTCCCAAGATAAATTATTCCTTAAGCTTCTCCTGTGGAACACATGTGTCTCTGGAATTTCAGGAGACTAAAATATGTGGAAATGCAACATGTGTAATCAGAATTACATCTGGTTATGTACTTCTTGACTCCAATATGGCTCAGTCTCTTGCTTCCCAACAATGTTTAGATTAAACCCTCCAAGATGAAAATTGATTCTCTTTATGTGTTTGAATCCGCAGCCATGGGAATTTAAAAAAAAAAAAAAAAAAAAAAGACTTTTCGTGGTGTAGTCTTTTCCTGTATGGCTCTATGGCTTTTTTTAATTGGTAAAATCAGCTGTTATAACAGAGGCAGCATCATAAATAATAAGCAGCAATAAGCAGCAAGCTATCCAACTAAGAGCTTCTTTCTCACGCTATTTCCTGCAGAGTCAGATTGTATGAATGCCTGCAAATATGTAAACTTGGGGCAGTATTTGAACATCCCTATTACCTTTCTGAGCTTTAGATCCAGCTCTTTGATTTGTTCTCTCAAGCTCCTTAAAGCTCCCTCTCTGCCAGTTTGGATGATGTGTAGGAGTCTGTGATGAATACACTCATTATCTAATACAAAGTGGCATAAAACACTCATGCCATGAACTCCGCCACACAGCTATACCCTGCTGCAATTCTCTGATTCATGCTGTACGAGATTAATAGCATTTATGTTATTCATATATCTTGGTTGACCTTGATCTGTTAGAAACTCCCTCCTTTTTATCTCTGTCCCATACTGGGGAGGTTTTGTCCCACATTAACAATGGAACTTTTGTACTTCAAAGCACATTCTCCCCACACCCAACATCCTGAGTTTTAATTTTCCTTACATATATAATATCTGTTCCCTTCTCTTTCCCTCTCATATTCTTACTTATGTTTAATGGGCTGATACTATCTCAGGAGCTGTAAGCTTTTATTTTATTTTATTTTTTTTTTTTACGTATAATGTTAAGTTAACTCTTTGAAATCTAATTGCAGAAAAATTTTTAAATTCTACCGGGAGAAATAGAAAAATGTTCTAAGAATAAACACTATTTGTAGCTTTTCTCTGTGGCATTCATAGAGCAAATACTGTCATTTCATCTGTGACAATACATAAGAAGACGTGTGTATGGGGAAAAGATGATACAGAGTTTTGAATAAGGGAAAAAAGGGTCACATAGTTGTAGATGTGATTTTTCAGAATACTATGGTTCCTGAGTTTCTCCTTGGGCATATTACAAAACTGAAGCATGTTCCTACCTCTTGTGTTGTACTCAGAGGGATGAATTGGTCCCCATGATCCCCCACATCATCTCCCTGCTGCAGCACAATGCTCCCTGCTCATGGTGATGTGAGAGAACCTTTGTCTGTGAGAGAATCTGGGCTGCGTAGACAAAAAGTGTCCAGTTGGAATTAGGTGTCCGTGGTCTAATATGTTTTCAATCAATGGGTCTCCCTTTGCTGGTTGCAGCCTCCCACCACTATTGGCAATGTATAGGTTGAGGGGTAAGCAGGACTGTGGCTGGGAAGGGCCATCCCCTGCAGATGAGAAGCCATCCTTCTCCATCCCCTGTCACAACAACGGTGCCTTGGGGACAGTTTGCTGCTATGCTGGTGGGGAAGGAGCTCTGGGTGGGCCCAACAGCTCTTGTCTCAGCTGAGCGGAGCAGGAGCTAATAAGGTTCTGGGCAGGACATGCCCAGGAAGAGGCAGAGGGACAAGAGCAGAGCTGGGCAGGGGCTTCTGGCAGCGCAGCGGAGCAAGGAAGTGCAGAGGAGCACAGAAACAGATGCAGAGGGAAGGCAAGATAAGGACAAGATCAAAAGTGGGATGTGGTGACAAGCCTGAGTGTCAGTCCAGTGAAAATAAGATCAGAACCCCTACATACGGTGCAAGGGGAGGTGCTGCCTGTAGCACTGGTGCCAGCCTCACACCTCAGAGTCATGGCTCTGCTGTGCACTGAACATCCTATGTCCTTACTGTCCCTCCTGGCCATCTTCCACCATAGTTGGAAGTGGGATCTGGTTCTGTCTGCATTCTAGCCTGTCAGTTGCTATGACACCATGACAGGTGAGCAGGGAACTTCAGCTGCCACCTCGCTTCTTTTTCTTTTCCTCAGCACATGCTAAAACTTAGAGCTGTCAAAACAGGTATATGCCTGCATTCAGTAACTGCAACTGGCAAGAACCATGTACTTCTTAGGCTTATAACAATTTTCCAGTCTATTTATTTATTTGCATCTCCCTCCAACTTGTGATTGGAGGGAACTTTTATTTTTCCAAGCAGCTTTCTGGAAAACTGGATTAGAAATGTAGTAGTGAAAACCACTGATCTGGAAATACATACGAACCATGACCTAGCTGCAGGGAGAAGCAATGTCTTTTATTTAGACACACTGATACTGCTGAAAAAATAGACAACTTCCAGATATAGTAGCTCAGCTTTAGGTCTTTATTTTTTTCTTCAGTGGTTAGGACCAATAAAAGATATGATGTCTCCTTCCAGATTCTTCCTTACTTATGTTCCTAGACCATCATCACTCCAGCAAGACTTATCAGTAAATATTTCTGGCCAGAGCTGTGCTCCTTGGAGTGGTTTCTTCCTCCAAATCCCTCCCTTCCCAGCTGTTGTCTCCTCATTGTCCCGCTGCTGCTGACCTACAGCCCCTGTGCTGAGTGGCACAGCCCCAGGAGCAGAGAGATGTCTGGCTCCGCTCTGTGTCACTAATGTTGCATTCATTCACAGGTCTGCTTCTAGGGGGTTTGATGAAGGGGAAATAAAACAATTGCATTTATCACAGAGTAAATAGAGCAGATCCTACCAACCTTTCTTTGCAAAGTATAGTGAGTTCTGCATATTTTTTCATGCTGTTTTACTGGTTTTTTACAGTACCTGAATTACCATGAATCAGAGGTTTTAAAGCAAACAGTGCGCTAAAATGCTTATGAGTTTTCCTCGTGCTCATGCTGTTGCCCAGGCCTGAAGAATGTTAAGATCCGTCTATGTTATAATACACTGATTTAGCTAAGGGAGAAAAAAGGAGAAAACAAGATAATTTTTTCTAATCTCTGCTTTAATCCTGCCAAAAAACCTCCTGACACTTTCTAATAGAATTCTTAAGTGCTAACAACCTTATTGCTATTAGGCCCATGGTTTAACTATGCTGTACCTGTGTTAAAGGAAAGCTCTGTTGACTCTGGGTTTGTGACAGAGCATATACTACTTTCACAGGATTAGAAACCTATATTCTCTGGCCTTGTGAAATTGTTTTGCTTTCTCAGCATGTTCAAACTTCTTGAGGAAGTGAAGGACTTCCTCTATGAAGGGCTGTGCTTACTTCATTTCTTTGTGCTCCAAATACTGAGACAGCAAGTTCCTCAGGACATCTGTTCTTTGTTCGCTTTGGGTTTATTTATGACATGCATCTGCCTGCCTTTTCCTCTATGCATTCAGTACTAAGAAGAAAAAAGAAAGAGAAAAAAAAAAAAAAAAGAAAGAAACTCTTGGTGCTGCTACAAAACCATATCCCCTGGTCTTTATTCAGAGATAGACTGATGCTTTAAGGTACAGTTTCACACTAAATTAAATTACAGGGTGCAGTGCCAGGAAGTGTATCTGAACATCAGCCAGGAGAATATCCTTTTTTTTTTCTTTTTTTTTTTTTTTTTTGTAGACTATAATGAGCAAGCCGTGTAGCAGTATGGCCAAACATTTTCTAACCTTATAGACTCCACCAGGCCAGAGCCAATTAAAAGGTTTATTTTCTGGCTACTTGCAAAGTTGTGCAAAAACAGTCCTTAAACAGATGGGGGCCTCAACACACTTTGGGTAAGATCAAACTGTATTACTGATGTCCTGCAGCATCACATAGGACATTGATTGAAAAGTGGTAAAAACTTTCTTATCATGTCTCCTGAAAAATCTGCACTTGAAAACTACAATATTTTTTTCTGAAGTAGGCATGTAAAAGCAAAATTTGTGATCCTAGAGTTAGTTGCTACAGTTCAGGTCTCTCTCACTCCAAGTTAAACTCATCCTTTAAGGTTCCTCTGTGGTCAGGGATGATGGATTCATCCCGTAAGAGGAATGGTCTGAAATAAGGATTCTTTTCTCTTTCCATGGATTCTTCTCTCCCTTCATTCAGGAGTAGCCCAAGCAGTAATTTAGGCTAGCTGACTATATGTTAAATGCTTAACATTTAGATGAGGTGAATCCTACCATAAGCAAACAAAGGTATTTCTCAGCTGAAAGTCAAAGCACCCAGAGAATGCTCAGGTTAATACAGAAACACTTGCAATGGTTCCTCAAAACATTCCACAGGAAAAAGCAACACATGGGACTTCTTTAAAAGCTGGATGGTGCTTCTACCTTTAATACATGTGACAGTTTTTACTCACCAAAACTAATTGCTGATTCCCAGCATAACATAAGAAGATGCAATGGAAGATTGGAGGGTGATTACAGCATTTAAACTTAACCTCGAAAAGGAGGAAATTCATCTTCTTTTCAGGTCCGTTGGGAAAATAAATAATTTCAATAATTTCATTAAACTGGAGAGATGATTTTGGCCAAAAGCTTTTCTGACAAAAGGGGTGGCTAAATGCTAAACTAGACTAGGAGGCTATGGAAATCTGCCA
Source organism: Corapipo altera (assembly GCF_003945725.1). Lineage (NCBI taxonomy): Eukaryota > Metazoa > Chordata > Aves > Passeriformes > Pipridae > Corapipo > Corapipo altera. The sequence continues at coordinate 48,591,388 of NW_020884872.1, read as the reverse complement.
CTAGATGTTTGTGAATAAGAGGTTAAACAAATTTTGGTTTAGTTTATGTAAAGAAACAAGATCAGTTGAAGAAAGATGAACCTACTCTGAAGTTACAGAATGCATTTCCTAATACTGACCTCTAGGCACTGAAGTCTCCTTCCTACTGCTGCTGCAAAGGAAGGAGAGTTAAAGCAGCCAGTCTGTCTCATACAGGACTGGGGAATGACTGAACTCATGACTCTGGACTAGGGGGAAATTTTAACACTGTACTAAGAATGTGCAAATAGAGGGTTATAACAGAGGTCTGAATGGGCACTGCATTACTCAACAAGGACTGATGAAAAGCCATTTGAGTTAGAGTTACATGACACAAACCTGGAAACCAGACAGCCAAGCCCAGTCTGATGTGAATTTGTGAACTTGGTAAAACATCTTTCAGGATGAATATATAATAGCTAAAGAATTGTAAGAAATTCCAGGAAATACACTGAAAGGAAGTAGGAGGCAGCATGAGAAAAAATTGATGGTATAGTGTTGTGTCTTGCTGTGCATGTGTTTGTGCATCCCTGCCACTGCATCCCCTATAACCATCTGCATTTGTTGCCTGCCTTGTTTGGGATCTGGACAGGGGCTGTATTTTTAGCTTGACTTCAAACATTATCAGTGCTTGGCTTGCTCTCTGAGATGGGCTCTTGCCATTTCTAATACTCATTGTTTGGGACTGGAAAGCCTTATATAGCTTTGTGTTGGATGATTATGTATTCAGCTGCTACAGTCATAGGAATGGACTGATTTACATCTACTTGGTGTTAAAGATTTAGGTAAAGCCTTTGAAAATCTTTTAGTGTTGTTGAGTAGAAACCAGGAAACTTTTGTAACTGGTACCATATTTCACAGTTTCATTTTACCTTGTTTCCTTTATAAATTCCTTTAAAAAGTGGATCCAGCCTGGCATTTGAGATAGGGTTGTTGTGGCAAGGGCTGTGGCTCTGTCTGGAAACACCAATTCCTCTTTGCTTACTGTAGAGGGAGCCTAGAGGGCCAGCTTGGATTACACATTCATCTTTCTGACTGCTGACTGTAGATTAGAAGAATCTATGTCTTTGCCAGTAGTGAAATCAAACCACAAGGAGAGAAAGTACCAGAAAGCAGATCCACAGAAGTCAGTACAGAGTGGAAAAACTTTGCTAGCTTTTAGGAAATACTTATGAGATAGTGTGGTTTAGGCACTACTTCTGAAAATGAAACACCAACTTTAGGGTTCCAGAGAAATGCCTAGTGCTGATCGGGGTCACAGCTATGAAATAACTCCCAGAGCTGGATGCACCTTAGTGCAACTGTTGTCATAAAGGCCAGAAGAACACAGGAACCAGGGTTAAAGTATTCTCTGGATATGTCAGAAATATGAGGCCTTTCTTTCCTTTTTTGACTGCCACTTGTGAGAAATGGCTGGTTTAATAGCAGTCATCCAAGACAGGGTTCTTGGCTATGAATTTCACATGGAGGGATGCATACTGTCTTTCAGACTTCAGTGCCGACTTTATTTATAGAGATGTAGAAAGGTATGGCACAAAACGAGCTCCAAGGATAACCTTTGCAGGTAGAGGAATTTGTAGTCTGTGAATTGCCTGTCTCGAATTAAAGGCCAGCTCACTTTGTTGTGTTTTGGTACCTGAGTTATGAACTTTTCTACCTATCCTGTAGTACCATTTCTATTCACACAGGGGATAGACCCCATCGCTCTTCTAGACCTTACTTTTAGCCTCTAAAACTCAAAACCTGAGAAACTGAAAACTTGCAGCCTAAGTGCACCAGAAATCAAAAGAAGTATCTAAGTTTGAAAGCACCTTTGCTTTGCCTATGTCTGCAATGGAAAGAGCAAGAATCACCCGCAGAAAGGAGGTACTCCTGCCTCTGGGCTGAGATGTCTGAGACACCTCTGTAGTGTTTGGGTGGTTACCTTGTCCTGTACCACTACCACAAATGGGAATTTTTGCCACAGAATTGGTGGAAATGGATCATCCTTATAAACACTTATTTGCAGAGAAGCCAGGAGCAAAACTGTGCTCACCTGTTGTAGAAACAATTTTCTTAGAGACAGAGTGTGAATTTGCATATGGCCTAGGTATAGATGTTTTTTAAAGAATAGCCTAATCAAATGTTTTGATGACAGCTGTTTCATAAATCCTATTGTGTCATACAATGCTACTGGTCTTATGTGTTTGCTTTCCATTTACATTGTTGGCTGGTTTTATTGCCTTTTATTAAAGTTCATCACACAGGTTATTTCTAAGTTCTGTTGTGAGAAAGACAATCTTGAACATGTGGAATAACCTAGATAAATAAACTGAAAGCAGTTGAAAACTTCTATGCTCAGAAGTGCCTCATTTGAATTTCTTATGTGGGAGTATTTACTTGCAAAAGACAGGATGTTGATGATCAAACATGCAATTAACTGAAAGAGTTCTGTGTCTTTGTATTAAAAGAAAGTATATTGCATAAAAACTCTGGCAGTTTATTTTTTAACTTTTTTTTCACTCCTTTAAATGAATGAATACATATGTTTCACTGTGCTCTACCATAATTTGACGAAATGAAGTCACATATTTGTTAAAGGAAAAAGATCAACTTTCAAAAACTTAAAATCTCAGAGAACTGCTGATATAAATTCCTTCATCTCTGTGAGCTGATCTGTCCATCTGTTATATTTTATATTGGTTCATTTCTATATTTTAGTCACAGGGTCATTGAGAACATCCTATCAGATCTCCTATGTAATGCAACCCATAGATCAGTCAGCAGTTTTGACTAAAATCTATATTGTGTATAAGAGCTAGAGAATGTCTCAAAAGACATCTCGTTCACTTATAAAGACCAATGGAAGGACATTCTGCCTTAATATTACCATGCTGTTGCATTTCAGAAATGCTTTTATGTCACCATCGTCTCTCAGTGCCAGCCATTCTAGTGCACCTGTTCCTCTTTTTTCTTTTTAATTTCTTTTTTTTTTTTTCCCCAGGCTTCTCACAAGTGTTTGCATTCACAGCTTTGTGTGTCTGTTTGTATTTTATTCTGTCATCTGACACCCTGTTGCTTTGCTGGGATGTACCTCTGAAGTCCCAGTTTTTCACATTTCCTGTTCAGTTGTCATTTTTATCCCACCCTCTGCTCCCAGACACAGAGTTACCTTTGTGCTCTTGACATCTCTAGCAGATGTCTTCATCTGACCTGAGTACTCCATAGCACCTGTTAGTTTTCCCCAAAATCCTATTTGAAATAACCCCTTCCCTTTGCAGTTCTGTCTGTCTACTTGAGTAACTTGACTCTACCGCACTAAGTAATCCTTTCCTCATATGATCATTTTCCTCTTTATTCCTGTCTTATCCAGTATTCAGGAAGAATAACCCTCCTTTTACATATTTTTTGCAAATACTGGGTTTTCATTGCCAAATGCAGCAAGGTATAGTGATGCAGAGCAGTTCAGGATGGGAATTGTGTGGAAATTTCAACCCTAATGATTATGTAGTCACGTTTCATAAAGAGATGTATTCTGTGCAATGCCTTGGAAGAGTAAACTGCATTAGTACCACGCTATCTAAGTTTGGACATGGTCTAAGATTTTAACGTCCAACTGGTATGTAGAACCGAAACGGTTCAAGACAGGATTTAATAACCTAGTCATCCAAAATTTAAATCATGTCCTTGATAATCAAAGCATCACCCCATGATCTTTTAACTTCTCAGCCATATGTGAGGTACAAGATTGTGGCCATTAGCACAGAAATGTGGATCCATGGTGAGATACCCTTCAGTCTTGTGAGGTACAGAATTACCTCTGATAACACTGAACTCTAAGGGCAGAAGATGCTGGATCACAATTGCCACATCTAAGGGGAGCAAATCCTCTTTTGTAGGCACACAGATGACTTATAGAACAAGAATATGACCTGCTGTTGATTTTCTACAGCCTTTCTAAATCCTATGTGACAATAACCCAACTTGATGCACCTCCTAATAACACACATCCCAAATTCTGACAACCAAAATGAGATTGCCTATTCTTAGAGGGTGTCATCATCTCCTGTTTTTTGAACATTCACACCCTCATGTGAATGTCTCTGAACTGCTCTGCCCCATGCTGCAGATTTTTGAAGAAGTATTCAAGCTGGTCCCATATAAAATTTGCCCAGATTAAATTAATTTGCTTAACTGAACTGCAAGCCTTGCATGTTTGTATCACATCAATGAAACATGCTTTTCTGCTTGGGAACTGGTGATATAGTCAACAGCTTAGCACATGGAGCAAACCATTTGCTCTGTTTAAAAGTGAAGAAAACTTTTATCTCTGAACTGTGTGGTGTGAAAATTTAAGGGTTGGTTTGTTTGTTTGTTGGTTGGTTTTGTTTTTGTTTTTGTTTTTTTTTAAGGAAGAGAGCACATCATCCAGAAATCCACTGAAAAATTCTCCCCACATGAAAAATGTGATCTCTGATAAAATCTAACAGGTGTATTTGAATTTAACAGAAGATAAAGTTCTACTTTTGAAACTTATTTTTTATTCATCAGTACTGCTAAACTACAACAAGACTTAAGATTTAACATGGCGGTATCCAGATGGTTTCTGGTTTCTTTCCTCCATTCACAGATTGCCTCACCCCGTCCAAGAGTTGTGCCATTAGGCAGTGGCTATACTTGACTGTTGATACTTGGTAATACATTGTATGAATGATAATTTTGTTTGTTTGTTTGCTTTACATATGGGCAAAGAATGTTTAATAGAGTGCAAAAGTGCATAGGGGAAACGTAGGAAAACACCCAGGGTGGTTGCTTAATTCCTCACTGAAGTGTGGTCATTTTCACTGTCTGTGTGGCCACTTCTCTGTACGACAGGGCTGCCTACACCACATCTGTTCAGGACCTGCAACTACATTAACTTCGGGATTATGACATCAAGAATGGCATTTGTACAATTAAAAATGTTATCTCACAAGGCAGCCCTTGTTGCCCTCGGCCACCTTTGGGTAAATTGTGCTGTAGGAAAGGTTAAAAAAAGCTGCTGGAACTAATCCTTTTGATGAAACCTTTAACAAGTATGTCAAGCTCCTCTGATCTTGGCCCTGGCAGAGTATAGTTGTAGTTAATGTCCTCAGCTCTAACTCACTGTCTAAGACCCTCTTTCCTGCCGCGTGTTTTCTTCATCAGTTTGTATTTCTGCCAGTCAGTGTCACAAAGCACTTCCTGCTTCATCCCTGCCTGACGAGGTTAAGCCACGCTGATGGTCTGCAGTTGTGGGCAGCTTCATTTTTCATAGATTCTTTCTGATAACCATAACATGAACTCTGGAGTATGTGTTAGGAACTGAAAACAGGCCAAGTGTTTTGTATTAGAGCTTGTATTCCCACATTCACCAATTCTCCAAGGGTTGAAAATGCATCAGTGACATGTATGAGATTGGGACTAAAATCAATTTTCTCCCCCCTTGCCTACATGAAACAAAAGTAAAAGCACAATGAGCCTTATTCTTTTTTCATTTACTGCTGAAATTCCTCTGCCGTCTGTGAAGCAACTCTTGTTACACCACCGTAACTGGAAGTAGAATCAACCCTGATGTCTGCTGCAGATGTTTTACACCTTAAGAAAACAGGAGTGCACACAGTTTATCTATCTACTAATTTTTTAAAAACCCAGTAAGCATTTTATCTTTATGGATGGAGCTAGACCCTGAAGAACTGCATTAATCAAAACCTGTAACTTGCTCTAAATGAACAATTTGATACTCCCTTATACATGACTGGCCTTCAATATTGTAGAGTGTATTGTGACCCTAAGCTGTCAGTTTAATACCTGTGTTAACACAGATCAAAGGAGAACAGAAGCAAAATATAAAAATATAGCAATAAATAACCTAGTGTATTTTCTTATCTCCAGTGAACATTTTATATTAGGCTGGTGTATTTGCTTGGTATTACAGAGTCATCTTTATTTCCGTTGAAATAAACTGGGGTGAAAAACCACAATAATACTTCAGATAAAATGGAAAAAGTTATTTATGCCTGTGCTATTAATAGATGTCTCTTAGAAACCAGCCATTTGTGGTGGGGTTTTTTGTAGCATCCGCTTTTCTCTGTGAGATATCACATCCTTTTTATTTTTAACTTAAATTATTTTTTTTTAACTGTAATGCAGACCCATGGTAAGAATTCTGCCTTCCTGGCTGTCAAAGAGATTTCCTGTGGTCTGTTTTTGGCTGTGCACTCAGCTAGCTGCACTGTATAGCAGGCATTTTTTAAAAAAGTAAACAGATACAGTCATCATTGGCATAAAGATTAACCCATGATGTGCAGAACTTTTACTTTCTTAGCATCTATCCATGAGCCACCTGAAGAGTCATTGAAAGATGTACAGCCAAGGAGTTGAATGCATTTGAGGGAGGTTGTTGCCATGAGAAAAGCAAGCCAAGTGCCATCATCTGAATGCTAAACAGGGGTAACCATGGATTTGCTCATGTGATTTGGTCCATTTACACTGCTCAGAGAAAGGGATGGAGGAGATGCTGCTGGTGACAGAAGGGGACTCCCTGCCAACACCAGGCTGTACAGGTCCCCCACACTCCATTAAAATACATCAGGTTCATTTCCTAAGAACAGATTTTTCTCAGCATTTTTTGAGGAATAATTGTGGTTTCACAAGTTATTTTTCACAGTAACATGTGAAGAAAAGGGTAAATTACTCTACTCTGTTCAGGATGCAGGGGTTTGTAGAAACATTTACCAAAAGTAGGTGCTTTAAGTCTAAGAACCTAATGACTTTTTTTTTTTTTTTGGTATTTTTTTTTCATCTCTGCTGCAATTTTGATACAAGGTGCCTAGTCCTGTTTTAAACATCAAATCACTATCTGGCACAGTTTCACAGTTCCTGAGTATTAAAAATGCTTTTTGAGGCTTGCCAAGAATGCTATATGAATGAATAATGCGATTTGACTTACTAAAAGGGTTCTAATGCAACATTAATTCAATGTAACAAACCCCTTGCAGAGCAGTAAAGCAGCTTCCTTTAAAAGCTGATGAGATAGCATCCTATAATGTCACAACCATAAAGATTTGCAATGCATTAATTTTAAGCTGACTATATAAATTTGGGCAGTATAGAGGTTAATCTGCATAATTATTTGCTTTAAGAATGAATCAGAATTTATATTTCCTGCATCAGACTGTACTTTTAATGCAAGTGTCATTGAAGATAAGTGTTTCTATTTGCAGTAGCAATGTATGTTAACACATCTTCCAGATGCCACCCGTTCTTTGTGATATAGAAAACAAAATACTGATAAATTGCACAGAGGTCCATACGTTTTCATCAAGCTTGGAAAATCAAACCTAGGATTATACAAGTAAGTTCGTTACACACAAACAGAAATACCAAGGCAAGTTACAGGGTAATTTGGAATAGATCTCATCTCATCTAACTTTAGTTCCCAAAGGTTGGTCTCCAGGCACATGTACCTCTAGTGGATTATATACCCCATCTTTAATTTGAAGGTCTAAGATAGTTGAAAAAGTTCACATTTTAAGTTGCCTCTTTTCTTCTCTCCACCTAAACATGTAACAGCAAATCAGGCAAACAGTTTTTTGTTTTTTTTCTGCTTAGAAATATTGCAAGAAACATGAAAGTTAAGGAACTTGGGGAAAAAAAGGTTTTATGTGAAGTAAACCCCTTAAAGACATAGAAGAAACACATAGTCAGAATACCACAGTCATCTGAAATACATTTTAGGTAGCAGTAGGTGCCCAGGTTTGGAAGAACAAGTTGTTTGCATCGCCTGGGGTAGATCTGTATCATGGAAGGACACACACACAAGGAGAAAACTCATGCAATGGTTGGACTTGGCAGCTTCCTCTTGTTCTTTCAGGAACTCTTTTCTCTAGTATTTGTTAGCCTTCCTCTTCTTGTATCATCACAGTGGTAAGCTCTTAGGTTTTCGTTCATTTAAGCGTACAAGAGGAGCAACTTTTCCTGAATAATTTCGTCTTGGGAGGTAGAAAACCCAGGTGCCAGAGAAACTGAGATGTCTTCAAAAAACATCCTTGAATGGTGCTCTGGATCAAGGCTGGGGAGGTGGGAAAGCCTCCAGTTTTCTCTTGAAGTTTGTCCATGACTATATGAAGACAGCAGGAATCCTGAGACCCAAGTGACATCAGGAGAGAAGGGATATACTGATTGTACAGTGACCAGAGACTGGGCAGGAGGTTGAGAGGATGAGGTTTGAGTCTGTGCTGGGACCAGTACCCCTTTTAAATCTGCTGCATAGTGTAGAAAGTACATGTAATTATACCTATGTCACAACCCAGGAACCATCCAGAAAATATTTGGGTGATTCTCAAGTGAAAGGAAGAGCAGAAATGAGAACCTGAGACTTCAAGGTAAATGCTGCTCTCAGAACAGTGGGAATGCCTGGTTCTAGGAGGGCTTGTGAAAGCACTTCACATTTGGGGGTCCTTTATGGGCTGGGACATGAAATCACCTTCTAAGCTGAAACCATGTACTTCCAGTGCTGATGGAGATGCCACTGCAAGTCACTCATTTCACATATTAAGAGTGGATCAATTATTTTGTCTCTCTGACTTTCCAGTTCCAGGAATGCCCTGGGCTTTTTTTTCCCAAGTTGTATTTCTTTTTGTGCAGACCACGAACTGGATTAATTTCTCTAAGAAACATGAGTAAAGTTTGTTTTTCCCAAATTCCTGGCAAACAAGTTGATGAAATCCATATGGATCACAAAGTCATAATGCTTGAGTACAGTGTTCCTCATGTGAGCAAACACTTGTCTTTTAAAGTAGATGACTTTTAGCTGTGGGGATTATATATATACATATTTGAGATCTGTTCTGTGAGCCATCAGTTGGATTTCAAAAACATAAGACAGGAAGCTGACTGAAGGTATTTTGATGCTTCTGAAGGGTCTTACTCCTGTTACATATACACACTTTTCACGTAAGGGTTGTTAATTTGAATTTGTCATCATATCTCGTAATTAAAGAAAAATTGTAAAAATGTGATTTAAACTTTTCATTTTAGACCCTAATCCTTCTCAACTCAAACGCCTCTGAGTTTTAACCTTATTTTTTACCATTGTCAAATTCCCTTCAACACACACACATATACACACGTGTGCCTGTGCGCACACACGTATATCCTGCGTCTCCTACCTTGGCCAAGCTGCAGATGATCCAACCTACTGGTAATTTGAATCAATTTCTTTTTGATATGTCCTGTACACATCTCCATGCCCCAACATGTCTGTAGCCACACCTTCCTGGCACCGGTCTATCAGACATTCTCAAGTGCAGGCTAAGATGGGAAAGCATCTTAGGGGCAAGCATTTTTAAAGGCTGCAGAGAAGGTACTTTTCTCACATGTCCCAGGCTGCTCAAAGGAAAGATATGATCTTCCCTCTTTTTAGAAAAGAAAGGGAGTGAACAGCTTAAAAAAATTCTTGTTTGTGAAATGAGTAGCAGTGAAATGAATTATCAGTTAGCAGAGCTCATCTGTATGTGCTTAAAATCTGTATGGCACTTTCTTCTCCTTGTCTGCACATGAAAAATAACCACTTCAGATACTAAACCCTATGGCAGGGGACCGTGGTCTTCCACCCTCTTTGGCTTCCCCAAAGCACTTCCTGGGAGCTTCCACACCAGCCAGGTGCTTCACAGTGCACAACCTTCCCTCTTTTAGGGCAGAAGCAAACCTGCATATTTAATCACATTCTCTACTATCTTATTTCTTCACTTTCTCAAAAGACAGGAGAAGTGGCAACAGCCTTAAAGTTCAGTGAGAAATGTGCATGATCGATAAAGCTGGGAGCTGAAAGAATTGTCTCCCAGCAAAACTGGGAGAAAACAAAGTGAGATGGCTAGATTTGAGTGCCTTGGAGGGTAAGGATGGGGTTGGTGTAACCCTGTAAGGAGGCTGGACAGGGGTGGGCAGCTACCCTTGCACCTGAGGCTGGAGGTGGCTCCCGGCCACACATGGTGGCCCTGCACAGTAGTGCATAATCATCAATTTACCTGCAAAATAAAGTATAAGCTTTTTAGTGTACAGCATCAGAAACCTTTAAAATTACTCAAGAGAAGAATAAAAGCAATTAGCAAAATATGTGGTTAGAATCAAGGCAGTTTCTGCTGATTTTTTTCTTAAGTGTTTATTTTGTAAGTGGAGGGAGCAGTGCGTAGTAAAAAGATTGAAAATTGTGAAAAGTTTTCCTTGGCAAAAAGAAAGCATTTTGAAATCAGCAGAACATGAAATGTCAAGGCAGCTCTTGGATTGTAGTCGCTATGGCAATCATAACACAACACTTTGATTAGTTAGGCACATAGTGGGACTCTGGGTAAGAGTCTGGAGGTGGCAGTGGTGAAGAGCAGGTTGTTGTTTTTTAAGGATGTTTTAAAAAGCTCAACACAGAGAAGGATCTGTCCCTTTTAAAAGACAACGTGTATCAGGTTTTCTCCTAAAATACATTTGTACACACATTTTGGCACTTTAAAGAAAGTCCATCTTGAAATTGGTAACAGAAAGATACTTTTTGCTAAAATAATTCTTGCAGAACAGAAGGATGACTGGATACTTATGTCTTTCATGTATTTGTATTTACAACACCATGTGAAACAAGGAAGTCTTTTATTTCCACAGTTTCTTGTGGGGTTAAGAAGCCAGAAAGGCTGTGGTGTGGACTCATGAGAAAAGGCAGGTGTTTGGACACTGCATCACCTAACGTGGGCACTTCCAAACTACTTCCCAAGTGAGCTGGGCTCACCTGTGTCTCCATTTGTGCAGGGTTTTGACAGTGTCATGAAACAAACATGCTGGAGACAAGGCAGAGCTTTCTTTCCTTTTACTCCTCCACTTCCCACAAACCATAACTGAGCCTTTAATATCATGTTACTGAACAGAATTGGAAAGTCATCCCAGTCCATCTCTTGAAAGGAAGGAAGGAGGGTTCAGTTTTGAAGAAAAGACCTGGCTTCCCAAATTCATTAGTGGATTGAGATCTGGTAGAGGATCCTGGTGGATCTGAGCATGGTATGTCAGGATGGAATTACCATCAACATGCTGCCTCACTGCAAACAAGGACATTTTGGGTCTGTATTAGTGGTTTCTCTTCAGACCTTTTGTCTGTTGTGTTTATTTTGACTAGAAATGTGTGTGTGTTTATGTGTGTGTGTGAGAGTGTGTGTGTGTGTGTGCGTGTGCATATGTGTGTGTGCAGGGACATGACACATGCTTCTAAGATGTGCATAGCACAGTGTGCCTCTGAGGTGATCTGGATGCTGTAAGGACACAAACAGTATGACTAATATCATATATTATTTCAAAATGTTGAAATACGTGAATTACACAGAATGACACATCACCTGTTTATGCTTTTGTCTTTCAAAAGCATAAAATAAAGATCAATTTGAGTTGATTTTTGTTTGGTTTTGGTTGGTTGGTTGGTTTGTTTTGTTGTTTTGGTTTTTGTTTGTTTGTGGGTTGTATTTTTGGGGGTTTTATGTGTTGTTTTGTTTGTTTGTTTTTTTTTTTGCATGGAGAAGCTTGAACAGGAATGACAGTCCCAAATCTTGTAACAGACTTCCCCATGATAGACTTTCTTATGTCTTTTAGAGCTGCTGCTAATTTTATGCAGAGGTGTTCTGCACTCTTACATGTCAGGGGTGTTAAAATCAATCCCTTCTTCATTTTGTTTGTCAATTAAAAATCTCTTCTTGCCTTTTTGAATTCAAGGGTTTATCCTTTCTTTCAGCTGTCACTTGCTTTCCTGGGTAGCAGCTGGCTTCCTTCACAGTCCCTTTCCACCATGTCATCCCAACACCCTCATCTTGGGGAGCTCTATCTCCAGCAAAGTTCCTTGCCTGTGCAGAATCTTCTCTGGTCTGACTGCACAGATTGGCTTGCAGGACAAAGATCTCAGCACACAACCAAAAAGTCATTTCACGCTGAAAAGTGCTGGAGTAATACAGTAATGTAAAGCAATACCTAAACAAACCCACACAACTTAAAAGGAAAGGGTGTTAAGTCCTGTAGTTGCCCTAAGCTTTGCTAATTGTGAGACCTCCAGCTCTGATAAAGGAAATTGATTTCATCAGTTGTCAGTCATCCTTCTTTTTCTTTTTAATGATCAAAAGTTCACATCTGCTTCAGGCAGGGCAAAGTCCTGCTCTGCTCTGCTCCTCTGTTGTGCCGAAAGCTTTGGCTATACCCAACCCTTGTGTGTTAGGCAGGGAGTTTTGTCTCTCCCTGGTGTTTTCTTTTGCTCGGATCATGCTCAGACAAGTCACTGTCCTGACAACATCACTTGGAAGTTTCTTGTCAAGCTTGTTCCTTCAGCCCTTCACTTATTAACTAATTAATATATCTGACTTCTAGGGCAGAATTTTTTTTGTGTTGGGACTGAACTGGTTTCTGTTAAATACAGCTGGGCAGGTACATTACCCTGAGAGGGTGTTGTTAAGTATAATGGGCGGTACAAAAATGCAGGGCAATGCTGTCTGCTTCTAAAAAAAAGGGCACAAATATTTCAAATTTGCATGAAACTGAATTCAAACAAACCATTTTGCTAGAGAAGTTGTTTTGCTTGACAATACATCAGGGAATGTTCCTTGCCACCTCTCCTTCACTCCAGTGCAAAGCTAACTTTTAAAAAAGGTGTTGAAAGATGGAATTTTATCAGAAGGGAACTTGAAATTTTGCTGGCTGTGTATCCATCACTTCTTGCTTTTTAGGATTCCAGTTTCAGATAGATGTGTATTGACAGGCCTTAATACTGCCCTTGGAAAAATGAGAGAGCTCTTAAACATAATGAAGAAAGAATGGAAAATGAAAACCAGAACAGGCATGTCCTTCTCCCTCTTCATTCTAAGCAAATTATTCTGGCAGTGCTTTTCCAGCTGACTGGATGCGTACAGAGGGAAAAGCTGTACCAGACTTTCCAACCGTCAGCACTGAACCTTTTTCTCAGTAGAAATGCATAATTTTAAAATGTATTGAAGGAACATTGTGGGAGAAAAAATAAATGTTTTGGAGTCAGATGAGAGGTTTTGATTAAACGCTGAGGGTTTTTTTTGCCTCTTTCTGTCTGCTGTATTCAGACTTGTTCTTTTTCCTCTAAGATTTGGGCACCTGCAGTAGGGCACATGAACCCCACTTCTGCAGTCTGATGGAAGTGCTGGTATTGTGGCATGTGAGTGCTGCATTTAATCAGTGTTCCCCAGAAGAGTCATGGAGTCATACATATTTAGTGCTTCAGTTAAAACCACTGTGGACTCTGGAATGGAAGAATGACAGAAGGGGAGTGAAAGTATAAAGTGAAGGCTTGGGATCCACACTCAGTGTGCAGTACCATTTGTTAATTTTGCACATTAATTAGACTTGGGAATGATGACTTATGGAATTCATGACCTTAAGAGGTATTTGTCTTGGAAAAACTTGACTTCTAATTACAAAGTTCCAGTGTCTTGGAGAATCTCAAAATCTTCTACAGTTGTATTTGCATCATGGATGTTCAAATGAAAAAAAAAAATATGAAGGAAATAGATGATATACCCCAGAAATGGTAAACAGGGTGGGGAGATAGAAAGCTGTGACAGAAGAAATGAGGGTTACTAGGTGGAAAGGAAATTTTGAAGAAGGATAGTAGGAATGGAAGGAGGCAGAGAGGGGAAGTGGAATGGGAGGAATTAGAAGGCAGGCATCTAGGTACAAAACCTCATTGGAGCCCAGCCTTGAATGAAAGCTGAGCCTGCAGAAAGCACTGACACCCTCAATGTGCAAAGGAGGCTGTGCACAAGCTTGAGTCTTGTTTGCTGCAGCAGCAAACATGTGCCTCTAAGATTCCAACCAAAAAAAAAAAAAAAAAGAGGGAAATCGAGGGAAGTTTTGCATGCTGTGGTGGGGGAAAAAAATTTTCCCCCTGGAGTTAAAAAATGGTAACCCCAAGGTGGTGGTGACCCTTGGGGTTGAGCCAATGAGCGCTCCTGCAAAATGTAAACATATCAACAACCAGACTGGAAAAGAAGGTAGTAGTTGTTGGAGAAGAGTGGCCATGTTCTGAGGCCATGAGGAGAAGGGGCCCGGAGCCCCAGCCCCAGCTGGGGGGCTGCAGGAACCTGGAACAGTGTTAGACTGGGTCAGGTATCTGGGGGGAGTTTCTCCCCCTGTGATCAGCAGCAGGAGACACTGAGAGCGGCAGCAGAGCAGCAGTGGACGGAGAACAGTGGAAAAGAGCCAGAAGGAGATAAGGAGCAGCAAATAGGCATTGCAACCAAGGAGGGAAGACACAGAGATCTCTAATGAAGAGAGAGAGCGAAGACTAAACTCTATAGAGAGGGTTGGGGTAAGAACTGAACCAAACCCCCCAAAATCCCTTTGAGATCCCTCCTAGGAGGAGGGAGATGTACTCCAGCTTGAGAGGAATCTTAGAGTGCAGCACGCACTGAAGAGAGGAGCTGAGAAGCTCAGGCATCCTGGAAAGCTGGACCGGGATGGCCAGACGGAATGTGGAGGGGTGACCTTGCCCTCTCCCACCCCCGCTGTTGCTGCTAAGCTGGCAGCCTGAGATGAGCACAGGAGCTCTGCAAGGGAGCTTGAATCCCCTGAGGAAAGGGACCGTCACGACGACCCTTGCACTTCATGGTATGATATGGTGACGCGAGCTTGTCCCTGATATCGCAGTCCATGGAAGAGAGGGGGGAGAGGAGACCCCCTTGTGTGTAATGGAAGGAGATCCATCTACAAGAGTCCAGCTACAGCTGCTGAATGGAAGAAGAGAGACTGCTGCTCTGAAAGTGGAAAGGATCTTTCTTTTTCCCTTCTGGACTTTTATTGGAGGGAGAAGAGATCTGATCCATTGTAAATACTGATTTATTATAGGAGAGATAGTTAAGATTATGTATATGATGTATTGTGATATTTATTTGTACAGTGATTGTAATATAATTCCCTTTTCCCCCATATTGAGCCTTGTGTTGTGTCTGGAAAACCCATCTCACGGGTGGGTTGTGTGGGTTGAGATGCGGAAGGGGGGCTTGAACTCTAGAATTGGATTTCGGGGCTCTCAAACCATGACACACACCCTTTTTAGTGTGCAAAAAGATTCTCCAAGAAAGCCCAAATACCTAATGCTGTGCAGTGCTAGGAAGAATGTTGTGTCAAAAAGAACACTGCTTGTACTTTCTCATCATTCTGTGATGAGACCTCTGACCTTGATAAATTTTATTATATTAAACACTTAGTTTAAAACCTCTTACAATTACTCAGTTTTCTAGAGGCATAATTACAGCTTTTGCACAACAGTCCTGGATAGATTCTGAAGCAATTATTTAGGAAATCCTGTGCAATACTATATTGTAGAAGCACTCTACTATATTGTATGAGTTAGTTATAGCATAATAAGTATGGGAATGTTCATAACTTGCTAGCTTACTGCCTTTTCATACCTGCAGCGGGAAGGGACAATTCTGAAGGGACAATACAGGGGAAAGTATTGCAGTTCCTGTCAGAACTGTCTTGCTCCACAGTTGCTACCTGAGCGTTTCCCTTTTCTTGAGGCAATGTCAGCTGTGCTGGAGTCCAACTGGGATGCAGACAGTCAGAAGACAGGGAACAGAAATGTCAGTCATTACCATTGCTGGATGACTCTTTGGGTTGAATTAATATTCATTAGGTTTTTTTAGATATAATTGACACAGATAAATTGAGTTAGATGTGCTAAAAAGTAATAAACTAGAAATTAAAAGCCATTTCCAAACTGTTTTGTTTTCATCTACACTTTGGAATATGTGGCATAATTTCACTGCTCTATATAGTTTGTGTAGGACTACCCTCTGTGCTATGTATTTTAAAGGTTTTTGTTTTGTTATAAAATCTTGAAGCTGTGCAAAGTGATTACAGCATGTGAGCGCAGGTGGCTTTCTGTGACTCTGCCTCTCTGACAGGCCAGAAGCCTCGTGTCCATTTGAAGACTATCTGCAGGCAAAAGAAGGTATTTTTACAGGCACTCACCAGCAGTGAACCACTTATTGCCAGTTTGTCTCTATGTTTAAACAATAATCAAGCTCTTCCACTCTCAGTGATTCACAGTAATTTTGTCCTATACAGGCTGTAGATTGGATGAAGGCAGCTGCCTACATTTGATCAGACACTCACATCAGCTGAATTCTGACAGGCTGACACTGTCCAGCTTTAGCACTGTTCTTCGTGCATACAAATGTTCTGGCATGAAGATTTCCTAAACCACATGGCAGAGGCTGACCAACATGGGAAATCTGATATTGCAGAGAATGAATAAGTGCCTTCCCTATGAGATTCAGGCTATTTTGTTTCCCATTTAAGTTGCTGCACTGGAAACACGATACATTCAGTTATCTTTAACGTACAATCTCAGACATTATAGATCCACTTATACCTTGTAATTAATTACTTCAGTATTTGGTAAATATTAAATAAAATTTTTTTGTTGACATGGAAGTGTGACCTGCAAGCTACAGCTGGTCCCAGTGTTTGATACTGTTTCTGTCCTGCTGTCTCCCTCTTCTTCCCTCTGTTCTCTCATTATTGAGAGAGTTGGTTTACATCCATCACAATCAATGGAAGGACACTTCTGAGCTGGTAATTGCTGAGAGGATCCTGTGCTGATGGTTTCTGGAGCTGTCAATCTGGGTAGCATCCTTTGGCTCCTGCTCTGTACAGTATGTCTGCAGTTTGACCATTTATCTCACTTCACAAGAACTGAAAGAAAGGTTTGTACAAGCACTTGCTGCTCATTCTCTGGGATGTCTTTCTCCCCCTCGTCCCCTACTTCCCACTCTTGTGTTGTCAACTATTGCAACAGCACTAAAATGTGTCAAATAAGGTGAATGCTGTTGTCAAGTTCTGAGGGAATGCTTCACAGTAATTCCATTTGGAGTCAGGTCAAGACTTTGAAATAATCATTGGTTCACAATCATGGGAAAAGAAACACAATTACACTGGCAACATTCTGAGAGTTGAAGGCCCAGATTGTTGAACTTTAGCCTGTAAATGCAGTTGCATAAAATCTATTTAGGCATTTACGAGTGTGTTTCTCAGCTCAAAAGCTGGTGAAGACTCTCTGTTAAGGAGACACAAAAGGTGAAAGAACAATGAAATCAGCCTGCTGCTGTAGGTCGTTGAATCACTTCATTTAACATACCGGATGACAAAAATGTTGAGTGGGATCCAGTATGCAAAACCCTGCCTATGCCCTAAAAGTCACTCAGTTTCCAATTTTGCTTCATCCTGTAGACATCTAAAATTCACTAAGCCTCTAAACCCTTGAAATCTCCTTCAGTTCCTGGTTTGATTCGCCTGCAAACACTCACACTTGCTGTTGCTAGGAGATGGATGTCTGTCTGTCATCTAAAGCAGTTTGGGACTTAAGCTGAGGAGGATAGGCACTCAAACATTGCCCAAGCCCCTTGGAGAAGAAAATGAAAAATGGGGTTTCATCAAACCAATGATTACTTTCATTTGATACAATGACACTGCCCATGTGCTGCTTGGACAGTGCCTGGAGATTAGCAATGTCTTGCATGCTGATAGAAGGAGGGAGATGCTGGGTGGTTAGCACACGGACAGAAAACTGAAAACAGAAGAGAAATACTATTTAGCATCTTTCTTTCATCAAAAGACCCTTTAGAGCTTTTAGTGGACCCACTAACTGCAGTGTACATTCCCTTTCTATTAGATTATCAATGAATAAACAACAAAAACTGACTTGGAAGCAGGGATAAGAATGGTGGGTGTCTATCCTTTACCCTTCAATTTCTAAATTTTTTCCAAGCTACACAGAAATTGTACCAAAGAAAGCTCCTAAAATAAAAATGTTGTGCCTTTCCCTTCCTCTGCCTTTCCTTCTCTTTCCTTTCTTTTTAAGACTTACCTGGGGGAGTAGAAATTTTTGCCTTTGTTTGCAAGATCTGAAAAATGTTAATATAAATTTTATCAAAAACTATTCTAGGGTTTATTTACAAGAAAAGTGAATAAATTTTTTTTAAAAAAAAAAACAGATATCAATCAAGGTTGAAATACTCCTAAATTGCAACACTTTTCCACAGGCTTGGAATTATTGTCCTCAAGAAAATCACAGTTGAGCTCCTTGTGGAGGTAAACAAAATATAGAAAATAACCAACCAAACAACACCTCCCGAAAACCCAAATCAAACAAAAAAAACACCCATAAAATTGTTCCTTTCATTTTTATTTCTTGGGTAAACTCTGAAACAATCAAACACCATTGCATTGTGTCCATTGCATTGCAGCCTCAAGGCCTAAATCCAAATATTTGAATGTTACATGAACACTGGGATGCGAATATGACTGAAGTTCTTTAACCTCAGTCAATGAACACCGAGAACAGTCATCACAGAGGGTTGAAGCACACAAAGATGCTCAAAATGATAAATGACACCTTCAGAACTGACTCAAATCAGTAATTCTGTAACAGATAAAGAAAACAAAAGGGAAATAGTAACAAATGAATGCAGAATACAAGTTTGCTAAATTCATTTGAATATAACAACGTTCCTTGGCAATGAGTTTATGTGTTAAGGAAATTGTGCATGCCCTGCAAACTTTGGACATCAACAAATATATAAATATGTGTATACATATAACACATCAAAGGAAAACAATGGCAAAGAATAATACTCAAGTTCTTTATCCTGGTTTTCTCTCTCCTGTGAATGTATAAATACACTTGCTATATTGACCTCTGTCTCTGAAATTTATAACCACTATTTCTTATGCTATTGTATCTGGGGTGAGATAAGGAAGGGTAAGGTTCTTTAGGACCCCATTACCTCCTGCGACAACCCCTGCCTCAAGTCATCCTGACCTTGGGGGCTATGGGACCCTACATCTTCCCTCTTCCGAAGAAATACTGTGGCATAGATCAGCTACCTGCTACTGATCTTCCCACTACATCTCAAGGAATGATTCTGGGGCAAACCCTATCATATGATTACAATGAAAGTGGCTGTGCCCTGTCACTTGACACAGATGATGGTCCATCCACTCCTCCAGTTCCCATCCCCCCATTATCTTGTTCAGAAGTTAATTGTGAAGTAAATGAGTTTCTTGGAGAGTTATTGAGACTTGTTTGACACCGACTTCTCAGTGAAAGTTGAATGACCACATGCTGGGAAAAAAACTTAATTATGTTCTCTTCAGCTTCCACCTTTCTTGAGTCAGGAAATACACTTTCTCTTCTAAACGAAACAGTACTAAATAATAAGATTCTTGGTCAAGTTCCATAAGTTTCTGCAAATAGAGTTTATGTTTTGTTTGACCTATTCATGTATTTGCAGCTATGCCCCAAGTACAAAGTGCCTGCTTCCCTCACACTCCCGTTGTAAAAGTAACTGAGCTGTTGCTGAAGGTGATTTCTGAGACTGCACCAAGCATAGTTTGTCTTACATATATAAGTTTCAGCATTAATTCATATTAATGGTTTTGCAAACTTCTTTATTGTCTGTTGTCAAAACAATGTTTCTTGCATAAAATTTGATCTTAAAATACAGTGTGCACTACACACCTCACTATACTTTATCACTTTATATTCCTCCTGTGCTGCATGGCTATTTTTCTTTTTTAATGTATGCCAGAAAAAGCTGAAAAAATAATTTCTATCCTATCAAAGCAGTACTTTGAACACCTACCTTCAGGGCTTAGACTTGCATCTCTCATGTGTGAGCAGAGAAATAGAAAATGTTACCTGGAAGGTATGTTTGATTTGCAAAATTCTTTAAAATTCAGCTAGTGAAAAAAGACTGATTCTCTGATAACTACATTCACCGGGTACTCTTGCAGTGCACTGGGTTTTGATGCACTGCATGAAAATTAATTAAATTGAGAAAGACAAGTCCACGTTTCAAATGTTTCTGTTGTTTAATACAAAGAACCAGAATTGAGCCTCCAGAATTCCCCTTCCAACATATTTACTGTTCATGCAAACTGTATTCTCATCTCAAACAGTGAAGTCTCTGACTGATCCCTTTGCCTTTTTTTTTAAACTTTGATTACTAGGTGCAAAACACGGTAACCTGACCAGAGGTTTGAGAAATAAGTTTTTTACATTAAAAATATATTACAGATGCTCATGGATTTTTTAACTCCACTTTCCTTTTTCATTTTCTTTCATTTTCTCTCTTTTTGTTTTCACCAAAAATGTAATTCTCAAAACCAGAAATTATTTTTTTCTTACCATCAGACATCTTTGCTTGAAAGAGAACACAGTGTCATACACTAAATATTTCGTTTGTTATGCCCTGAAATATAGCATCTCACCAGCTTGACTTAAATCATTAACACGAGTTTAAAAGTAACTTGAGAAACATCCTTTCTGAGAGTATTTTTGATATAGTCTAGTCAGATTGAGTTCAAACCATTCCTATAGCTCTAAAAATATACATACTCATGGTTTCTTCTGTTACAGATTAGTATTATGCTTAATACTAAAGTCTACACATTAGCAGCTCCAATATGGAATTTTCTAATACATGTTTATCTCTGACTCAGTTTTAGGCACAATAACATTGATTAATATCTGATTAGTTGTGCTTGCTCCCTACAATTCCTAGAGCATTTGCTGTCCTGTGCTATGATAACTGAAAAAATAAATGGTACTAACATTGATTAACTGATGGTGACAGAGTTAGACTGCAATTCAGTAAAACCTTCATGGATATACTTCTCTTCATTTTGGAGGTTTAAGTATTTTTCTTTTTTTTTTTTTTTTCCCTTTCTACTAATGATTGTTTCATCAAACCTAAGTGCACACCTATTTCCAGGAAACTTCTTGCAGAATTATAAAAGCTGCAGTTTACATTATTTCATGCTGAAAAGAAAAATCATACTAAAATTGGTGTGAAAATTTGTCTTGATTTCTTCCCCCCCCAGCCTCTTTGAAATATCAGGATAATTTTCTGCTTGCAAACAGCATGGATGAATACAGTTAAAGCCTATCTCCATTCTTGTAAGTGTTTTCAACTTGCTCAGTGTAACAGTTTTACAGTAAAATGACAGGTAAAATGACTGGTAAAATGACAGGTATTATCTGATATTTTCATTAAGATACTTCTGTTTTTCTTCTAAGAGCACTGAAAACTTTGTGATCTGAAAAAAGAAGGGAAAAAAGAAAAGTACTTGTGGATCTTTGGTCATAGGGAGAAGCTTGGGAACTTCCATTAAAAAAAATGTAGTGAGTATGAAAGCTTTAATTGGGTGTTTAGTTGAAGGATAGCCCATGTTTAAATGCTACGGTATACAACCAGATCAATAAAATCCTGAGTCACTATCTGGAGAAGAATGAATGATTTAAGCTGTTTGGAAGTGAATTAGTCACTCCTGAGTGAAAATTGTTTGCAAGCTGTTCTACTGGCAGTGAAAGTGATGAATCTACTGTGTTATAAATGTTTTTCCTACATTCCTGCTCCTTCATATTTTTTATTCCTTATGAAATACAGAAATAACAATAACTATTAATTATCAATGACAATTCAACAAACTTATAAACTACCTGGGTTTCCTTTCTGCATCTCCTCTGGAGGAAGAGGTAACAGATTGTGTGTCTGATTTTGGACTTGGCAGACATTTATTGGCTGGATAGGAAGCACAAACCAAGTAGCCAGGTTAAAAGAGGATTTCCATCATCCTTTATTGGGTTCTTGCCCAAAATGTTGTTCTTATTTGATGGAATTTCTGGTTTGTTTATTATGAAATTTTAATTTTGTTTAGCAGAATATCCCTGTCTTCTTCCAAAACTTCAGATTCACCAGTTATGGTCCTCAATTGTCTTTCTCAAGGGAAAAAAAATGCTATTTACTTAGACTCTACTAGTTGTCTTATCATCAGAACATTTACTTTATTTTCATTGAAAAAGCTTGTTACCAGATACCGGCCAGATGGTGGCTTATTTTTCCAGAACATAACATTCAATATAGACAAACATGCTGCTATGTCTCCAAGGATAGAAAAATATTTTTTGTCAATGATATATGGCAAAAAATTTACTTTGCAGACCATATTATCTTTTTCTACATTTATTGGTTGTTCTGTGTCTATACAAATTAATAAGTCTATCTATTCTCTCTACAATGGCTCATTTTTTTGGTCTCCTTTAATTACTCTCTGATTTGTAGAGAAATTAATCATCCTCTGATTTTGCAGAAAGGGAACTTCACAATGGCCAATCTAGAAATTCATTTTTGATCATGTGTTTTTGGGATTTTACTTTAACACTGAATGTGGGAGGACCTTCCTCTCAAAGTGTAACGAATGATGTTGCTTTCTAAATATATTGTTCACATCCACTGTATAAATTCCCCATATGGGTATAAAACCAGCTTTGAAAGATGCCTCACTTTTATATGTATCATTTCTTTAGCTTGGACTTTACTTACAATGTAAGTGTTGTTGTTTCTGACCTTGTATTAGCCTGTGCATCTGTTCAGTTTAAAATTAATGATAGTCCCCTTGTTTTTAAGATCTACTGATGTTCTGCTGTGACATAAGCAAATACTCCACTTAAGAGAGGTCATTTAAGGTAGTCCTTGTGTTGCCATCTTTCTTGTCTAAACAATGAATGTCTTGCTGGCATTTGGACAGTTTTGCAAAATAATGCTCTCCATTGCAATCCTAGCTTTTCTCTGAAGTGCCAGGGATTTTCTGGACTTATTGGTCAGCATGCGTTCAGCAAATAGTGTTTTAGGGAATATGCAAAAACAAGGGGCTCAGAAGTAACTTAGTAACACTATGAAAAGGGGACATCCTCTTCTCCAGAGAGGCTAAAGCTGAACAACACTGCTGGGAGCACACTGCTGGGTGCACACTGCTAGCAGCATTTGCACCCTGTGGCACCAGGCGCAGGCATCAGTCTCTGAGAATAATATATCTCACAGTGTTGTTTACTTATCTACCACGTGTGCTGATCAAAGGCTGGCAGCCTTCAGGCTTAGCTCCTCAGCACTCAGTGGCTTATCAGCAAGCCAAGCAAAAGGATGGGAACAGTCAGCTTTTGGGTGGAGACTTTCAGAATTAGCAGTTTGTGAAACCCATGTGTGATTCTTCTCAGCCTTGTTGACCTCATATAATTTCTGAGAAATATTTCATTTTTGATTAATCACTTTTCTCTGTACAAAATAGTTCCATGAAAAGACTTCTAGCAAGTCATATGTATGGCTACAATTTCAAAAAGCCCTGCACACAAATCAGGATTTTTTTAAGGCAGGATTTTCTAGAAACATAGAAATGGCAAAAGACTGATGAAATGAGAGTTTAAAACTGTAAGGAAGAAAAACAATCACACAATATAAATTATAATGGTAATCTGTGGTATAAACTTATCAGACTATCAGGGGACCACCTATGGGTTTTTTGGCATATTTACAATTTTTCTTTTAATTTTTCATTTTAAAGCAGTATTGTAATTTTAGTGACTTAAATTAAAGAAACCACAAGGAAAAGTTAAAAAAAGTTAAAAAATGGACATGAAGTTATCTAAGCTACAAATGATACCTTTCATTGGGAATTTAAGTATTTTGTATTGATCCAAAACTCTTCTTTCAGAAGCTTGATTGGTTATTTTGCAAAAAAACTCTTAATTGGATTATTTATTTCTTTTGGAACTGTTTTCACTTTTCCATTCTCTGTTCTTTTTTGTTATTCTACCAAACAAAAATATGAATATTCATATGGTCCTTTTCTGAGATGACTGTTATTTCTCTGTATATGTTCCAGTCCTAACAAGAAAAAGCTGAGATTGCAGCTTTCACTAGAAAAATGCTAGTACTTTGAAAAAATAATAAGAAGCCTGTTCTTTTTTTTTTAAGTTACTATGTGAAGCCATTGAAACAAAACTGAAAGCTATTAAGACAAAACAAAAAAATCCAGCAATTACAACCAGTCCTTCTTTTCTTGACAATATATTTTCTTAAGGATACCTTCGTTTTCAGTACAATTCATATTGATAACTCTTTCCTTTGCATACCAAAAGTGTTAACATACCAAAAGTGTTAACAGGGATATATTATTCAATTTCAAATCCAGATGTCAAAGCTTTTGTTGCTTGTCTAATTCTTCCGCCCACATCAGTTGATAAAATAACAGATATTATCTCTGTCTGCAAATATTGTTCTACCTGTATTTTTTTATATTATCATTACAAAAAAATACTACTTTAGAGAGAGATATTTCCTAGGCACTATTTTGGAGAGCTTCTCTAGCTTTCTCGACTGACAATATAGGAATGCAAGGGACACTAATCTCTTAATTTAGGTACTTTATTAAGTAATTTAAAACTAATCTGTGCAAAATATCTACTTAAATCTTGATCCTAGCTGCCTTACCAGGTAACCAACTGTCCAAGCAACTCTGAAGATTTCTGTGTCACATGGTGAGAATGTCAATACAGAAAAATCTGCACTATTGAAGTCAGAACATAGCACTGATTTCATTCATTTTTAGACAGGTAACTTTTAGATTACAGAATATCCTTCCACAGAAAAAATCCCAGATACCTGAACTGAGTATCTAAGGGCTCCTTGTCACCAGTGACTCTAGTAGGAGGATGCCTCCGCCTCTGGGGACCTGCAGTCTCACACCATTGTGTTGCAGCTTCTAGGCACTCATTGTTGAAATCAGGGAATGACATCCAACATACACCCTGTGTGATTTGTCATAGTCACCAAGAAATCACTTTCTTATGATATTTTGGGCAGACTCTCTTAAAAAACACACTGTTCATCCATGTCCTGAACTCGCCTCTGTGGCAATGCTGGAAAACTGTGCAGTCTTTCAGGGACTCTGTGTGGTTCTGCTTTCTCTCATACTGATGCCTGTCTGAATGCTCTGGGAAGGCAAAGGAAGCTGTAGAAGGAAAGGCTGCAGAAGTTAATAGGCAAGGTGAGACAATGGCACAGATAAGAGCTTCAGGTTCCCAGCTTCAAAGGAGTTTGGATAACAGTGGCTAGGACATCAAGTGATGGGAAGCATTTGCCTGTCTGACTCCATCTTTTCTGGCATCAAAAGACATGGAAAAACCTCAAAGACCCTTGAAAAGGGAAGGGACTCAGGAGAGTGCCCAGATTGTGTCAGTGAAAAAATGCTGGTGGGCTCCCTCCTCCCACATTAAAGAAGGAGTGGGTCACATTTGACACAGAAATTAGGAGTAAAACAGGGCTTACTTTTGATAGGGTGGAGGAAACTTGGTAAATAATGCATGTGGGTAACATAATTTGAAAAATAATTTTCCCAGTACTGCATTCCTTCTGGTAAAAAACCCAAATACTTTGCTTTCCATTACAAATATTTTCCTTATTACTGTAGAAGATATTCAGGATCCAGGAAGACAGTTCTTACAGTGAGTCAAAAAGTCACTTTTGAGGGCACATTCATAAATGGTTGGTACTGTCCTACACTTTGTATGTCACCTTGAGCACAATAATAAAAGACCAGGTAGACCACATTCAGACAATGTTAGTTTTTCCCTCAGGAGACTCCTCTGGACACAAATATTGTGGTGATCAGATCCTCATGCCCAGCATACAGAGCATTACTGCTTTCCCATAAATGTCTGCAGCCTGTGTGTTAGCTGATTGCAATAAAACTACTGAACATGAAAACTTATGAGCAAGAATAAAATTATTCATATTGTCAGGAAGCTATCTGTCTCTGTGCCTGTGGTGGTTATTACAACAATATGTCATAGGTGTGGTTTTATCAAGAATTCAGGATTTGCTGATAGACTTTTTGGCACAAAAAGTGGTAATAGATCACCCTTCTTTCTCTAGTTCTTGTTTTAGAAATTCTCTGTAAAGCATTTTGGTAGGAATAGTAAAGTTGGACTCATTCTGCTGTCAGTGGTTAGCTGTTTTTGCACGAGATGACCCAGCCTCAGGGGCTGTGTATGTCTTTACGTTGTCAGCAGAGGGTGAGTCAGTTTACTGGGTGAATTTTTTTATGCTCTGTTACTTGTCAATATGGTGACTTAAATACCTCATACATGTATGTGATATTAGAGGTCTGCAAACCATTGCAGATAAGTAACTTTAAAATAATTGAGTGGTTTTAATCTTAAGAAGAAAACACTGAAACCATATATTGTCACCTCAAATAATCCCAAATAATTAAATGGTAGCTGCAAAGAGAAAAGAAACTTAGTCTTTCATTAGTCAATGAAAGACTAACAGGATAGGAAAGTACTAGTTGCTTAACATTGCTGTAGGGTGTATTTAGGTTGGATTTGAATAAAACTAAGTATAATTATGAATTAAATGATCAACCAGTGCTGATTATGTAATCTCTGTCCCCAGAGGTTTTTGAGAACTATATGGACAAACATCTGTCAGGTGCACCAAGCATTTGTCATGCAAGACCTATGCCACTGCAAGAAGCAAGTGATCTTATCAGGCTCCCTCTATCCCTGTTTTTTAAGGCTACATCTATACTGATAAGTTAAATCTGCCTAGAATCATTTTCTGACATGATTGCAGATAGTATAGAGCAATGTCTATCTATACTATTTAAGTGCCTTGGCCACCCAAGGTGAGGTGGCCAGCTCTACACTACTCAAGATGAACACTGGGCTGTACCAACTGCCAAACCATGCCCAGAATTTGTTTGGGAAGCTGCTAACTGATGTCATCCAAAGATGTGTGGAGACCTTTCTAGCATCTGAACAGGGACAATATCAAGCCAAATTGTTTGGGAACATTCCTAGGCCCAGGTTGATTTGCTAGTATAGTCATAACCTGTAGTTCTCTGGCCCAGTCTGTCCACATGCTCATCAGAACTGTTCTCAAACTGAAAAATGAAATAAAACTTATTGTTCTCCATACCTGAAA
Organism: Corapipo altera; assembly: GCF_003945725.1. Taxonomy (NCBI): domain Eukaryota; kingdom Metazoa; phylum Chordata; class Aves; order Passeriformes; family Pipridae; genus Corapipo; species Corapipo altera. The sequence goes on along the minus strand of NW_020884872.1, from coordinate 48,564,497 downwards.
ACAAGCAGTCTTCTTTTACTTGTATTGGCTAGCGAAGACTCTCTGTAGCTCTCATATTTAGACTCCTATCCTTTTTTTCTCAGTAGAGGGCATCCTTAGTACAGTCACTTCAACAGTCTCTATCCATACAGCAAGGAGTGGGGGAAAACAACATATTGCCTCCAAAGTAGACTAAACTGAGTAAACACTTGGTACATGTGCATATTTATGAGAAACACTAGGTCTTCTGGAACAATTTGGGCCAGTATTCACTTGAACAGACTTTCTCCTCTTCACCATAACAGGCAAAAGAAAAAAAAAAGGGAAATAAGAACTGAAAGACTTTAAAACGCTTGTGAAAATTTCTTGCTTAACCTTTTCTTGGGGTAGAGAAATAGAGCCGGTTTGAGTACAGGGTCAAAATAGCATATTTATGTCCTTGTCAGAAGAAGGAGGGGAGATTTCTCCATTTACTTTAATTAAAGTTCTCCACAAGCTCTTTTTTTCCCCTTAGGTTTGGGAGCTTGGCAGGCTTTATGTTTTTTTAAAAAAAATCCAGCTTGCTCACTAGGCGAATTTTCCCATGCTTTCAAAGCTATACTGTTCAGGCAATCAAATGTTAATCCAACCACAGTCAAGCTTTTACTTTCTTCCCAACAGCTTGATATCTATTACCATTACTGTTATACCCTCAGATGTAGAGTAGACAGTGATGTCGCTGTCCAGCACATAAGTGGTAACGGACTGCAGCATAAATAATGAATTGATAACACGCATGTGTTCCTCGCCCCCCGAGCATGTGCAGGGGTAAGCCAGCTGCAAATGATTTATTCAGCTTACCAAAGCTATACTAAATCAAGCCAAACAATATTGCCTTTTTTTTTTATAAGGGTGAAGTATTTCCCACGAAGCTGGTAACTCATATCTATTAACTTATAATCTATATAACTCTGATGTTTTGCTTTTTAACATGCTGCCAGAGGTAAGCATCAAAATAATTGCAGACAGTCCCTAAGGACTATGTTAGCTTAATAATGGGGAGAGTGAGCATGCAACTGAAATGAAGAAGGCACATCTAAGAGAAGAGAGAATATAAAAGTGAAAGTCTAAAGAGTTAAGAGATCTCAATCTTTGAACAGTTTTTCACTGAGTCTGATCAGCAAAGAGTTACCATCACAAATATTTTGAAAAGCAGACCAATGCAAAACTTGAATTACAGCCCTTAAATCTACCTGACATGTATTGGCCTTCATTGGTGGCCTTTACTGATATATTTAAGGTTCATCTAAGATTCTGGTTATATCTGGCAATAATGAAAAAAAATACAGAAGAAGCTTAAAAAAATGTATAGTTTCGTCTTTTTCTAGCAAAAGTCTTCATTATAAAAAAGGTTTGTAACATTTCTTTATTAGAAGCTAAATTTCAATGACAATAATTTTGCTATGATTGGTTTTGATGATAAACTGGAAACAGCATACAGTGATCACTACCATATGTATTTAGACTTGGGTTGGCTAGACTTATATTCTCCCAGGGAATCTGGGTACTTCAAATGGATTTAATTTTTTAAAATTTATATCTCACTGAGAAATTTCCAGCTTAGTTTCCAATCTATTTATTCACAAGAATTCTTAGGGTTTCCACTAACTAACTGTTGCAGATGTTCTTTGCTAGGCTGTGTTCCGCAATCTTGGAAAAAGCTCTTGGGAGAGAAAAGGCCTATTTTAAGGAATCAGACTGTTTATTCACACTGAAGTCAAAAGGACTATCTGTATCATGTTGCAAACAACAGCAAATTATCTTTACAGACAGATTCCTTTTCATTACAAGGGTAAATGGGCACGTACGCACACATGCACACACAGACAGACACACAGACACATGCACACATGTGCAGGAACTCCTTGGGAGTAAATCTGAGAAAAAAAATGAGGGACAGATGAGGTTAGAAAAAGTTAATGGAAGAAAAATAACCCCCTTGGGCTTAACACTACTCCTGTCAGAGTAATAAAGGGGTTTTGTTTGGTTTTGTCTTGTTTTTCCCCTGATGAAAATAGATGACTGAGGCCTGATTCTGTTCTCAGCAAAACTGCTGTAAAATCTAGAGTTGAAAGTTGACTAGAAAGGGGCACTTGCTGGTGCTTGTCTAGAGAAAGGAGCTTGAATGTGTAGGGCCTAAAACAGTAGCGTGACATTCATGTCAGAATGTTTGGACTTCTTTATTTATGAAAAAAAGTACCCGTGTCTTTTTAGATGCAGAAGTTAGATGGATGCAGCAGTAACAAAGGACCCAGTTTCTCAGAGATTCCTAAGAGCTGCCAGATAAAATTAGGGTTTCATGAAAGGCTGAGAGAGTGCAGATGCTCATAAATAACGATGCTGTCCTCCTTTCTTCAACAACACTGCAGTGGGGCTCTTCTGGCAGCAGGCGCTGTGTTAACGCTTTTAATACACTTTAAAAATGAGGTTTATATTTTAATGAAACTGTCTTTGATGTTCTGAAAGAGATTTTTTTTCAACAGAAAACTAAAAGTTGTTTTTGTTCAAACAATATAGCCATCTCTTCTTCCTCATCCAGAATGTGGAATTTCCCCCTTGAAAATTCACAATGAACTGCAAAAACCACTTAGCCATGAACATCCTTGTGTTGATCTGTCTTGCAGAGGTGCATCTCTGGATGTCAACCATACCCTAGGTTGCACCTTACTCTGTTAGAATGGGAGCAGAGGGGGGTAATGGTTTGTCACTTGTTATATTTACGTCAGAGGCTGTACTGTACCACGCCGGCTCTCTCCCAGTGGTCAGCAGAAAGCTGAAAGTGAAGAAAGGTGATTGAAAGGATTCCTCTCTAATCCGTCCTCCCAGTCCAGAAATGATGCGAACATTTCTTATAAACATGAAGGTTTCCTTTCATTTAAAATCATGACAAAATGCATACTTGTGTCAGGTTGCAAAAATAACTGCTATATGGTAATATTTTATGCTTTAGAAAACAGGTGTTTGCACTGGCCTAGGCATTGTCACATGAGTCAGATGACTCAAAACAGCTGAGTGTAAATGAGAGTCAGGGGAAAACCCCTTATCAGGTTTGTTCCTCATCATTTAAAAGAAAAACTATTCCACTGCGCTTTTTAAAAAATAGATTAAAAAATGCAATCACTAGGACAAATCACAAAAAAACCCCCAACAACCCAAAACTACAAACACTGAGCAAGCACATAATATTTGGCTGAAATCACCCTTCTCTTTGAAGCAAAAAAACACCAAAAAAATGGAAGTGACAACAATAGCAAGCCTTCCCTTAGTGCTGGCATCCTCCATGCCTTTTGGTTTGGTTTCAGAAGGAAATCCACCTTCCAGCCATTCAGCCCCAGAAGCTCCTTGGAACAGGTGGTCTCTAAGCTCCAGGGGAAACCAGCAGGCTGAAAGGGAAAAGTTCTCAATTGTGTCCTACCATAGCTGGAGAAAATATTTCATTATTTGTGTTTCTTTATTGAGATACTGTCTTTTTTATAGCTGAAGCGATACAGACAGCTGTTCCATTTATTTCAAATGCTCCCTGTTTTGGGGGTGATCATTCAGAGCTGGTAGCTGAACCTCTGAACAGATTCTGCTTGACTTCCCCAATAGAGATATAAATGCAATCTAGAGATCAATGAGAACTCTTCTGGTAGTTCTGGGTGCTCTGGTAGTTCTGGGTAATTAATTTAAATTTTCTTACTGCTCTTTTCTTTATCTTGCAGCCAGCAGTCTTCCTGCGATCACTAAGGAAAAATAAAACAGTAATTTGTAAAAGCCAGCCTCAAAACTAGATCTTACTGTGTAGTGTAAGCTCTCCCTGGGAGTTTGTTTTTCCCTTGACCAGGCTATATTGCTGCCAGTTTCATGACTCCAAAACCTGTGAGTCACATCTTGATCTGTAAAGGAGCTGGGTCATGTGAGTTGTCATATATTGCACTTGCCTTTCCCCTTGCTACTGTTGGTGAGTATTGCCAATTTCATCAGTGTGGCTAACAATTCTAATTTACTTCTGGTTTACATTGACTTCAGTGAAAGTAAATACAGTAACTCTTCACTTTAGGTGGCACCAGTAGAACTAGATTTGTCATGCCACAGAACAGCCAAAAGAAGTACAATATTTTCTGGGAAACAGACTTATTTACATGTTACATTCTTGTTAGCGCTATACTCTCATAGCTGTCTGTCTGTTTAACAGACCTGAACACAAGAGATCTGGAGAAGGACTGTAAAAGAAGCAGGGGAAAGTGGAACAAAATAAGGAAAGTAATGGAAATAGCAGAGAAAACCAATAATGGATCCTTACTGAAATGCAAACTTGAGACAAGAGAATACTGAATTTATTGATAACATAAAAGAAGGAATTGATTGTGGTCAAATCCAGGCCCTCTACATTTAAAAAATAAATAACCAAAGAATGGTAAAAAGTATAAATAGATGCATTCTGGCCATTCCAGGTGTGTGGGCCCTGTTCAAACAGCCAAAGCTGGTTCTTGGTGTCTATAAAACCCACAACTGTGCCCCTCACTTTTCTTGTCAATTTTGTGCCTGGGACTTTTGTTGCTATTATACTTAGGCAATAATTATGTATAAGCAAAAAATACCTATAATGTATACATGCTAATGTATTAATATAGATTATTTTGTAAGAACCAGAAATAGAAAGTAACAGATGAATCTTTTACAACATCGATGAAAGAAATTCATAGGAAGGCCAAGTGTTTCCAGAGTACTCTTTTGTGATGTTAATCAAAATGTTAGTTCGCATAAGGGAGAGAGAAAGGGACTGATCTTAAGACACATAAGAAATTGGAGAAACACTGAAAGCTGCTGGGCTTCGCCAATCTCAGAAGATACCACAAAAATTGTAATCTTGGTTTGTGCAATAGGGATTATAGGGAAGGCTAAAGCATTTAAAGATTGATAAATAAACATATATGCTTTAAAATTTGTCCAAAATAAATCCAAATTACAGCCTATATTGAATTAGTAAATCTGCAGTGCACGCTGAAGAACTGTTAAAGGGAAATTATGTTCTTTATTTGTTGATGAACTGGCAGAAGAAGAGATTAATCACTATCATTTTCTTCAGTAATTTCAAGGGGTGTGAAGAAGACTCTCAGAACAATTCAAATATCTGAATTGCAGAGTACCAAGTGAAAGGAGACAATTGCAGTTGATTTCTGTGAACTATTGCCCAAATGGCAAAATATCTTTTCTTTTTGAGGAATGCATATTCCAGATATCTGCTGCTGGCTCTTTGTCATCTACTTCATCGGATGCTGTGCTTCCTGTTTTGGATCATATATTGAGCACATGTGGTAACTAACTTTTATAAAATCTGACAGCAGACCACTGTTCAATAGACTAGTTTCTAAAAAATGTGTGGAACTTTTTGGACTTAAACACAAGGAAATTCAAACCCAATTGGACACTGTCCACCAGGCTTTATGCAGAAAAACCCCTCTGGTTGACGATTATTGAAAGCATTCTCTTAGAAATAACTCTAAATCAGTTTTGAGACATACGAGTCCAGAGCTGGTCTCACTATGGGGAAATTGTCTGGAAAGTTTGATTTCTTGAAGGCAAATAAAGATGACTTTTCCAGCTATCAAGCAGAGGAAACCTGATTGTGACATCTCCATAAACATTCAGGTCACAGCTGCCAATTTAAAAGCCAAGCTCTATAAAAGAGGGGTGACAAAAACTGTCTTTGGAAGCTCTGGGTTCATTGTCTGACCGGAAGAATATGAATCTTAAAAAGACATGCCTCCATTTCTACACAATTTCCAGTCATCAGAGGAAAACCATATGGAATTTAAAGTGAATCTCCACCTTTTAATCAACTCATCAGTTTCTAAAGCAGAGATGTAATCTGTGCTGAATTTTATTGGATGGCTTACAGACTTTCAAAAAGGGTTTAATTCTAAATTAATTTCTACAGAACATTTCTCTACACCTATGTTGGCTTCATCTCTATTATATTTCATAGTAGCTTTCACACAGATGAGGAAAAGGCCTTTATTACCCAAAAGGAGGGAAGCTTACGGATTTAAAACCCATGGTCTGAGAGTATGTGTGTATGGCATGGTTCAGGGTCACACAGAGATACTGGAAGCCACTCTGCGTTCTTTCTGCGTTATGGGAAGCATCATGACTGTATTATCCACCCAGGCTCATACCCTTTGCTTCTCAGCTAAGCTTATTATCCTATAGAAAGAGTCATACTGATACAAAGAGATTTTTGTTACACAGTAGCCTATTTAGATTTCACTTGGCCTTTTTAGGACATCACATCCTGTTAAGCAGACTCTCCAAAAGTGGCTGGAAGGAAGAAAACATTTGTGTGAGAGGTGATTCATCCAATGTAAATTAAATTCACTGCATCTCCTACGGAAGGTGTCAACAAATGGAAACGCCAAATGCAATTATTTACTGTTGATCCTGATCTTAGTGATTATCTTCCAAGAAGTAAGCAGATTAACGTGCAGTGAGGAGGAGGAAAGTGTTTCTAGTATGGTTGAATAGGTTAGCCACAGGCCTAGTGATCTGATCTAAGGCACTTGAGCTGAAGTTTTCAAATGCCTCTGACTCCGCACTTGTGCACTTTAACACAATGAGAAGCTACTTCTTCCAAAGCACATGCAAATCTGATCCCAGGCTATGTCTAATATTTTAAAATAAAGGTTTAGAACTTCCTGGAATGTACCTAGAATGAACAGTACATACTATAATTCGCACCACTTTGTGGTGATTTTTATTATTCTAAGGGCAGGCTCCCCATATCATACAGCCTACCGTTTCCAATAATAATGAAAGATTTTTTTATGTTTTTGTTACAAGTGGCTGGCTGTTTTATCTGTACAATGATAACTGCAATTTCAATTTAAAAAATCACGCCCCTTTCAAGTGCCAGGAATTTTGTTCACCACATGTGTCTGGATTCCTTTACATTATCCTGACACACACACGATTGTCAAGCTAGACTTTACAATGAAATTAGTGTCATGGATGAAAAAAATAAGAGCTTTATCCTCCAAGTGCACCTGTTTACAACAACTAGGCAGGATCAGTCAGGGTGTGTGTGTCAGTCTGCCACTGCAGCTGTTCCATTACCATAAAACCCATAGTATTTATGAAGTTTTAAGCCTTTCTGAACTTTGGCTTACAAAGGGAGGCTGTAATGCTATGTCTGGACTGTGATAATAGTTCAGATAAAGATCCAGCATGTGACTCCTAATGAAAGCATTAAGTCTATTGGAAGGAACTATATCAAACTACATGCAGTAAAGCAGACAGCAAATATGAACCATGAAGAATTAATGATTAACTATTTGCTACATGCTTCACTTGGAACAGCACTGCCATTGAGGCACTCTGGAAACTCTGGAAACTCAGTTGAAGAAGTTAACTCACAAACTGCTGTTACACAACAAGGTAAAAATCAAAAATGCATTGCTTAAACTTTGGGTGTGATTTTTTTCAGTGCAAGAAAATTGTTTCCTTTGCAAATGAATGTCAGGTCTTGTTCATGTCTCCAGTTCTGCAACCGATGATATACAGACAGGACACTACCTTCAACAGACTCCCTGGGCATATTGAATTTATTGGGAGTCCCAGGCATGTCCACATGGATTCAGCTAAGGAACAGGAGTTTCAGTTATGACAAAAACCCAACTCTTATATGGTGAATTACAGCTTTATTATTCTTTAAATCTGCTTATGATTTTTAGTTTCCTAGGAGAAAGTAGCATGGGATTACACTTGTTAATCTTTGGGCATTCTGTTATTTCAATAAACTGTAACATTTGAAAGCTGACTTTGGAGGTGCTGTCTTGTAAATGACTTCTACATTAACATCACTGAGAGAAGTGGCTGGAAACTCTGGAGAACCCAATGCCATGGCTACCGACAGGCTTTGGAGATGACATCTGTCTCCCTCTGTTCCTGGCAGCAAGGAACTGCTGTCTTGCAACTGCTGTCTTACTTCTATGCAAGGTACGAGTCTTGGCTCCTGCTACTCTTGGACTTCAGTGGGACCCAAAAAAGGATGGCAGGAGCACCTCTCCCTCCCAAGGATGAAATCCTGCTGTCAGCTCGTGTGTTGTGGTTCACCACTGTCCGTGTCAACATTTTGAGAACCAGCCTGCTCTGCTGCCATGCAGTGTAGTGGTGTGCTGGGGATCTGCCTGACCTGTGAGACCCCAGGTCTGCACACACCCAAGAGCACATTGCAGCTGAAATCCTGACCTGACTCCCCAGCCTGAGTGCCAGAGATGCACAGGTGAGAAGCGATGCTGTACAAAACTCATTCTATAATCACTGGAGGAAAGCAGACAACTCCAACAGTCAGTTCAGTCTGCCTCAGATTTAAATTGCCTATCAGTAGAAGACTCCATTGACAGTGTGAAATGATGAGGCTCCAACCTTAAGGCTCACTTGGAAGTGCATGGTTGTTTACCTAAGTCAAATGCCAAGTACAGAAATTACGTTTATGCCAACACAGTTCTATTTATGGCACTTCTATTTATCTTGCAATCATGAATGGACCTAATGAAAATGAGGAGGAGCTCCAGCATATTGAGGAAAGTAGGTTATAATGTTCTCTTCCTAAAAGTACAGAAAATTTTCAGTATTAAACAAGAAGTACTTAATGGTTTGGGACAGCATTTTGGCGCAGACTGATGCAACTCTTGATTGCTCCACCTCCTGGCACTGTATCCCATCACTTCATAACCAACGCAGTGCATGTGAATTCCGTCTATATTCTTACAGTGGCTTTTGCATTTGTTTTCTGCTGCTAGATCAGTGGGAATTTGACTAGTCTACCAGATGCCCAACCAGTCTCACTCCCCCTCCTCAACAGGACAGGAGGAAGAAAGTAGGATGGAAAAACTCATGGTGTGAGATAAGAGCAGGGAGATTACTCACCAGTTACTTTTATGGGCAAAACAGACTCAACATAGAAAAATTAATTTAATTTATTGCCAGTTTGAATAGAATGCAATGGCGAGAGAGACTGAAACTCATACACCTTCCCCCTATTCCCCTTCTTCCCAGTTTCAATTTCACTCCTTCATTCTGAGCTCCTCTACCTCCTTTCCCAGGATTTGTTCAAGGGGATGGGGAACAACTCCTTCCTGCCACTCCTTTCTTCTCACACTTTTTCTTTCATCCAGCATGGATCCTTCCCATGGGCTGCAGTTCATTCCAGGAGCCTGTTCCAGTGTGGTTCTGGGAAATCTCTGCCCCACCATGATCTCCTTGGGGGGCCTGACTGCAGGGGAATCTCCAAGGGACCTCCTCCCCTCCTCTGACCTGGGTGTTCCGTCTGTTTTTTCTCACTCTTTTCATTTCCTTCTCCACTCTCTGTTCTCTGTTTGTTTCCCTATTCATATATATGTTTTCTGTGAGGTGCCACCACCTTGGCTGCAGGGTGGGTTGATTGGAGCTGTCTGGAACCATCTGCTTCTGGCATGGGTCAGCCCTGGCCACTCCTCATAGAGGCCCCTGCAACCCCCACTACCAGTGCCTGGGCACCTGCAGCGTGTGTGGCTCCACAAAGGCCCAGATCCACAGGAAGATTTGCTTTTTTCGATCTCATATCATCTAAATATTGCAGGCACTTTTACCAACAGATAAATTTGGTCACATGTGGGAACTCTCTTGCCTGTTTTATTCATCCAAAAGTCAGGTCTCTGGTCTACAGTTACCAATCAGGGTGCCCCTACGGTCAGGAGAGAAAGAGGCATATTCAGGATGTACTAAACCATGGATGGATGGCAGGGCTGGACACCCAGCTTGGTCGAGCAGGGATCTTCTCTTGTAAATAAGGCAAAAATAGAAGGTGTATGTCCAGTGGAAGCAAGGTCAAGTGACATGAGAAGAATATAGAGATGCTGCTTGCCACTGTAGGGAGAAAATTCCTGTGGCCAAAGCCCAGCTGAATTTGAAGCTGCAAGAAATATGGGGGACAATAAAAGAGTTTTTTCAAATACCTTAATGACAATAGGTAGTTTAGAAATGTCTTTGACCTGTTACAAGATGGGGATGGTCACCTCACAAACAGGGATAGAGACATGGCAGAGATGTTTAATGCTTTCTTTGCCTCTGTCTTCAACACGGATGACAGATCAAGAGTGTCTCAGTGCCCGAGCTGGAAGACCTTGACTGTGAGAATGACCAACTCCCAGTTGGCCCTGAAATTGTATGGGATCTGCTGCTCCAGCTGAATCCCTGCAAATCCATGGGGCCTGATGGGATTAATCCCAGAATCCTGAAAGAGCTGGGTGATGTCATCACAAAACCTCTCTCAATTATTTTTGAGCAGTCTTGGGAATCTGGAGAGGTCCAGCTAACTGGGAGCTGGCTAACATTGTCTCGATTTTCAGGAAGGACAAGAAGGAGGACCCTGGAAACTACAGGCCTGTCAGTCTTTCTTCCGTGCCTGTAAAGTTATGGAGAAGATTATGCTGGGAAGTACTGAAAAACACCTGAAAGACACTGTTGTCATTGGTCACAGCTACGGCTTCATTCCCTTCAATCCCTTCCTTCTTTCTCTGATATTGTTTTATGAAAAAGTAACCCACTTAGCTGATCAAAGGGAAGCCTGTTGATGTAATCTTTTTGGATCTCAGTAAAGCTTTCAATACTGTCTCTCATGGGATCCTTCTGGACAAAATGTCCAGCACACAGCTGGATAGACACATCATGCAGTGGGTGAGCAATTGGCTCATGAGTCAAGCACAGAGGGTGATAGTGAACAGGGGAACATCAGACTGGTGGCCTGTCACTACTGGGGTTCAGCAGGACTCCATCTTATCCTGTGCTCTTCAACATCTTCAAAAATTACTTGGACGCACCACTGGAAGGGATACTAAGCAAGTCTGCAGATGACACAAAGCTCAGAGGAGCTGTTGAATCCCAGGAAGGCAGAGAGGCCCTGCAGAGAGACCTCAACAAATCAGAGAACTGGGCAATCACCAACCATATGAAGTTTAACAAGGGGAAGTACCAGATTCTGCACCTGGTGTGGGACAACCCTAGATGTTTGTACGGATGGGGGAATGAGATGCTGGAAAGCCGTGCCATGGAAAGGGACCTGGGGGTCCTGGTGGATGGCAAGTTGAATGTGAGTCATCGGTGCCCTGGCAGCCAGGAGGACCAACCCTGTCCTGTGGAGCATCAGGCAAAGCATCACCAGCTGGTCGAGGGAGGGGATTGTCTTGCTCTGCTCTGCAGTGATGAGGCCTCACCTTGAATATTGTGTGCATTTTTGGGCACTGCAATATAAGAAAGATTTTATGCTCTTAGCGAGTGTTCAAAGGAGGGTAATGAAGGGGGTAAAGGGCCTTGAGGGGAAACTATATGAGGAGTGGCTGAGGTCACTTGGTCTGTTCAGCCTGGAGAAGAGGAGAGACCTAATTGCAGTCTACAACTTTCTTGTGAGGAGAAGTGGAGGGGCAAGTACCAATCTCTTCACTCTTGTAACCAGTGACAGAACCCAAGGAAATTGCATGAAACTGAGTCAGAGGAGGTTTATGTTAGTAATCAGGAAAAGGTTTTTCACCCAGAGAGTGGATGGGCACTGGAACAGTCTCCCCAGGGAAGTAGTCACAGCACTAAGCCTGACAGAATTCAAGAAGTCTTTGGATGGTGCTCTCAGGCATATGGTGTGACTCTCGGGGATGGTCCTGTGCAGGGCCAGGAGTTGGATTCAATGATCCTTGTATATACCCTTCCAACTTGGTATATTCTGTGATTGTGTGATTCTGTGATCTCTTCAGTGCACCTGTCCCTCTCCACTGACTACACAGGTAGACAAGACAAGATATTACTTCCTTCTTTCTCTTTCCTGAAGTCTGCTTCATGTCTACCCTGAAACAACACATTTCTCTACCTTTCAGGGAGGAAACATCCCTTCCTACATGACAATCTGACTGTAGTGCTCCGTGGATCAAACTGATTTAGAATTTCACCATCATGGCAGCCCATCATCTTATTATGAATGATAATGCAGCCCAGTACTGCAGCAGAACATCATGAAGTTTCACAAAAGTTTTGAAGTTTTTGGGTCTTGGGTATGTGCATGCATGTGTATGTGTTCATACATACATATGGGTGCACATGTGCATGCTCACGCTGCTTCAGGGAAGAGCAATCAGTGCTAAATGGCTTCTGATTTAGCAGCAGTTATTACCTGTGCTATCACAACATTAGAATATTCTGTGTTATGGGCTTGAGGTACAATTAAAATACTGGATTTAAGGGAAGAAATTAGGAAGTGTTTTAAAATATAAGGATATGGAATGAAAATCCTGTGGGAAAGGTCCAGTTTCAAACAAAGGTATTTGGAGCTATTTTAGGTGTCCTGAGGAGCCAAACATGTCCACTTGGCAAACACAGCCTATGGGGGATTTGTGTCTGGTATGGAAGCCAGGCACCCACTTGGCTATCCTGCAGTGACTACAGTCACAATAGGGACATGTCTTTAAGCAACTGTATCATACACTTACTCATTAATTACAGGTTTACACATTTTCTTTAAGGAATTTATTTCAAAATCATGTGGGTTTTTTCTGCTTTTTCTAGATAGCTCTTCAGGGAATTATGATATCCTTACTGAAAATGGGTAGCACTTTACACTATGAGTAGACATCAGTTTCAGTGTTATTTCCCCAAGTGACAACTTTGCTGATGAATGTGAGAAAGGTAAAACCAGTCCACAAATGAATATACGAGAAAGGGGAACTGTTCTTAATAATATTAATTCATTTCAATTCTTTTTATTTAGAAAGTAATTACTTCCTTTTTTTTTTTTAACAATTTGGAATTAGCTAAATCTTTCTACAACCTGGTTTTTAAATTAATCATTGCTTTGGATTCTGCAGTTTTATAAATTAAAAAAAAAATCATTCTCGCATTACTTGCATTACAAAACCATATTTTCTTTTATTTTAGTAGCTGCTTTCCAAAGCAGGAAGCTGAGAAAATAAAGCAACTTTATACCCAGAGTAAGACAAATAGTAATGTCCTAAGTGGCAATGCTATTTATATTCCCTTTGTATTTTTATTTCCTCCTCTGTCCTCTTCCCCATTCCACTGACTGTAATTAAAATCATAGCTTCTGAAATAATTTTACATTTTCTTTCCAATGCTAATGCTATTCTATCCCCCAAAGAAATTATAATGGTGTAGTTGCTAGTGTAGGTAAGCAAAAAAGGACAACTAATACTGTAATCTCTGCTATTTAAACCTGCTCTTTGTAGCTAGGTCATTATGATGAAATAGGGGATACTTTCGCAAATGTTTTATCAGGAGTAGAGTCTTGATGCTGCACATGTTCTAACAATGACATTACTGTGCAAATGTCTTCTTCTTGGAGGAAGGGGAGATGACCCAGGTTTCAGCTGGGTAGGAGTCACACAGCATTTACACCGACTCTTTGTTCAGTCTATATACAGAAATACCTGCTTAGTGTGCTTGGTTTGTCTTCTGGAGCTCTCCATAGACACATATGCCTCTTCACTGAGTGCCGAGGGAAGAATGTTGCATCATTTATCAGGACTGTGTTGCTTATTTATGGTGATACACATCAGGTGTAGGCACATACGCCCTAGAGCTGGATGCTTAAATTAGCCACACAAGACCTGTATATAGGTTACTATATAAAAGTGTATCAGCAGCAGCAGCTGAGTAAAAGAAAAACTGGAAATAATTCCAGCTCACAGACACCAAGTAGCTGGGATTGGATAAGGGAAAGAGAATGTTTCAGAGACACCCTTGTACTCAGAGACTGATGTCCACAAGTCTGATGTCATAGAGAACCAGTCACTTTATTTCAAAGGAAAGCCAGAGAGCTAATTAGTATGTATGAATTGTCTTGCTTATGATAATGAGCAGTGTATGGGAGAGTGCCAAGATTGTCTGGCAGTGTAAGAATTTAATTTTTTCCCCTAAATTCTTATATATTATATCCTAAATTATTTCCCTGTATGAATAATATTCTGGCTGTGCTGGAGTCCTCCTAAGACACCTGTACTTCACTAACTAAGTTAACTGGATTTAAGTGTGGGTGCACTGTAGTCCTTTAGTGAACTTAGTTATGAAGGTATTAATAATGTGGTATTGTTTGTATATGGTGCTGGGCAAGAACTTTGTGGGACTGAAACCCTAAATACAAAATGCACTTATAAAAAATAGCAAAATAATTATTCTGCTATCTTTAATTCATATCTTTTGGGAATTGCAAGTCACTGTAAGCAAATGGAAAAAACCAAACTGAAACAATGCAGAGTTATTTGGCAAGGTTTTTTCAGGATGAGTAAATGTTCTTTCATTCAAATCCAAACAGTGCCAGACACAGTGAAGGTTGATCCCTATTTAGGATCTACAGGGGAGATAGGAAAATTGTATAGTCTGAGGTTGCCTCATTATGCTCCTTTCAAAGATGAAATAGAGGAGGTAGAGTTAAATCACTCAGAATACCAGAATTCCAGTAAGAAAAAGCACTGTCCAGTGTCAAATGACATGAAAAGCTGATATAAACCAGTGAAACATACCTCTATTCATTCCTCCTCTAAAGCCAGTGACTGGTTTGAGTATAGCTCAGTCATACGTAGAGCTTTTCCAAATTGGTGATGTGTATAAAAGCTGTCTGGCAGATGTGGAATAAATCCAAGACAAATGTAGAACATGCTGGATGGGCTGCACGTGCAGCACAAGGGGCAGTGGTTGGGATGCCTGTCCGCTGCTGCTCCCTGGAGATGGGAGGGGAAGGTGAGTGGCCAGACAGGACACCTTAGAGGAGATGGGACCAAGCTGTTGTATGGCTGGCAACTCCAGGTACAAAGCTTTTGACCTGTACCAGGGCTACCAGACATCCAAAAGTCACAAGCAAAACTATAAATGTATCAGAATACGTCTAGAGGGAGCTTTTCAGCAGGAAGGAGTAGAGATGGGGGAGTGCATGTTCAGAAAATTTTGGAAAAGTCTGCTAGGTACTAGATTGTGTGCAGTGACATGAAACAGATCTCAACTCTTCTTGATGTTTTTGATGCTAGAACAGTTCTTTTTAAAAAAAAAGGTTTTCGTGAGCTTCTACATATTAAAATGTGATCAAAGTAACAGTTTGCTTATTAATGATGTGCTCTGGAATGAAGCAGTGATTCCTAATTGCAAAATGGGTAGTACTCAGCCTGGCTTTCTGATTGGCTTCAGGGAGCTTGAATGCATGGCCTTATTTCACTGCAAAGCCCTGGCAGACTTTGCACATTAAAATTCTAAACTGTCTAAGTAGGTGTGAAACTAATTTTGTGTTTATTTTTTAAAAACCACCTATGATCATTTAGGGCCATCCACTTCACTTTGGGAGGCCCTTACCTAGCTGCAGGTGGGCCCTAGGAGACAATAAAGCCCACCTCAGAGAGGATAATTTCTTGAATATCATAACCTGAATATTTATAGCTTCTGGAATCGTTATAGCTGCTTATCCATGTTTCCAGCCACAACTTTTCTTAATAAGAAGGGCTTTGAAAAACTTGCTAAATCTGGACATAAAAGGAAACAGAAGTTTTCCCAGTGCAGTGGAATTTTTTGAAAGTCACATAGTAACTTTATTGATGAAACAAGGAAGAAAGAACTTTTCTACCAGACTTTGCAGAACTTATTTACGAAACACAAGATTTTTTCATTGATGTGTAGGAAAGGCAAAGTCATGACTAGGTTTCCTGCAGCATGAGGACGCTTATGTGGCTAGTCATTTCATCAGTGAGTTATCTTATTTCTTTGCTTGTGGTGTTTTTTATGAAAGATGAACCTTGGGGGAAAAAGGTTTTCTAAGAGAGATGAAAGAACTCAAACACATTTTTGAGTTTTAAAGTTTTATTTTAAGTGTGAAAATGTGTGCTACATCTTATTTACAGACAGAGAAAAATGTTTGCAAATCAGTTTGTGAATCTATCATTCATATCATCACTGACTCTGCTTCTCAGTTCATTTAGTCACTGACAGAGACAAGCTCCAAAACTGGTCACTGCAGTCCAGCAAGGACTGAAATCACAGTGGTTGACTGGGGTTCACCTTCAGATTCAGACACATGATTTTGACTATCTAAGTAAAAGTATCTGCACACAATCTAGAGTTAAGCTTCTTTTTCCATCAATGGGGAAGTGGAGAGCTAGGGCAAGATTCAATTACCTGAGTGTGGGAATCTGTTGTCACACAAGACGCCCAAGTGTCTCCCATCAGGGTCCTTCTGGTGCCTCAGAGAGGTTCAGGTCACGTGTAAGTGAGTCCTGCGCCTACGTATCAGCCCCATGTAGCTGATCTGGACATCCCATGCTATCTCAAGTGCCACAGATACGTTAGGCAGCACAAGTGCACTTTAATTGTTTGAATCTGGAGTTGCGTCCTAGCCTTAGGTGTTTTTTATCAGTACACTGAAGTATGCACATATGTGATCTTTGCTTCTGCTGTTGTGCATTCTTCTCTGTATTACTTTTCAGTGCTGCTTTTCAGTGATTTTTGAGAGGTCAGACCCCTGGCTTTGCTACCTTTCCCACCACTTATGTAGAGGTTGCATGTAGCTAAGGGAAGACAGAAACGATAGGTTTAGCAACAGTCACTCAAGCAGACATATTGAGAGATCATATTAATGGTCAGCATGTAGTTAGATTAGTGCAGAAGCATAAACACACACATACACATGACACATCTTACTGACACACATTGAAGGAGGTGTGGGTGATAACTAATTTAATTTTTAGTATTTATTTATAGATTTCTAAGAGTCCAAAGTTCTGAAGAAGAAGCCACCCTCTCCACATGAATAATACCAGAACTACAGGTAAGACTGCAGATAAAAGTCAGTGTCACTAACCAAACCTCTGGAAATAGAGTCAGGTTTTCAAAAATCCTGCAGACAATAACTTCTCTGTCCTCTTCAGAGTTGGTAGGCTGAAAAGTGCTTTTGCAAATGTGGCCCTTTGTTGTGAGGTACAAAAAGATACCAGTATTACCAAATGGGGTGACTTTAACTGCTACATGAGGTTTCAAACTTAGTGCTAGTGGGATATAAATCATTTGGGGAAGCTGTAATACCTTATTGCGAATGATGGGAGCTAGGAAGCATTGCAGTTCTGTGAAAGTGTTATTACTATGTATGCTTAATACACTACTATGTATATTTAGGTTTATAACATGCTTTTGTTATGTTTATAAATGTAGGGAATAAAAGCTAAAGTATCAATTTCCCACTATGTGTTGTCCTTCTAAATCAAGACTAATACCTGTAAATCTGTTAAAACAGTGAGTCAGCAATTACTCTGTCCTGTGAGTAAACAATTGCTCTGGAGACAATCAGTTCAACAGCTTTTACCATAAGATATTAAAACCCCAAGAAACTCTTCTTTCCAACCATGAGGATTTCTCTTCTTTAAGGCAAATCTCAGTCGACTGTGAGCCAGAAACTGCTGCCTTTGTATCCAGAAGGAGGAGGCTTTGGTTCTTTAATTAAGCAGTCCGAGTCTTTTTTTCTTCTCTTCAGTGTTGGAAAAATAAAATAAAAAGACTGATTGATTATAACAACAAGCTGAGCACCAGATGTTTAATGAATATATGGCTTCCCCAGCCCACGCCCATGCGCATGCAAGAGAAAAAGACAAAACAAAAGACTGTTTAAAATTGTCAGAATATTAAAACCTTTGCTTATTCAATGTTCTTTCTTCACTGGCCTGTTCAGGCAGCCAAAAAATTCATTTGACACAGACCATTCATTGCTTGAGTTTTGCTTTCCAAACTTGGTAGAAGTATTTCATGGTCATAGTCAGATGTCTCTCTTTATGTAAATTTTGATAATTTGGAGACTATCTTTAAACCAGGTCCTGAAACCTCAGGCCTCAATAGCTCATTTGGTTTCATGCACTCAGCTCAGTCCCATCAAGACAAATTGCTGGGTTCAGTGTCGTTCGCCAAAAGAGAGGAACATTCCCTTCTCTTTTTACATAACACTGAGACACTTGAGTGTGAGAGTCGGGAACCAAGACTTGCTGACTAGCAGGTATTCTGCAGCTTTGGGGCTTTCTGCCACTCTTTAGAGTATCTTTTAGGGAAATCTAAGCACTGTTCTCCTACAGATTTGTGAATGCAGCTACTACTAATTCATCAGCCTTTCCCTAACAGGCAGGCCATGGACCAAAGTTTTCATACAAAAGCTTCTGTTCGGTTTTAAAGGAGTTTTTGTCCCAGCGACACGAGAGTGGGTCCAAGAAGACATAAAAAAATACTTCATCATATCATTTTATGGTTTTTATAAAAATCTAAGGTTATTTTTCCAGAGTTGTCAAAAAGCAAAATACTTTAACTGCTTGGATGACAAGGTACCTCAAACTGATTTTTTTAATGACACTGCTGCTTTCATGAGTTTATTGTTTCACATAATTTGATAGAGTTCCAAAACATAATTCAGACTTCGCAAGTTGAATCTGGTGCAGCCACACTTTAAAGATAGAGAGTAAAACCGGGAAGGAAACATTAACCTCCCTTCACAAGGCTACTGTTAGCTTGAATTAGGATCTTGTACTGCCTGAGTCTATGTTTTGCATGTGCTGTACTTTGATGTAACTGAAATGAGAAACACCATGACTACTTTGTTTAAATTGAGAGATGGCTAAAAAAGTGTCACTAAAATTACCGGCTTTTCTGTTTGAACTGTTCTTCAGCAGTTTTTATAATCTGTATATTTAAAATGAGATAACTGCCTTACTATTTACCCTAACTTAAATATATACACATGTGTGCTTGAGTTTAGTTTAGTTTCTCAGAGGAATGAGGCTTAGGCCATCACATGCTGAAGAGCATGTCCATATGTCTACTCATTCCTTCTCTATAATAATTTTTGAACTAGTTGCTATGTGACAACCAAAACTAACAAGCAGAAAGTCCCAGAAAACCAAACTTCCTGCACATTTTGCAGAAACTGATGTCTGTGGAGGCAAGAGAGAACCAAATAAGGAGTCCTACTGAAGGGAAAGCCATTATAATCCAGCTCTGTAACATTTGAAGGGATTTCAGGTGACCAGTTTGCACACACTGGTGGCTGGAGGATAGCACATGGTGCTGCTTTCCTGACCAAAGATCTGGGGCACTCAGGGGACTGTGGAGGGATGCGTATACTGGAAATACATGAGGAAAAACAGGTAGTTCATCCCACTGCTCACTGAACAAATTATGTGTATATCTGTACATATATAGTATGATTAAACATCAGAATAAATTTTATATGTACCACTGAGGGCAGGAAGAACTGATCTCAAGTTGGCAGTGGTCAGCTGAGGATCTTGGGGTTTTCCTAGGCAGTGTTTAACCAAAGATGGAGAAAAAGGGAAAACAGAGGATTTGGATCACAAGCTAGTTATTTCTGGGACTTAAATATTTTACTATTTTACTAGACTTCCAGACTAGACTCTAATTCTTCATTCTAATGGACAGATCAGCATTTTTTTTTCTAGTGCACATACAAAGACAATATTCTGTCGGCACATCAAATACACTTGAGAATTCCTCTTCAATCTATAAGCAGATGTCTCTGATAATATATAAATGTTTATCACTTTTCCACTTAAAATATAAGTACCAGGATTGCCTTTTAGAAACAAAATTTTAGAATTCCTGATATTAAAATGATAAAAGGGAAATCAGGTTATGCTGTAGTCTAGAGAAAATACAGTGTATTTTTAGGTCTTTTAATAAGAGTTTTGATTTCTTGTTGGAATTTTATTTCCATTCAAGAAAGGGTTGATGGACAACTACCAAAACCAAACTTAGCCCAGGAATTTAGTGAAAAGCTTGTGAGAATCCTGATTATCCCTAGTAATATATGGAAATTAATCTCCTCTGTTTTTCCTTCTGTATTTTTCCTCCTAGCATGAGGTCATGGATTGAAAAAAGACCTTGTGAACTAAGATGTGGATTAATTTTGAGCACCTAATGGCAGAGCACATGGTCTTTCTATAAAGCCCTGATTTATACCAATCTACATGTAGTTATAATTCTCTGTAATATTGTTACTGACAATGAGATTCAAAGATTTCAGCAGCTGACATGTGCTGCTGGTTAGCACAGGTCCAATTCAGTATCACTTCTGACAGAAGTTATCATTTCCTCTGTTCTAGTTTCAACATTCACTTAACTGTGCTCCAACTCAAATTTTTGCAAGTATCTATAACTATATATAAACATATATTTTGGTGTTAAAGACAGATATAAGAAAATGCCTTAGACTGGAACCATAGTTTTCCTATAAGCTCTCCCAGCTTGTTCTAAGTGGGAGCTGCTCATGAAGCAAAAATCTTCACAAAACCATTAGAGGAATTTTCTCTTTGTTCAAAATCCTCAAAGCTATTTAGGTATTGAGCTCTCAGTATTTAAAGAATATATACCTCATTTTCCTTTCTGCAAAGATGTGTTTCAGAGCCCTACCACACATCATGGGAGTTAAGGAGCAATGGAGCCTCTATGGCTCTAGGGAGCAGGTGCTCTGAATGTGCATTACAGTCCTGCATTTTCTGCTTGCCTGCTTCAGTCTGACATCAGAAAATCTCCCTTACAAAGAGCTGCCTCTATAGATTTTATACCTGATTTCATTTGAACTTACAAGTATATCAAAACTCCTAAAGATTTCCATTCACATATTAAAAATGCTACTCTCAGTAAATAAATGTGTATTTAAAGAAACCGTTCATGGTAAGTAACATCTCAAAAAAAAGTGGAGCTGCTGAATTTATCACAATCTAAAAATATTCTGTGTAGCATTTCAGCTAATTGTAACAAGACTGAGTGGACGATGTAACTTTGAATAGCTGAGATTTTTTTTTTAAGTGAAGAATGGAAAATACATGAAATATCAGATGGCTTGGCAGTTAAAACAGACAGGAGACAGGAACAGGAATCATGATATGATAAATACACAAGGGGAAGAAATAAATCTGTTCTTTTTTTCCAGGTGCAGGTACACTTAGATGCAACTTCCTTTTTAAAATCTACCTGTGTCAAATGTGTGACGCATTTGATAATGACATTAATACTAACAAAGAGGGAATTTGATAGCCTAAAATATGCGCACTGTGATACCAGGTTTATTTTACACAAACCAGATAGTATCACCCAAAAATAATCTCTGCCACAGGACAGTGTTTCTCATTCAAACACAACTCTGCTATATATAGTTAGTATAAACTTTATTCTTCAGATATGAAATTATTTAGCTTCTTATGATGTGTAATAGCCAAAAGCAGCTTTCAAAGCTGATCACTTTCACAGAATCACAGAATCACAAGATACGGAGAATATGATATCTCCATAATGAGATGATGGGCTGCCATGATGGTGAAATTCTAAATCTATTTGATCCACGGAGCACTACAGTCAGATTGTCATGTAGGAAGGGATGTTTCCTCTCTGAAAGGCAGAGAAATGTGTTGTTTCAGGGTAGACATGAAGCAGACTTCAGGAAAAAAAAAGAAGGAAGTAATATCTTGTCTTGTCTACCTGTGTAGTCAGTGGAGAGGGACAGGTGCACTGAAGAGATCACAGAATCACATAATCACAGAATATACCACGTTGGAAGGGACCTACAAGGATCATTGAATCCAACTCCTGGCCCTGCACAGGACCATCCCCGAGAGTCACACCATGTGCCTGAGAGCATCTTGAATTGTCAGGCTTGGTGCTGTGACTACTTCCCTAGGGAGCTTGTTCTCACCTTCTGGGTGAAGAACCTTTTTCTAACATCCACCCTAAACCTCCCCTGACACAACCTTAGGCCATTCCCCTGGGTTCTGTCACTGGTCACCACAGAGAAGAGATCACTGCATGCCACTCCTCTTCACCTCACAAGAAAGTTGTAGACTGCAATTAGGTCTCCCCTCAGTCTCCTCCAGGCTGAACACACCAAGTGACCTCAGCCACTCCTCATATGGTTTCCCCTCAAGGCCCTTCACCACCTTCATTGCCCTCCTTTGGACACTCGCTAAGGCCTGAATGTCTTTCTTATATTGCAGTGCCCAAAAACGCACACAATATTCAAGGTGAGGCCTCATCACTGCAGAGCAGAGCAAGACAATCTCCTCCCTTGGTCAGCTGGTGATGCTTTGCCTGATGCTCCACAGGACAGGGTTGGTCCTCCTGGCTGCCAGGGCACCGATGACTCACATTCAACTTGCCATCCACCAGGACCCCCAGGTCCCTTTCCATGGCACTGCTTTCCAGCATCTCATTCCCCCATCCGTACAAACATCTAGGGTTGTCCCACCCCAGGTGCAGAATCTGGTACTTCCCCTTATTAAACTTCATATGGTTGGTGATTGCCCAGTTCTCTGATTTGTTGAGGTCTCTCTGCAGGGCCTCTCTGCCTTCCTGGGATTCAACAGCTCCTCTGAGCTTTGTGTCATCTGCAGACTTGCTTAGTATCCCTTCCAGTGGTGCGTCCAAGTAATTTTTGAAGATGTTGAAGAGCACAGGATAAGATGGAGTCCTGCTGAACCCCAGTAGTGACAGGCCACCAGTCTGATGTTCCCCTGTTCACTATCACCCTCTGTGCTTGACTCATGAGCCAATTGCTCACCCACTGCATGATGTGTCTATCCAGCTGTGTGCTGGACATTTTGTCCAGAAAGATCCCATGAGAGACAGTATTGAAAGCTTTACTGAGATCCAAAAAGATTACATCAACAGGTTTCCCTTTGATCAACTAGGTGGGTTACCTTTCATTAGGGTGCATTTCATTGTTCTCAATTTCTAACTTGGTCATTTTGATTTCATGTATTAAAGGAAAATAAGAAAGAAAAGTAGCAAAGGAGGTAGAGATCAGACTTTTTGGGATCTGGTCCTACAGTGCCTTGGTTTTGATAGCCACACAAGTGTGAAGTGGCCACATTCTCTTCTATTCAGAAGCACAGCTTGTGGCGGTGCCCTCATTTTGTGCAACAACCCAGACCTCAAGGCAACTGAGACACCTGAGTGCAGTTGTATGAGCAATGCCTGAATGGAGGAAATCTGTATCACTTCTGTGTAGGCAGGGCTGCCAATCAATTGACGTGGAAAAAAATCCCTTAGATTGGAGGGAGAATAGTTTACTCCCTTTCAGATACAGATGTTAGTGTTAAACATTAAGCTGGTGATGAAGGAGAGGCACATGCATTCAAATCACTTTGCATCCTGCTCATCTGATCTGGGCTTTGGGTTAGGACTTTCCGCTAGGGAATTGAATTCTTATAACTAAATAATAGGGTCCTCAAGAGAGGCCTTATTTTACTGTCCTACTGAAGTTGGTGCACCTGAAATAAATAGGGATTGGATGAAGAAAAAGACTAGAGATCTATAGTTCAGACAATTGAGAGAGAAAGGTCATTCTTTAACTGCAGACGTGGTGGCTACCATTGGTCATACAAAACAGAACAGCTTTCCACAGAAAAACCTATGTGCTTGCTAGGCTGGCTATGTACTCTGCAATGTTGAAGGACATATTTTAAGCTCACACACTGAATGAGGCAAAGCGAAGATTTGAACATTAGCTTTACATGTTGGATAATATTTTCTGAACCTGTAAGGCATATACCTCCTCTGATTTGTTCCAAATCCCCTTTATAAATGTAGCCCCTCTTTATCAATTTCTTTCAGAAAGACTTAGATGAACCAATTTATAATGTTTTTTCTTATTCTTTTGACCCAATCCAAATTTGCCAAATCTGATTCTTGTTGAAGAATCACTTCCAGTTGAAAGAGACGTCTTTTTTTTCCCAAAACATAAATTATTTATTGAAAATAATTCGTTTGGCCACCCTATGGTATAGCATTCCTGGCTATGTAATAGGAGAGCAATATATTCTCCTCAGTGCCTGGGCTCCCTTGTTTGGTGCATTTTCTGAGGCAATCTTGGCAGATTAATTCCATATTAGCCAAATGATCAGAGGGCTAAACACAGGGGTATATTAATTTTCCATCTGTGTAGGTCCTTGCAGTGGGATGTGTGAGCAAGCTGGAATTTTCTAACCCTACAGAGCAGAAGTGTGAAGGAAGACATTCAGCCAGGAAGTAACCCCAGCTGCCATGTGTTCGGACAGGAATAAGAGAGAAATCTCTGGCTGCTAGCACTAATCCTCCCAGAGCTACAGTTTGCTGATGGCACTGCCAATCATTCTGACTTTTTTAGTGCATTGCTTTCCCCTATCCCTTTATTTATCTACCTGTCTATTATTAATTTAGTTAGTTCCTGCGAGATTGTTTATTTATTTATGTCCTGTAGGATTTAAATAATTAAAAGTTACTTTCAAAGCTATGGATTTTCTCATTGAAGCATTTCAATGTCTAATCCTATACAAGTGCTGTAGCCCAGTGTTACTGCATCACTCTAGTTGATATTTACCTGATGCAGAATCAGAATATTGGTTTTGAGGGAATTTTTGCAAAAATGGGAATTGTGGGAAATGTCACATGCCATCAGAATAAATGAGTGCAAAAAATGTTGTAACAAGTGTTTTTATAGATGTTTTTTTCTCCTGCATTTTAGAGAAATGTAGAATGCCTGGAACCATGGAGGTTCCCAGAATTTTGCTTAAAACAAAACAAAAGTCCCTGTTTCTTTTCAGCTTGAAACCACCTGATCCTTATTTAAACCTGGAGGGCTGATATTCTCTTTGTTCTCCTCTTCAATCAATTAAGCATACGTGCACAGCTTTTTTGAATCTGCTTACTGCTTACTTCTGACACAAGAAGGATATTCCAAGCTGGTGGTCACTGAATTCTTTTGCTTAAATCAAAACATTCTGTGGAAATCTAAATTTAACCATCTTTTCTTTCCCACAGGCTGATAATAAGCAGACTCATAAACTAAAGGGGTACAGTATCTCTTTCCAATACAGTGTAAAGACAGAACCTCATCATATATTTAGGCTAGCTGTAGAGGCCAAATTCACTCCTCTGCTGCATTCTTTGGGATCATGTTAAATTCAATGAGAACCACCTGCACACAGAATTTGACCCCAAAATGAAAGCCTGGCCACAGATTTGATTTAAATTACTTGATATAGAAGTGAAGTAGGCTATGTTTTTCCACAGTATTTTTGGAGTAGTTGTTATAGTAATTATAAAGATAGGATATTCCTCTATGGAATACGAAGGAAAATCTTTAGAAACACTTCTGAAAACTAAAGACGACTTGCTGTGTTGTACCATCTATTAAAAACTGCCATTCTCCTGTGATGTATTGGAGCCATTATGTTCAAGATAGAATGGCTTTTGGTGTCAGATGACTCAAAAAATTCACCTGAGCAACAGTTTGCAAGTGGGTTGAGTTTCATTAAGAAGAACTGTCTAGTCTGCTTTAACTTAAGCAATCCTGTAGATCCACCACACACTGTGGCTAACTTCCTGTGCTAGAAGACAGGGACAGGGAGCAGAATGAAGCTCCCATAATCCAAGAGGAAATGGTCAGCAACCTGCTACATGACTTAGACATTCACAAGTCTATGGGGCTGGGTGGGATCCACCCAAGGGTGCTTCAGGGACTGGCAGAAGGGCTCACCAAATCACTTTCCATTATTTAGTAGCAGTTCTGGCTAATTGTGGAGGTCCCACCTGACTGGAAGTTGGTGAATGTGCTGCTCGATTACAAGAAAGGCTGAAAGGAGGGTCCAGGGAACTACAGGCCTGTTAGCCTGAGCTTAGTGCTGGGAAAGGTCATAGAATAGATCATCTTGAGTGTCATCATGAGCACGTGCTGGATAACCAGGTGATCAGGGTCAAGCCAGCATGAGTTCATGAAATGTAGGTCCTACTTGACCAACCTGACCTCCTTCTGTGTCAAGGTGACATGCTTAGTGGATCAAGGAAAGGCTGTGGATGTCATCTACCTGGCTTTTATTAAAGCCTTTGACTCCATTTCCCAAAGCATTTTCCTGGAGAAAATGTCTGCTCATAGCTTGAATGGGTGCAGTCTTCAGTTCATGGCCATTCATTAGTGGTGTTCCCCTGAGTTCAGTGTTGGGGCCAGTCCTGTTTATCAACTTTATCAGTGATCTGGACAAGGGAATCAGTCAGTTCATAGACAACACCAAGCTGGAAAGAAGTGCTGATCTACTGGAGGGTAGGAAGACTCTACAGAGAGATCTGGACAGGCTGGATCGATGGGCAGAGGCTGACTGTACGAAGGTCAATAAGGCAAAGTGCTGGGTCCTGTACTTTGATCACAACAACCTCATACATCACTACAGGACTGGGGATGGGTGCCTGGAAAACTGCCCAGTGCAAAAGGACCTTGGGGTGCTGTTTGACAGCTGTAAGAACATAAGCCAGCTGTGTGCCCAGGTGGCCAAAAAGGCCAATGGCATCCTGTATCAGAAATAGTGTGGTCAGCAGGATCAGGGAAGTGATTCTTCCCCTGTACTCAGTGCTGGTGAGGCCACACCTGGATTACTGTGTCCAGTTCTGGGCCCCTCAGTTCAGGAAGGATATTGAGGTCCTGGAGCAGATCCAGAGAAGAGCAACAAGGCTGGAGAAGGGACTTGAACACAAGTCCTATGAGGAGAGGCTGAGGGAGCTGGGGTTGTTCAGCCTGGAGAAGAGGTGGCTCAGGGGAGACCTCATCACTCTCTACAACTTCCTGAAAGGAGGTTGTAGCCAGGTGTGGGTTGGTCTCTTCTCCCAGGCAACTGTCAGCAGGACAAGAGGGTATGGTCTTAAACTGTGCCAGGGGAGGTTTAGGTTGGATATTAGGAAGAAATTTTTTACAGAAAGGGTAATCAGACACTGGAATGGGCTGCCCAGGGAAGTGGTGGATTCTCTGTCCCTAGAGGTTTTTAAGAAGAGACTGGATGTGACACTTAGTGCCATGGTCTAGTAACCACAGCAGTAGTGGATCAAGGGTTGGACTTCATGATCTTGGAGGTCTCTTCCAACGCAGCTGATTCTATGATTCTATGATTCTATGATCAGGGTAATGATTGCCCCCCTGTACTCAGCACTGGTGAGGCCAGTGCTCAGCACACATCGAATCCTGTGCTCAGTTTTGGACCTCTCACTACAAGTGAGACACTGAGGCTCTGGAGTGTGTCCAAAAAAGGACAACAAAGCTGTTGAAGGGACTGGAGCACAAGTCTTATGAGGAGTGACTGAAGGAGTTCAGGTTGTTAAGCCTGGAGAAAAGGAGACTCAGGGAAGACCTTATTCCTCTCTATAGCTACCTGAAAAGATGTTGTTGCAAGGTGAGGGTTATCTCTTCTTCCAGGTAACAAGCAACAGGACAAGAGGAAATAGCCTCAAGTTGGACCAGGGGAGGTTTAGATTGCATAGTAGGAAAAAATTTGTCCACTGAAAGGGCTGTCAAGCATTGGAAGAGGTTGCTCAGGGAAGTGGTTGAGTCAACATCCCTGGAGGTATTTAAAAGGTGTGTGGATCTGGCACTTAGATGCAGGGTTTACTGGTGAACATGGCAGTTCTAGGTTAATGCTAGGTTAATGAACTTAATGATCTTAGAGGTCTTTTTTGACCTAAATGATTCTATGATTTTAACTTGTTTTTAAAGTCTTGTTAAATGCCAAAACATATGGGTAAAGGAATTTGTTTTCTACTTTGTTTACAAGCAACAAGATAAAATACATGACAATCCGTTAATAATAATAGTCTCAAAAAAAAAAGAAAAAGAGAAAATATTTCTCACTGACTTCTGTTAGCTCTACTGCAACTAAGAGAGTGACTGGAAAATTTTGGCTAATGTTTTTTGAGTTTTCTTTAATTTCCTCAATTAACTGTGGCAATGATGAAAAATAAGCATTCTATTTAATATACACCTAACTACATGCCTGTTGGTGAAGCAACCTAACTGCTGAGGTCAGAATATCTCTGGTTCATGTCCCTCCTAAATAATAGTCCGGTGGTGGCAGCAACGTCTAGTTGTTAGAAACTAAAAGAAGTGCTCTTAAAATATTTCAAATACTCTTATGTACTTGAAAGTGAAACACTCATTTAATAAAAGTGCGATCTTGAAAAATGGAAAGTGTTAGTGATTAAAACATCTAATATTTTGAAATATAGTTTTTCTCTCTCCTTCTCTTTCTTTATCCCCTTTGTAACAAGAAAAAACCACAACACGTGAGTGAATTGTGCAGGCAACTCAGAGATCTCTACTTAAAATTCAGTGACTGGATATCAGTGGTATTTTCAAGGACATGGGAGACATTACTGAAACCACTAGAACATGTTCTTAGGCATATTCTCACTCCCCTTTTTCTCTTCCGCCCCTTTAATTTCTCCTCTTCTCTAAAAAGGTGTTTGATTAAATAGAAGAGCTCTCTTGCTTTTTGAACAGTTACCTATTTAGAGCCAGATCAGATACTTTTTCTTAGAATGAGTAGTACCCTCGTCCATAAGAGTCCTTAAGATTGCAGAAAATCTAATGGTAGCATTCAACGTTCCATCAAACTAACCATATACTGGTCATTTAAATACGTAAATGTCACCTATACAAGATGTTTCCTTTATGTATTGCGAGTGTACAATTATCAAAGGCAGTTTGGACATCCAAAGCAGTGTCACTACAATGAAAAGACAATAGCATGAGCTGAGCAAGTTGAACATGCGTGTGAATAGCCAGACTACATAGAAGCATGTATGCTAGAGTGGTATGGGTATCAAAGGAAATTAATTTTGATACATGCCAGAGGGAGAGAAACTCATCTTGTCCAAACTTTAACATGGTTAGTTACGTATATACAATTTAGCCATGCAGACTAGAAGTTGCAGTGTGGACCAACCTGAAAGTACATGGTTTGTCTAAATCTGAGGCAACTTGCTCCAAACACCTTGTGAATGAAGGTCACAGGATCCCAAAGCATTTCCTTTGCTTGATTGTCAATAAAAGAATAGTTTTGCATCTCCATATTTGCTGTGATCCTGTGGTTTGATACAGAAGGTCCTGGAGCACCCTTTGAGCAACAAGGTGACAGTATCCAGCAGGCATTGACCCTCTGGGGAATTTGGCTGCCTGTACTCAGAGAAGCTTAGAGACGATTTATATATCCAACCATGACACACCTCAGTGGAACTACCTCTCCTTTTGTTGTGGAGCTGCTTTTAAGCTTTTTAAAAAAAATTTTAATCAAAAAACTGTCTAGTAAAAGTCCATCAAACATAAACTTACAGTTGTAGCTTTTGAAATTTGGACAGATGAGTCCCTGCTACTGTGTCTGTACCTGTCTCTGACCAGCTGTTGGTCAGATTGTTTGTTACCTATATTCTGCTCTAAATATTTTGGTTATTGTACATTCTTCATTGAGGCACAAGTGGTCTCTTACTGTCTGGCTCTGTAGATCAGAACACAACCTACTACCCCACAACAGGGGTATTACTACTGTAATATAAATAATACTAATTTCAGAATTACATCAAACAGAAACATACCAGCTCTCTGTGGCTAAAATTATACTGAAGTCAAAACTTAATGTCAGAAGAACAATATAGCTTAGTAAAAATTTGACCTAATACTCCCTCCCTCCAGTTTGAGATATTGAAGCAGTTTGTGCATTCCTACCAAATTTGTCAAATTTATTTCCAGAAGGTTTGGAATGATAGGGAAGAGCTTGATTAGTGAACCAAAGAATTGGTGACTCTGTCAGTTCTAGCAATAGTTATTAGTATCTTTTTAATCTCTGAAAACTATTCAGCCTTTTTGGATTCAGCAAACCAATTACTCCCCTAAGAGGACATGATATTAGCATAACCACCATTGTCTCCTCTCTGAGTTGACAATGCTTTCTACTGTGGGCAGTCTCATTTTCATATCTCAATGTGGTACTGTCTAGCTACCTTTGGTCAATACATCATCCCCTTTGTTTTTATTGCATTTGGTGACCTGATGGTTGCTTGCTTGAGATATTCATTAAACAAGTAGTTCAGAATTTTTAAAAGTAAAGTTGAAATGTTAGTGTATACCAAGAACCAGATTGATTTTGGAAACTTCCGAGATCATAACAGCTTCTGTATATTGGAGCTACAGTCAGCTTCTTTTCCATAATGAACCTTACCTATTGAACTGTGTTTGATCTTAAGCCCTGGGAGCTCATAGGTTTCCTTTAGAAATAGTTTTTTCTTTGTTTTCATTCTTCTGGAATATGAACATGGATCCTAAAAACCCCATTTGGCTACAAATGTGTCCAACACTCAGCTAGGAGGACCTGTGATGCATTTCTTTGCTTGCTAGCCATATTCAGCATGTGGGTACAATTGCGCTTTTTGAAAGTTCTGCACATGAATTAATGAGTTAATCTAAATTAGCATGGGAAAAATTGGCAGAATTAGCTACTGCTTGTTAGTCTGAAAGTTGGAAGCACATGAATGCTCTCAAATCTGCATCTACCACATGGTATCCCACTGCTGTGCCCACTTGAGTCAAAGGGCTAGAAGCAAGTACTCCTTTGAAGTACTACCTTAAACAAGAGATAAGGAATAGTAAACTTAACTGAAGTCTAACTGATGGCAAACAATTCTGTCTTCTCATACACAATAAGCAATTGCTGAAACTGTCTTTCAACCCCTGTAATGTAATCATGACAGCAATCAACCAAGCCCAGTCTCTTTTTTTTTTGCTCTTCTCATGTTATTCTTTTACTTCAGCAGATCTTCCCTATAAAGCTGAATGATAAGACTTTGCAATTGCATCCATGTTTCTGAAGAAACAGTGCACAAATTAATGACAGGTTTTGTCACCATAGCAGTGGAGGCTGTAAACAGTTCCCAAACTTCCTGTTCCTGAATGATATTGCTGTGTCTTCCTGCAATTACACAATACATTGTCATGCAGATTAGCTGCGGGTCACTGCATGGGGATAGGAAACTTCAGAGGTTTCTGTTGAACCTGCCAGGTTGGCAAATCTAACATAACGTTCGGATCCCCTCCAGCATTCCTCTCCATAATCCACAGAGTTTATTCCAGGCTCTCTCTGAGAAGGCGGTGTAAAAGAAGTCATAGTGTTCCCCTAAGGAAATGTCCCAAATGCCTGTTTTAAAAACAGGAGTTCAGTAATTCCTTGAGGGAATGACGGGGGTTGAAGGCTTGTAGGAAAGCAAGTTGAAGGAAACTCTAGGAATACAGAAATGTCTATTTTAGGAATACAGAAGAGTTTGAGATCCTTATAGGCTTTGTCTGTCTTTCTCTGAAACAGGGGCATGACAAACAAGCACGTATAGCCACCATCCTTATAATGAAAGGAGAAAGACAGTGAATGTTTGTGTAGCTTTTTCATTAAGGTGCCAAGAACAAATATGGGGAAGAGGTGTGCTTCCTTGTGCTCAGGAGCTCGCATTTAACAGTGGTCTTATTATGTATCTAAAGTCAGGGGAAATATCCAATAAACCAAAGATCTGAGGAGGAGTCATCAGAAACAACCTGTAAAGTTAAGTTTAAAAGGCATAAACCGGGGAAAAAGTCAGGGCTAACATAAGGAAGGAACCAGTCACGGTCTGTCTGTGATTTAAAAAATTTCATCGAAAGGAAAGAACAATGTTTTTGGAGCACAAACCACATGTTGGTACTATAATAAAAACAATGTATATTCAGAAGTGCAAATACAGGTTGCATTCAATATGGAAAGAGCATGATTTGGAGATTTTACGACAAAAAAGCTTAAGAACTAAGCCTAGGCTTACAAACAGATATATCCTATCAGAAAGCACATTGAGGTGCTATGATAAGATTAAACAGAGTTTTGGGGAACTAGAAAAGCTCCTTGTCCTCACCTCCCACCCCGACTGTGATTTTTTTGTATATATATGTAAAATCAATTCAATTGTGTAGCAAATGCAAGTGATTCCAAAAGACACTAGCTATCTTTCATGATGTTCTTTTCAGAGGACCTTAAAAATGTTTACTCCTTTTTATTTAGATCATCTCTGAAAGAAGTTTACAGTTTTCCTACCTTTGCAGTATACAAGCTAACTGTCTATGACAGTATCAGGAACTAACTCTGTTAATTTTTTCCCTGTTTTTGGGGATACTGAGTTATGGGTTTGATAGTTTTGTGGACATCTAAAAAACTAGGCAGAAAAAGGCAAAAAAACCTCAGTGGACAAGTCTGGGAATATTTTGGTTTCTATTCCAACTCCTTTCACTTAAATCTTCTGCTGAAGGTGGAAGTTCTGATCTGGGCAATCTAGAAATCCCACCATTCTCCCATCTGTGGGGGAACTATGGTGGAAGAAGGAAGCATATATTTATATTCTTGCCTTGTTTTAAACACTCAGTAAAATCACTGATATGAAAATCCTTTTTCCACCCTTTCTTTTTCACTGTTGAGTGAAACTATGGAAGTTGTTTTTAAAACATGATTTCCACTATCACTCAACAGATGTCTGTCCCTTCTTTCTCTGTCCCCACTGCTGCGATTATCTTCTTGAAGTCATAGGGGGAGGAGAACAGGCCAGACACTCACTGAATTGGCTCACTTATTAATCATTCATTATCTTTCGTAAGAATGAGCAAATTTACTGGCTTGTGTCTGAACAAGAGTTTTCTGAGCAGATTCTACAAGTCAGCATTTTTTGAGGTTGAAAAGAGCTCGAAGATGAGAAAAGCACTGTCTTCCTCCATTAACAGTGCTTCCCCACTAATCTGCTGATTGCTCTGAGTAGCCGGTGTAGCCAAAATGCAGATTATGCCCTGGCACAAGCTTCATGCATGCAGAACATCTTAACTTCTGTCATGGTAGAGGACTGTGTTCTAACAGGCTGGTTGAAACTTATGCTTCAGCTTGCCATGGTATGTTTATTTAAAGGCTTAACAGCTTGCCATGGTTACACTTGATGTTATTATTAATAGGAAGTGTTTTGTTTTGACTCTCTTTCCTGCCTGCAGGTCCTTTTTTGCATCATAGCCATCCCCAGACATCTAAATGCACTTACCTTCAATCCCTTTCCCCATCTTCTGCAGTCACATCTGCATGACCCGGTAGACAGCACTTAAATAACATCTAAAATCAAGGGCAAAATGATCGCAGCCTCAGAATAGGGCTGGTCTGAGTTGAAATCTTCTGTTTGGAACAATTTTTCATATATAAAAATGTCTCTTAAGCCTCAGTACTCCCTTTCTCTTCCCCAACAGAAACAGACTCAGGTGGAAAATCTTTTTGGGAAGTTTTGGAGAGAATTCAGGTTTCATCTGCCATTTCAATTATAAGAATATGATAGATGACTACCTTGAAATGAAACTTTTTTAGAGAAAATATAAACTAAATGCCTACATTTCTGGGAGGAAAACAAGACTTACTCAAAACCTTTAGATTTCACTGGAATTAAATTTTAGAATGGAAGAATATGCCTGAAGCAAAATCTGTTAAAGTGAATGGCATGACTCCTCTTGACCCTAGCAACTTCTGGGTCAGGAACTGCCTGACTTAGTTTACCCCCAAGAAGGCCATTTAGTAGGTAGTTGATTGGTATTACTAAATCCTGAAAGCAAGTACAGTAGTGGCTGTGGGCTGATGAATATAACTAAACTGCTGTTCTCTAAACAGTCACATAGCTAAATATCACTTAAGCAGCTTGGCTTAAATTACCTTGGAACAAGTTACTGTGAAAGGGAAATGAAAGCATATAAATGAGTCCGAGACACTTGTATTCATTTGAGAGAAGTGAGGGAAACAATTAAGATAAACCAGAAAATGGCAGGCCTGTTGAGCCATATGGCCCTTTCCTGTTTCTAACACTTCTTTTGTTTAACTTTTCCAAAGCTATTTTGTCACTATTATTACTGTGGTTGTTTCAGTTCTAAACATGTTTTCCTAGCATTCAATCTTTTCTGCAGCTGCCCCCTTCTCCTAAAAAAAAAAAGGGGGGGAGAGAGAGAAAAAGAAAAAAGTCTCAACCTAATCCAAAATAAATGCTAAAAAAGTCTTCGAGATTCTCTTTACCTTTAAAACTTTGCACTGGATATTAGTTTTCTTTGTTTTTGCTTTCTGCCTGTTTTGCCCAGCTGTTGGGCACTCCTATGTTCTGCTATAGCAGAACAGATGCAGACTACAAAACACATAGACTGCTTCAGTTGAATGGTCATTAAAAAAAGCTCTTTGGCTCTTTTTTTAATAAGTTGACTTTTTTTTTTTAATATTCTAGCTTTTAACCATGATTTTCAAAAAATTAAGAAATGGGTCTAAAAAAAAGTGTGGGAGATGGAGACCAAGCAGGCTGCTGTGAGCTTTGAAACGTAAAAAAATAAAGGAAAAAAAAAGAAGCTTTTATTGTCAGGAAATGGCAAATACCTAGCTCAGTTTAACAATTCTGTCTGGCTGTAAGATAGGGAAGTAATGCCTTTGGCAGTACATAAACTCTTGTTTTCTTGCCCTTTGTCTTCCGGTGTAAAACACTGTTGAAAAAATCACCTGTCCATAGCAAAGTTAAACTCCTGGCTTTAAAGCAGTTGCATGGGAACTTCAGTTTATTAATGAATACAACATACCCTCTTTGATTTGAATGCTTTCAGAGCGCTGAAAAGATTCAAAAGGCATCGCTTCCTGCACCAGCGGCGTGCCTTTATACATCTCAGTGGTTCACCCCTACCCAGCTGCTATATCTCATTAACAAGCGTTTGGCCATCGCAGCGAACTTTGCAGTGTTGACACTTGAAAGGCCCAGGCAGGCGCTGGCAGGCTATCAGCTATGGCAACAGGAAACTGCCCCAAGACAACACTGAGAAAACAGCAGCTGCAAAAGCCAAAAGCAAAAGAGGACAGGGAGAGCTAGGTGTTTCCAGGCTGCACTGTTTTCCATATGGGCTGTTTGTACAGCAGAGCCCTGCCAAGGGAAGGAGGAGAAGAAAAAGAAAAGAAAGGTCTAATAAGAAGGTAGATATAAGCTGGGTATGCACTAGGGCATTAAATACTTTTTTGTTACATTTTAATGGCTTCCTGAAGTCTATTTTCATGCAAATAAAAGCCTGCCTGTCTAAGGAGTTCACAAAAGCCGGGCCTGGGGCCGGTTTCTTGGACAATCTCTGGCCTGGGGTGGCTGCAACCTGCCACCATTCCCTAAGGGACATGCTGCCCTTGTTCCCTTGCTTGCAGCACGTCCCCTCTGCAGACACACTGGACACTTATCTCCCACCACTTGGTATCATTATACCCTGACTAACCGTGGCTGCAGCCTTCAGCCCTAAACAAAACTCTGTTTCCTAAGTGTCAGTGGAGTGCTGAGGACCAGGCCCATTAACCAAAATGCTGATCTGCCGCTGCCCTTCCCCAGGGAGAGGGTGTTTTTCACCGGCTTGACTTCAGGCAGAAAGCTCAGAGGGGAGGTGTGGGGAGCATCCTGCAGAAGGCAGTGTGGTGAGTGCCTTTATCACTGTACACTGGCATGGATGAAGCTCGCTGTCAGTTGATTACAAAGGGATATATAAATAAATATTTATATTATATATAAATAATAAAGGAGTGGTGAAATGTGGAGCATTGAAATTAGGATTCTTGCTTAACTATATCGTGCTTCTGTTTTACGTATGTAAAGGAAAATTAAACCCTGGACGCAGTTTATCCTACCTGTTACTCTGTGATCCACTGGTGTACGTGGTGTACCAGGTAACTACAGCTCATTCTGCAAACATTTGCAGCAAATCTTCAAGTAACAGTGCTCAGATTCATACAACAGTATCGAAAGCAGCAGCAACAGAAAGCAAACTGACATGAGCTCAAGACTCACCACCACTTTAACATTTTCAATGGTCTGGAAAATACCTCTCAAATAGTTTTAAGTTTTTAATAAGGATCAGTCTTTCTTTTTCCAGTGGTTCAAATGTAGCACTAACCATTGCCATGTTTCTTCCTTCAGCTGCTTCAGGGGTTTTGCAGCTGTGAGAGGCTTAAAGGCGGATGTTTAGATAGTTCAAGCTTGTATTTTACATTTACAGGTAGAAGTTGTATATACTATCACTATTACAGAAAATGGAAAGTATTTTCTCAAGCCTCATGCACGTCAAGCTGCGTGGTTTATACTAAAAGTGGATTTTATAGCCTGTTGTGTACACTTCGTGTTTCCTGTGCCAAGGAACCACAAGACAGAAAACCTGAGACCTGTGAAGTTCCACTGTCTTAGACCTCAGTGTAGAATCGTCACTGATGGTTTCCAGCACAACAGTGCACACTTCCAGCTCTCTAATCTGTGGTTTAGCTGCAGGGTGACTCAGTGGTGATTCAGTAGGTGGCAAGCTTCCCTCTGTCAATATTGAATTCATGCCTCACTATCCTCCAGGTACACAGTGCTGTTTAAAGGACTGACCTTCTGCTGGGATATAAGAGAAATGCAATGACTGATTACTATTATTCAAGATCCCACAGCAGTCAATTTTGGCATAGGTGGAAATATTAACTCATGGGCACACGCCAGCTTTCAGTTTGGTGGAATACATTCTGCTTAAGCTTTCCTTTCCCATCTTTATGCTGGTTTGTAATCTTGCTCTTCCTGATGATTTCTTTCCACATGACAGAAGGCTGCATGCTCTAGTATGGGAAAAGATTTTTCTGGATCCAAGGGACAAGGGTATCCTGAGTCAAGCAGAGAGAAATCATAGCAGGAATAATGTTAATCCCTTTTATTAAAAGGGTTCACTTGCCCTTTGTGCAAAAGTACAACAACTTAGAGATGTTTGAGATTAATCCTGTATTCTCACATGATATCTGTTAGTGAAAGAATATGCACATGACAGGGTAAATGCAAATGACAGCTTACCATGATGTTTATTACTGCTGTACAGGCCACTGGGAAATATGGGAAATATCACTTAATTCTAAGAAAAGCATTTTGCTTATAAGAGTTGTATGCTGCAAGATGTACACAAAATCAATTCTCTTCAATTCACATGGATTCCATTTTGTCTAACTAAACTATATTATTATTTTATATTTCTGGTATAATATCGAGTGTTGATCCTGATATTCCTAAAAACCTTCTGTACTTCAGGTGTTTGCCAGTTGAGAAGTGGCTCCTGGCAATTAAAATGAGAAATACTCATTCTGTGGCTAGCACATCCGTGGAAGAGAGCAGTTAGCTACCATGGTTTCATGCCAAGAGTATGTGTGTGTGCTTGCCTCACTGTATAATTCTCTCTCTTTTGCTCACTTGTGCAGCTTCATAGGGTTTTTTCCCTGCTCCTGATCAGATATGTTCATGTTTTGGTATGAATTATCTGGCACAAATACAGTCTCTGCTCTCTTCTTGAGAAAGAATTGCAGTATTCCCCCTGTGACTTGCAAAACCATATCTAGAATATATAGTGGTGTTTCATGATTTGCTTGTCAAATGTGATACCTAAATAGGGAATTACTGGTCTGATGAAAGAGCAAAGAGAGAATTTGGAGATATAGTGTTATTTCCCCTGGGTGATACATTAGGACAGTAAAATTTATATTGGAGTTGGTTCTTCACTATCATGAAAAATAAAAACTTCCAAGCAAAGCAGGCTAATGGAAATAAAAGAGTATTTTCTGAGTCTATATTAACTTATTGTTGATTTTGAGAAGCAGCAGAATATATGACAGAATATACCTTTGATCTAGAAATGCAGAAAAAACCTGTATATTAGTCATGGCAGACAAAACCAGTGCTCTAGCTTGCTCATCAGACAGCACCATTTTAAATGTATGAAGACACATGAAGACAGGCATATGAGAAGTAATTACCAGATGAGAAGATCACCAAATAGCTACTTTATTGTATACTGTGGTAAACTATGGCTATGTCTGAAAAAAACGCTCTGTTTATTAAATCAATTTTTTTCTCTAACTTTGGGAGTTCAAAGGCACTTACTCTATGAAAGCTTATATATCTCAGATAACATGAAACATTATGTATATTGTTAGAACTAAATCTATTATTTTAGCTGTGATGTCCTGCAAGTATTCATACTAGTGTGTCTTTCCCTGCCACATCAGACCCAAAAAAAGTACGAGGTCAGTACAACTGACCTCGCATGTTTAAAATGAAAGTGTAAATTATTTTTCCATATTAGAACTTTGATCCTCATACTAAATTATTTTTATATATGGAGAGGCTAAGAAGGGATCAGAATTTCTAATTTTAAATTCTATCTCCAATATTACAAGACTTTCAGGAACATGGACAAGATAAAACTGTGTACCCATCAAAATCTCCTTATATTAATTTATTTCTAGAATAAGATTTTAAATGTGAAGGTGTGGCTCAAGACAATATTTTTCTCTTTCTTAAACCTAGGGTAAGATGAAACAATATAGAAATGTTAACATAGAAATGTTAACATTTTCTTAATTACAAGAATACTACTGGATATTTTTCAAAGAAATCTTTTTCTTACAAATGTCTTGTAAAGACAGTAAATTTTGAGGTAGTAACATGGCCATATAGATTGTTTAAGAGTCCTTTGGGTTTGTTTTTTTCGTGTGAGCATCTAAGATTATTTCTGGTAGACAAAACAGCTAGACTCCAATCCATGAATGACACAAACATTTACCCATTTTCCAGTTCATAAAAAGTGCCATGAAAAAGAGCTCATTATAGGCATATTTATTTGGAAGATTTCTTGATGTTCTGCTTCAAGAAATGATGGTTGATTTGAAATTGAGAAAAGTGCCATAAAATGGGTTTCTTCAGCTCGATCAGTTTCAGTGAATATCGTAAAGGACTATAAAAGCCTGGATTCATTCAGTCTTGTGCCTTTCCAAAGCTCCTGTGAATGTTTTGTATCATTGCTGTCAGATGTGATTTTCTCTGCCGCTGCAGATGTGCACAACAGATTTACTCTTACAAGTAATAGATAGTAAATTCCTGACATAGAGGCATTTGGGGCCGCTGCCAGATGTCTCATTTTAATAATACATTTGTATATGCTAGTTCTAGAGGGACAATTAAGCAGTGAACAATAAAGATAAAATCATTGGAGGACAGGTATTACCACTTTATTGTTGCATTCAGTCTACAGTGCTCAATAAAATGGATTAATTTAGTTTTGGTTTTGCGTTGTTACAACAGGATTACTGTTGTCTAGGTATGATTCAACAAATAGTGGATAGGGACATGTCTTTATTACAGCTGTCTGCATGGGAAGAAGATGACCTGTTGCTTCTGTCTTCTCTGACAGTTTGGATGCAGAATTATATCCATCAAACTCCAGAATGCGTTAGGCAAATAGAGCCTCATTTCCATCCTCAGCAAATTAGGGATGTTGAGAGATGCATTGACTAGGCACTGCCAATTTGTTATCTGTGCAATTGAATTGCCTGGGAAATATTGCTCTACCTCATGAAGGGCTTATCTATTTGCTATAGATATGAGGAAACAGCGCAGGGAGGTTTCAATAATTACCCTCTTTCTGCCTTTTCCTTGGGCAGAGTTCTTGAATGAGTTTTGTTTAGCTGGTACAAATAACAAGGGCTACTTCCACAACTAAGGGTATCTGGGAGTTGCTCAAAATAAAAGCCTCTACCTCAAAAATATATAGAGAGACATTGCAGGTCTAAATCATACCTGTACTTAAAATTAGTGAGATCATGTAGACATTGTTAAATGAAATAGTAAAAAATCCCAAGCATTAACTGTAAAATTAGGTGATTCAAGACATGACCTTTCCAGAAATACAACATTGTTTGAATTGAATGAGAAATTCTGATGTTGGTGCTTGTTGCTCTATGTTTACCTCTGCGTCACTCTCCAAGACATACTATGTTTAGATGTTAGTATTAAGAGGTGGATGGACTATAACAATCAGAACAAAGAAGAAATAAAGGGGTTACTGAGGGAAGTCTTCTCTGAAAACTTGTTGGTTTACATAATGCTCCCTTTCAGCATTACATAACCCAGTCCTACTTCACCTAAAGGTGTCATAATTCCTTCCAGTCAACTCCGACACTGAAATCCACAGCACACTTTTGGATAAAGAGTGTATTCCAGAAGGACATTCCATTTTGATCTAAAGGCTTTGAGAGCTGAAGGACCCAGCACTGCTCTAGGGAGTTTGGGCTAATGGTTAAACACTCCCATAGTGAAGAAAGAAAATTAAAAAAATCTGTCTTGAAGTCTGAAAATTATTGGCTTTGACTCTTGGCCTTCACTTCTCATACTGCCTAAATAAGAAGTTGCATGGGCTGAAACTGCCTCTGTCCTGACTTTCAGGAAATGGGAACAGAAGGCGGCTGTGGGCAGTGAGCTCTCTGGACTCTTGTTTCCAAGGATGGCAGTTGTCTGAAACTGCCAGTAGCAGAGTGTGGCGCAACCCCTGTTCCCATTTCCTGCTCCCAGGGCCTTTCTTTGTCTGGTTCTGTGGCTAAGTCCTTCCTTTAGAGTGATGTCCTCTCTGTCTGGGTCATCTGGGTCATGAACCCTCTAAAGGTTATGTAAGCTGGGCAGTGTGCCCCGTAGTCACATCCCCAGGTACCTCTGGGTTGCATGATAGGGTCAGAAGTGGGAGAAAAACAATTGCAGAGATGAGATATCTTCCAGTACACCCTCAAAACTAGAGTGCTGGAAAACCAGGATGATGGCCTGTACCTGCCTTCACTTTAAACACATCCCTTGTGATGCAGAAGAGACTGGAAAGATGTATAAAAAATATGCTTTTGAAAGGCTTGGTTTTGATGCTGATGGTCAGAGAATCCCTCTCTTTTCAGAGTCATAGGAACATCATTTACATCATTACAGTTTCCCACCATAGGGTCTCCCTAAACTTTAGTATGAAGGAAACATGCTCAATTATAATCAATCTGGATCACGTACTTTAGTATATCAGTTTACAAGTGTCCTCCTTCAAACTACCCCTCCTTTCCTAGTAAAAATGACACAGCATGTAGACAGACAGTTTTAAGAATTATCCCCTGGGCACTGTTAAAGAATCCAATTCATTGATACTCATGTGTTAACCACATGTGTGTCACTTTGACGATAATTACTTAGAATTTAATGATGATGGGGTAATGAAAATAGCTGAAATCATGGAAGGCCACTAAAAAATATGTAAACTTTTTTTAAAAACAATCAATTAACAAACCACTGGGCTACCAACATGGAATATCAGAATAAGAAGCAAAGCTATTAACAGTCTTGCCAAGCCATTATTAGCAATTCTTAGCTTTCTTCAGGCACAAACTAATTTCCTCCCTCCCCGACCCCTTACATTTTTGTTTGTAAGTAGTATAAAGTGAGTGCCAAATTCCTTTCCTGATTTCAGTGGTCCAGAAAGTCTCCCTGGCATAAATCAACCTGTTTTGGATATGTCTCCCTTCAGCTTGGTCTGGCAGATTAACAATGAAAAGGGAAGAGACAATGGTACAGTCAGACAGCCCTCCAAAAAATACATTAATTTAGAGCTAATTGCTGATTAATAAGATCTTCCCATCATTTAAAGATGCATTTTCCTTAGTGATGAAATCCAGGTCTTCCTAGACCTCGAGTCAATGTCTAGTATTCTAGATCAGGTTTTTTCCAGGGTATATATTACAATTAGAACGGGGTCTGCAATTTGGGTAGGCATCTGTGCAAGTTAGCTTTCAATATCGGAGTCTGGACAAGGTCCAGGGGTGTAGCTGCAGCAAAAAACAAAAAGCACACTTAAACTGAATTGTGTGCTGCTATTAGGGTCCAACCAAGCTAATGAACCACATAAGGCCTTGAGTGAGGTGGAAGCAGACCACATATTTCACTGTTGACCTCATTTCAGTATTACCTTTGTATCATCATGGCTAGGCTTCGCGAACGAAGATTTGGGAAGGCACTATCCACATTTGCTTTGTATAGTAAGGCAAGTAATGTCATCTTTGTGGTGCTGAAGTACATTGTTTTTCCTCTATAAGACGAAAAGAGTATCAGTGTGGAATTTGCAGCATGTGAGCTATGATTATCCGTAGTCTTGAGAATGACATTTGTGCAAATAATTACTGGTAACCACTGCATCCAATCGACTTTAAATTCTGCCAAATGGCTCCATGAGCTGTTTTCCTTTTTAGTCTGCTGATACATCCACCCAACTTTTAAAGATGCTGGAATGCAAGGATATATTAACAAAAAAGAAGTTGCAACTAGGTGAATATTCAGGGTCAAATATATATACTTTAAATAATTAATAAATAATTTAATGATTTATAAATAATGACTTTCTATATTTAATCCTATTTTATCATCAGATTGTAAATTCTTTATAAAATGCAAAATTATATTTTGCTACGAATATACCTTCCTGTTAAAGATCTCATGTGCAAAAAATATTTTTTTAAAGCAGCTATGACTTTTGATCTTGATAAATTTTTTTACTGTTGTTGTTTCAATAATATGAAATATCAGTTGTAAATAATATTTTTAAACTCTATGGTAATATATTAAAAATGTATCATTGTCAGAAAATGTTTTAATATTCTTTAGTGCATCCACTGAATAGGTCAAGAATAAATAGATTGCAATGTGTAAAGATGTAATTTAACCTGCGTTTAGCAGGACATTTATATATAAACACCTACACATATATATTAAAAAAAAAGGAAAATAGGTCTATACAAGACACAAACACTACTCCTTTTCCCAGGAAAACATATACCAATGTCTGCCAGGAAACAATTTCCATAGAAGGTGTTTACTTTACAACATTACTGTCCCTAACTGTTGTTATACAAATATTTTTGCTTTTTTTTCCAAAAGATTTAATTGCCAGAGTAAGGGGATTATGGAGGAACCTTGGCTTTCTTTAAAAATCTTAACAATTTTATGTTGTATCTGATAGCTTGAGCTTGTACAAATGCATTGATTAAATCTGTTTGACTTTTGTAGTCACCTGGATCTTAACAAGTACACCTGCAGAAGCTGAAGCAGCACCTTCTTGACGCTTGGGTAACTGTATGTCCTCTCATATTTCTGAGGCGTTCTCTGATTGCACGACT
Organism: Corapipo altera; assembly: GCF_003945725.1. Classification (NCBI taxonomy): domain Eukaryota; kingdom Metazoa; phylum Chordata; class Aves; order Passeriformes; family Pipridae; genus Corapipo; species Corapipo altera. The sequence continues at coordinate 48,521,574 of NW_020884872.1, read as the reverse complement.
ACCACTGTAAATGAAAGAGAAGCCACAGTCAAGCCCTGGATCCCTGATTTTCTATATTGCTTAACTACCATTTCATTCCCTGGCTCCATTTTGGACTGCCCCAGACAAAGCTCAGAAGTGGCTAAGTAGAGATCACTTCAGACAACACAACCGTACTAACATAGCCTCAGTCTATCTTAAACGATCCTCTGACAGCACCCAAGCTTCAAACACCCATATAGGCCTTCATGGTACTTGCTAAAGAAGGCAATAAATAACTTCAGTCCTCCCTGGAGTCTGTGACATACTCCCTATGCTATTTTAGGCACTTTTAACTGGAACAAAATGAGTAATGAGTAATAACAACATCTCAGGGACTCATGATACTGAAGACTACTCTAGACAAACTGCTATGTAGCGTGGGCATGGTTAGCTTGCTCCAGGTGTCACCAGCCCTGGGATCCCAAAGCCAGACAATGTTGGGATCACTACCAGTCTCTAAACAGTATGGTGGACTTTGGAAAATGAGGCTTCTGTGTTTGTATGCAAATCTAATTAGTAAACAATTATTCATTATGCCAATTTTCCCCAGCAGCCAAGACAGTTTACCATTTACCAGGTCATTAATGATATGCCTGATAATCAAATCTAAGTTGTTTTTAACTGTTTGTTCTAAATCCCTGGGCATTAGAATATCTGCAAGTTTTGATGTTATTGAGGACTACTGAAAATCCACCAATTAAGTAATGCTTGGTATGTTTCTTCAGTTCCTTCTAACAGCTCATGTTCCTATTCATTTTATACTCAGGCAATTGTCCAAAGTTTTCGGTGTATTCTAACAATTTGCATATAGGTCTTTACAGTCCACTTTAAATCAGGGTAAAATAAAGCAATCTGAACCCCACCAAAGTTTTAAATCTTACGTAACATTTCCCTGTGCACTAAGAGAGTGTTTGGCTTATCCTATGTGGCAAGCATTTGTGTCTGGGCTTAGCTTCCCATGAAGGGTTGTACTGGAACTGATGTACCTACTCTTAAAACTCAGAATATATAACTGGATTGTCTGAGTCAAAATCTCAGTTTCCCCAGGGCAGGGCCACTAGCCATTCTTTCTGTGAGACTTAAAAGGGAAACATTTACTTATATGCCCATTTTTCCTCCAAGTCTGTTTTGCAGCATGCAAAAATTGCAGCTCAAAAGTGACACGGTCCCATGGCAGAAGCACAGACAGCCCAGCTCCGCTATTTATGGGGCCATCTGGACTCTCTTTTGGTCCTCTCACGTTAAACATACCTGAAGGGCCTTTCTGAGTTAATGGTTTTCAACAGGTTACTAAAGAGAAAACAGGGAACTTGCACATGGGCAATGTTCTAGCTTGGTGCTTACCACCATGGTCTCCTGTAGCACCAATACATTTCTGCAGAGACCCAGTTTACAGTCTTGGGGGCTGCTGGTTTACTTTTCATTCAGCCCATAATTCTATTATGTATGAGATAAAATTAGAGAAAAGTAAGCACGACTCTCCAAAGACATGACTTTAAACAAGTATTTTACCATGCTTTCCTACAGGGTTACATACCTGGGACTCTTCATCTGCCACTGCTGGGCTATCTGCCTCAAGACACAGGCGCTCACTATCTTTATTACTATCTCCCTGAGTGCCTTTTATGGCTGACCCTTGCAGGCATGGTTTCCTAACTCAGGTCTCCCATCTTGAGGATGTGGAAGCCTACAAAATCAGTGGGTGTTTTTTCTAGTGTAACCGTCTCCTGCTTATTTAGAGAAAATAAAGTGTGACTGTGGCTGAGGTGAAAGTCTACACAAGGGGAGGTGTTCCCTCTGCAGTTTATAGTCCAGTCCATGATTTGAAACTGTTGTTCCACACTTCTAATACGTCTGGTTTAACTCCATTAGAAAAAACAGTCCATGACGAAGTTATTGGCTCTTGGCAAGGTAGTGAGATGTTCAACAGTCCAACTTTCAACAGTTTCTCCACAACCTGGGCCCCCCTTGCAGTTCTCAGGAGCTGTGAGATGCCCTGGAAATGATGAAGCGTGGTCATTCACAGGAGAGATGTTGGGGAACTGCACCATCTGTGCTGCTACCAGCCCTCATTCTGGGGCAAGATTGTGTCCATTTCAAGTTCTTAAACAGACTGTTATTGGGTAAACATAGTTTCGTCTTTTAAGCCTGTGAGACCTTTAAGTCAAAGGTTTCTTTAAGGAAAGGCTGAAGGTCAAAGCATACTGAAGATTTTATCTGTCTCTCTTGCAGAGGAGCAGCCGTCTTAGCCACTCTGCACACAGATTGCCTTGCTCCTGCCTATCTAGAGAGCCAGAATTGGACTCAGCAATACCCTTTTCACCAGTGCTCTTACCCAGAGAGGAAAGAAACTCCTTCAAAAGTGGTACAGGCTCCTCCTACACTGCATCTCTTAGACAATTCACCTATCCAAAGAGGTGTATCAGGTATGATACTTCATACTTCACTGAGTGGCTGGTAGCCCAGTGTCTGATGATGAAGCATGGCCTGCCTTAAGAACTCAGGGTTTGGCAACCAAGAGGAGGCTGAGAGGAACTGGCTTGGAGGAACTATTGGGCTGGACAGCTCTATATTCTTATAAAAGAGAAGGCAGCATGTCATACCAGAGTTACTGAGTTGGAAGGGATACTATGTCTAGCAGTATAAGTCTCCATGTCATTCATGATTCTAGTGACCTGTAGAAATGTGTCAATAGGTCATTCCCAGGCCACCTGGAAATGCCCGCTGGAGACAGCTGGGAGAGGTGGGTGCACCTGAGGAATAATTTGCATTCAGAGAGCCTTGAAAAATCTCACTGAAAACTGTGTAATAGGGAGTTCCCCACTCATGGCAGGAGCTAAAAACCTGCGAAAATTTGTGCAAGCACTCCCAAGAGCAAGGAAGGGGTCCATATTCTCTCTCAAAAATACAGGCTACTTATAGATGCTGAGTAAAGAAAAATGTAACAGTCATTAAAAGGACTGGCAGTGGGCAGTTAGTGCTGACTGCACTCCTAAGTGTCCCAGCTGAATAGTTCTCTCTTGCTTTTTCTATCCCCAGAGCAAGAAAATAAGAGTGGTTTGGGTTTTTTTTGTTGACAGCAGCAAGAAAAACAAAAAGATGGGGAAAAGCTCGCTCCCTTACCTTCTTCATAGAGGGAGGTCCGGAGCAGGGAGAGCTCTCAGCAGGGCTGAGGCCAGTGGTTTGGGGACCAATGGCTGGGCTTGGGGGGCAACAACAGGAAGCAAGAACCCACTGTCTCCCTGCCCACTACAAACACATACAGACTTAACCTACAGCTGAACTTTTGCCCTTGAGTGACCAGTGCCATTAGGATGCAGGTCAAAAGGTTGCAGGGTGACAGAAAATGGAACTTTATTGAATGAAAGAGAAAATGAAAAAATTCCTTTGTTTGCTTAACTCTGTGTGGTTTGTATAGCCACTGTGATCCCATAATGGAGTCCAGAGTGAAAAAGTAACTTGATTTATCACATGCAAAGAAAAAAAAAAAAGAAGGGGGATTTTACTAAGGAATAACCAAATAAACAGTGAAAGACTAACACACTCAAATCTCTGAAACATTAGAATAAATGTGATTTTAATCAATAAAAGCTATTTTATAGATATGAGGCAGAGAAAGATTTTTCATTCTTTGGGAAGAAGTGTATATTAAGAACACTAGTGTATATATTAGTGTGTATTAAGGACACTAGTGAGGCATGCTAAAAGAATATTCTTCCTGTATGAGTCAAAAAATGTGCACATATATGAGCATCTGGCCTAAAAATATTTTGGTTTGACACATGTTTGAGTGCCAAAATCATAGTTCTATATGCATAATCCATCTGCATTTATACGCAAATGCAAAACTGAGATATTTAAAATCTGTTTGAGAAAAGGACATGCGTCTGGATAAGTAGAAAGAAAAAGGGTAGAACCGATGGGGCTCTGGCTGAATTGGAGGTTCCAAATGAACTCAACTAATTGTAACCTGAAATCTCAGCACACTTGGTGTTCTTGATGTGCATTGGATTTTTTTCATTTCTTGACAGAATGTAGTCCGTCAATAATCTGTTTATAATCAAATGTTTTAAAATACTGGATTTTTAATAGAGTGGCATATTCTCTGTCAGATCCAAAGAGCTATGAGGGTTGATGTTCTAATTCTGAGCCGTCTCACCAATGACATAGAAATCAGTGGAGGTAGAGCACAAGAAATCAAACAAAGTCCAAATCTATGCAAGGTAGTAACATTTAGGATATATAGGTGCTCCCAGAAACATCTAAATTAAAAAAAAAAACAAGGGTGTTGAAAACAGATCTTTAGTGAATTAAATGGTTCATGATCTTACAATCTATCTTTTGAAGCACTAAGGAACAGATTCTCTCACTTGTGGTATATGTAACTGCTGTGGGTGAGATGAGTGGTACCGTACTCAATGTGTGCATAAATACTACTTCAGGGGCAGGAGACTGAAAGGCTTCTTGGTAGAAACAGGGCATCAAAAACTGGCTTCCAGCTAGACTCTCACATCTCTATTACTCTGTCCCCTTCCTTTTCATTGTCTCCTTCTCTCTTCCTCTCCTTTTCATCACTCAGTCCACAACCTGCATGGCTACAGCAATTGTCCTCAGTGTGCCCCACAGCCTCTTTTTGGTCCCTGTGGACAATCAAACCTTCTGGCTTGTCACTTAGCTCCAGAGTGACATTCTCTGTAGATCATGTCTCCAAGGGTCCTCATTTCCAGAATGTGTTTATGTTTTGCTGATTCTTTTTTGCATTGTATCACAAACACAGGCCTTTCTTTCTTATCTGTATAGCTAAAGCTCATATCCAGACTAGTTTTGGGTGTTGCAGTCACATATCTCACTTACTGCAGTATCCTGTGCTTTCGTTCCTGACAAATGCAACCATACTCTCATCAAATCTATTTGGAGTGCTACTGTCAAAATCATTATCCCCATCTGTTACCTTGAGTCCGAGATAATTCTCTTTGTCTCTTTGCACTGTATCCTCCTTCTCCCCTTTAATAAATACACTACTTTTCCCTATTCCCACTTAAACAACTCTGTAATCAGTACCAAAAGGCTGACTGCAACCTCCCTTAGGAGTTATCAATTTCCAACATCTCCTTTCCAATTTTCAGACATGAGTTTCCAATTTTCCATCTTTCTTTACGCCTAGGTGTGGGAGGAAATCCCCATTAATGCATGTAAACCTGTTTTGTTTTCTGACCTCAAAAAGTCTATTTCTTTGACCAGTGTTATTGCAGTTTCCTTCAGCTCTTCCATCAGGCTGTCTGATTCCATCTAGTGTAAGCACTCAGACTCCTGAAATCTTCCTTTTTTTGTTCTCATTAGTACAGTACCTAAAGAAATGGGGTCCTTATTCCTGCCTAAGGGTTTCAGTTTCCTTGGGTAAATCAAATAAAAATTATTAGTAATAACTTTCTTGGTCAAACAAAGCTAAATAAAGAGTAACTCCATTAACTCTAAGTATAAAGAACCCATGTTTATATGGATAATGAAAAAATTTTCTCTTTATTTTACTTCTACTGTTCACCTACAAAGACTAGTAATAGCCATATATCTCCTCTTATACTCCTCAAGATTGTAGAAAATGTGGTTTTAAGAAAAATAGAAAAAAGAAAACGTGTAATGAAGTCTATTCACGTGCAATATTCTGAATGAATTTTGAGGCTGTGAACTAAATGTCTTTGAAATTCCTTATAATGCAACTTAAAAATAAGCTTGTTCGTACACAAAATCTTGAAGGCATTGTAAGTTTCTTTTTTTCATTCAATGTATTTTCTTCTCACAAGTATAGTGAGAAGTATAGTTAGACATATCATAGTTTACTTTTCTCTTTGAAAACATTGAAAGCTGCTTTTAGGATCATGAAAAGAATCTGAAAGAAGAATTTTGTATTTTGTAAAGAAAGCTTGGTTCTAGCCTAAGATCCTTTATGCCAAGTTTCAGTGAATATTTTCAGCCAAGTTATAAACTTCCTCTGACAATTTTTAATGTTACCAGACAATTTGGCTACATGGTATTGCTATCAAAATGCTAAAAGAAAAATTCAACAATTCATTGCATTGGGGAACTAGGTGGTAGCAGACAGTTATTATGACTTTCAGTGTTGTTTATGTTCAGTAGGTATTAACATGTTTGGAAAAAGGGAATAAAGGATGGTAATAAAGGCTAGAATTTTTTTTGGTGGGTAGATGGATGATTATGCTTCTGTACACTGGCAGAGACAGAAAGTAATCTGAGGACGGCATTGTTCAAAACAGAGATATTTTGGGAGCAAAAGTACTGTACATTGTATACCATATGTCAGCCTTTTAGGAGGTCATGCCAGAGAGGCAGAAGAAATTTAGGAAAAAAACCCAACAAACCCCACTACATTTCTTTATCTTCAACAGCTCACCAGGAATCTGGTGCCTGGAAAATATGAACCTAGTAATTAAACTTGCCTTTCTCAACCATAATGTCTGCTAAACAATATAGATGGATCCTTAAAAACAAATCTGATTTATTTCATATAGTGATAGAATGTTTCTGCAGCTATTACAGAAGGGAATGTAAAAACTATTGAAGACGGTGGAATTCTGAAAGCAACTAACACCTCTGCTTGGTATGAATTAGATGATTCATTTAGACCAAACAGATAACATCATGTATAAGACTTGTAGATAGTTGACGATTATGAATCCCATTCACAGAAACTACCTACACTTGTTTTGGCACTCCTCACTGCACATGTAAAGAATCAGCCTCTGATCGCTGCCAGGAGCATCACATCAGCAGTCATGGTGTTGAATGCAGGCAGAATGCATTTATACAAAAGCAGCAACATGATCCCATTTAATATTTAAAAAGCTCACTATTAAGTAATATAGATAGTTTGAAAAACAAATACACTCCTTACAAAAACAGGTCAAACACTTTTCAGATATTTGCAAGTGCCATGTGCAATCAGTCCATAGCTTCTCTGTGAAAAGTGCCAGCTTGTTCTGGTAGGGTAAGAGAGGGACTACTGCTGGGAAATAACTAAGATGCTCCCTCATTTAACACAGACCACAGAACAGCTGCCGGATATGAATGCCTTTCAGTCACCATTGATCAGGAATTGATTAAAATTAGTGACCTAGAAATAAAAGGCTTCATATTAAAGACCAAATTTCCTATACCATTCTGCCTTCAGTAATGAGAAATGCAACTGTCTGCCACATTTAACTTTCAGCTGTTAAATATAGAAGAAATAGAGGACCTCAAAGAATGACCATATGAAAATAAACCTCTAAAACTTCAAGAAATTTTCTTGTTAAGTGCTTTTTTTTTGTTTGTGTTTGTTTGACAGCTTCCTCACCGCAGCTGGCAGTTAGGTGTTTACAATATTAGGCAAATGTAGGAAACTAATATTTTTTTTCCACACTTTCTCATAAAACCTGGCTTTAGAAATGGTTTCTCTATCCTAAACTTCTTATATTACATTAAAACCCAAAGAAAGGGTGTGCTTTCAAATGCTAGGCTAAAGCATTCATGATTTGGATTCCAGTCCTTGGCTTTGCAAGAACTGCCTCTTGGCCTTGGCAAGCTGCTCTTATTTTCTCCATCTCAAATTCACACTTAAAAATGGAGAAAAGTAATGTTTCTCTATTCTGGGAATATTTTGAAATTATAGTCACAGGTAACTGAAAGACACTCTGCTATGCATATACAAATGATCAATCTGACAATCTTATTGGGCCTTTTTGACTACCTAATGTTTCCTTTGAAGGTTGAGTTGGGAATACAAGGCTGAAATGTAAGATTTATGGATATCATTTTCATGCTTGTAGTCCTTAGAGATAAAAACAAACAACATTTCCCTCTCCCCAATCACTGAAGAAAATGGGTCAATCGAAAATTATCACAGTGACAGGTTTTTCCTTTCATTAAGATTACAAAACACTCAGCGTTAGTAGAATTGTAGAGATTTTTCTGACAGAATTAATTATTCTGAATGATTAGTTTGTTATGCTCCTTGCAGGCACTAAGTTTGGAAGAGGAAGTGCTTTGTCTTTCAATTAAAAATATCCAAACAGCTCTGTGGAGTCATGATCTGAGAAACCAAAACAAGTCCTTAACCATAGATAAATGAAGGTTGGCTGATCCCAGTTTGTAGAAAGCCAGAGGAAGCCCTCTGCTCTGACCCCATGCCCTCTGGCATCACAGCTGGTGCATGAGCACAAAGACAACTTGGACGTAGATGCTGCTGTGGTCACTTTACACAGACTAGATTGTAAATTTGTCCATTTATGAGTGTCCTGCAGGGTTTCCCACCAACTTGGAAGACAAAGCAAGAGCTGAAGCGAACAAAGCATATCCATAAAAGCTCCTCTGATTGCCACTATTAATAAAATGGAGGCCATAAACAAATTTACTGTGTACTGGGTAACGTTTCCTAAATGAGGGAGTAGGAAGCCGGGGATGCTTCCCTGGAACTGAAGGAGGTGTGTGTGCTACACAGGATGAGTGCAGAAGGTATGAAGGCGTTATGAAAAATAAGTCTGCCTGATGGAAGTGTTTTCTTTTAAACTTCATGCTACTGGGCTGTGGACAGGAATTTCACGTTACCTGAAATCCCAAATCCTCTTGGCAGAAGTTTGTAAATTTGCATTTTCAGCATATGTAAAACAGATAGGTTTGGATTTCTGGACTGTTTTTTTTTCTTTATATAAATTCAGAAATGGAAGAGCAATTTTGAAATTGTCCTGATATGTATCAGTATACTCCAATGCACTTCAAGGTCCACCTCCAACTTGCATGTTTTTCATTTTCATTTACTCTTTCTAACAATAAGGACAACATGCTTATTGATTATTTATATCTAATAATGTCAAAGGCTATTATTAGATATCATCCAAAAATCACAGCAATTTTATACAAGTGGCTTAGTTTTGAAAGAGTGATCGACAGGGAAAGCTACATTTCTTTCAAAATGGCAAGCCCAGTGGTTCCTTCCCATCCTGTGTACAGAGACTGGTTCACACAACCATTTCGCTTATAAGCCATAGGGTTTCATGAATTTTCCAGGACTCTCTACTCTGGTTTGCTACTCATGATAAGGAGTTCTGCAGAACACTGCAGAGGTCAGTAAAGTGGGAAAGAAAGCTTAGGTGGAGGTGATCACACAGTAACCTTTTCAGTTGTCTTGAAGTAAACAGTTTTTACCAGACCCTGTGTCAGTCATGCACCCATTCTGCTGTAGTCCACCTTGTATTGCAGGTACCCATCTGGAAAACTTCGCTGCTTTCCAAAGCTGATATGTGAAGTTAAATACATTGATTTCTGACTCAGCAATGAAGACCCAAAGCAATACTCCCAGTGTGTCTACAAGTCAAACAGGTCATAAGGAATATCTCTGTGGCCCAGCAGTGGGATCTTCCAAGAGGGGCAAAGACCTTTAGGACACCTGTGATCAGTTCCTGGAAGCATGACCCACCATGTAACACAATGAATGCCAAAATCACAGGATATTAGAACACAAAGACACTACTTATGCTGTAGCTTTCTGCATTGCACTTGGATCCTCTTACAGATAAGAGTATTTTAGGATTTAGAAGAATATTTATACTGAAGAAAACTGGATAACTATCATGGCACTTAATCTCCCCAGGTTACCAAGCATCAAATGTAGCAGAGAGATCCAAGTGGATTTTTTTTTTTTTTTTTCCCTAAACTTTAGTTAGTGCCAGGTAAGTTCTAGGCAGAAATTGGACACCTAGCTTAGCTGGAATTCATGGTCTGGAAACCACTAAGAAAAGCCAGTTCCTGTGTTTTACATCTCAAGCCTAATATCATGTGGTCACACTCTGTCATGCAGTAGCACTGACAGCAGTGCAGGAAATAGCTTGGAGAAACACCCTCATTCTGTTTCACTTGGAGCTCATTTGTTCTGAAACTTCCAGTGGCAAATTATGGTGCAGTTTTAATAGGAGTATGTGTCTAAACTCATACTCATGTTTTTTCTGCAAACATGGGTTAGAAGATCTCATTTTTCTCCTCCCACACATGCACTCTCTGCCAGCTTCACAAACAATGACCTGTATTCATCCACTCTGTAACTCTGTTGACATCATCAGGCTACAACAGAGATAAATTTGGTCCAGTGAGACAAAGTGCTGCAAAATAGTTTGAATTTCTCTTTTACCCAAGGCAAATGCATCTGGAAACCTATCATACTTTCATGCTGACACACAGAAATGTCTTCATCATTATCAGGTGATTGATTTTCCTACACATCCATGAGAGGTTCTTTTTTTAAACAGATGTTTAAATCACAAATGCAGTGCATGATATTTTGTTCCCTGCCCGGATAACTTCTTGCAACTCTTTACTTTCGCTGCACGTGCAAGTGTCCTGTGCTAAAACACATGTGCAGTTGACTGTGAGGTTCATTTGTGGTAGGGTTGCCCACAATAATGGCTAACCACTTTGGGGAGAAAGTGAAGTACAGCTAGAGTCCACGTCCTCCAGACAAACTGAGACAGCATGGTACATTACAAAAGCTCTGAAACTAAACATCTCATTGGTAAATTAAAAATTGAAATGGGGGTGTGTGCCTAGTCAAATATTCTTCCTGTTCAATTTTCATATGTGGTAAGGAAAAAATATGCCAGAAAAAGAACTCAAACTTTAGGAGACTAGGTAGACTAACAAATCCCTTTTGTCCATATCTGCTGAGAAGATGTTGAGAGGATGTTGTGCCCAGGCAAGTAGAAAATAGTGCATGGTTGAATTCATGTATTCCATTACCACATCAAGCTGGGCCAGGCTAGCAGATATGGAGAGAACTGCAGCTCAGCTCAGAGTGAGGCAGTGATGTCAGATAACAACAGTACCTGTACTGCTGAAGAGGTGTGTAGAGGCTGTCACAGGCCATTTTCATAATTTTCTGAATTGGAAGGGACCATTTATTTCATGAAATTACCCAGAATCAAAGAAAGTTTGAAGCTGTTTTGAGATACTCTAAATGTGTCTCACCAGTGCAGAATAGAGGGGAAGGATCACCTTCCTTGGAGTGCTGGCAATGTTCTTATGCAGTCCAGTACACTGCTTGCTTTCTTTGCTGCAAGGGCACATTGCTGGCTCATGGTTTAACACAGTGTCCATTCAGGACTCTCAGGTCCTTTTCGGGAGAATTGTTTGCCATCTGATTGGCCCTCAGTTTATACTGATGCATTGTGAAACTTGAGGTTCTTGTCTGCTCATTTCACAAGCCTGTCAAGGTTCCTCTGAGCACACCAATCTGGTATATTATCTATTTCTTCAAATTTTGAATTGCCTGCAAACTTGCTGAGGGAGAAGTTTTTCTCATAATTCCAGTAATTAATAAAGAACTTTCAAAATTTTCAGCGCAGTTGATGCGCTTAGTAGATATCTGCTCATTTGTGAAGATGATGCGTGTATCACCATATTGAACTTCTCAAAGGAACCGGTATATTCATACTAGTAATTGTGTGACAATGACAGTGAATATTTCTTCTCTATTTGGATTAAAAATGATTGGATGGCCTTTGTTTGAATTGTGTGGTATAAGCAATTAATGGACTAAGTTGTCTATCACACTGATTATATACTGGCTAGGAAGTCAGTCTCAAGAAAGTTGTTGGTATCCCCCTACACAGTCAAATCTACATGTGATATGCAAGACTAGTATGTGTAGAACATACTTAGAAAAGCTGAATTATATTCCTTTTTGACAAATTCATTCTTAAGATGTACTTTATTCAAGCACAAAATGTATTTAGAGACAAAGGAATCCTGGCAGTTGCCCAAAATCTATGCTATTTTTCTTCACAAAACAGGTAACTCTGCAATGCCTCATACTTTGTGAGTTTAACTCTACAAGCCCTGAATTTCATGATTTAAAACGTCAATACAGCTTTCAGATGCATAAAACCCCACTTAGCTCCCTGGTGCTTCTTCTACAGACTAATTCTTCAGGACTGGGCACGTGAATGAGACTGCCATAAGAAGAAAATGGGGAAGAAGACCTTGTGCTCTTCATGGCTAGAAGCCATCTCTGACAGACAGGAAATTTCAGCATAAGAGAGGAGCATACTCTGAGAAAGAGCAGATGATGTCTTCTGAAATTGGTCAAATATTACAGAAAACACAAACTTCTCATTTGATTAAGTATCAACCTCTTCAGTAACCTTTCTTTTGCACTTTATGGCTGTGTATTGGGTTGGGTTTGGATTTTTTAGGCCATCCTTAGCAACGGGGGTCAGAAATCTAAGAAAGTATTCCACATCATCCTTTAGTGTAACACAACATATAAATAAGGCAGTGATAAGAGAGCTCACTCTCTTCTCTCTTCTGGTGGCTGAAGGCGACAGGTCTCCCTGCAGACAGTCTTTGCCTGTATAGGCCAGGGCCTACCTGCTCCGACCTACCTTTGTCTCCGGCTCCCTTCAGGAGGCGTGGATGAGTTGGTTGGTGCTTCGCACGGTTCTGCTGTCTCATTCAGGGAAGTATTTAATTTGTTTTTTTGTACTTATTCACTAGCTCTCTACTAACGGGTATATTTGGAGGATATTTGTTTTTAGGTTTTTTTATCCCTGTTTCCCTCTCCCTTTTTTCCTTTCTTTTTTTCCCTTCAGGAGCTCCTTATCATGTGTACAATATATTCAAATTGTATATATAATTGTAATATATGTAAATATATATTTTTTTGATAGAATTCCGTTTGTTCAGGTTTTTCTCTGTGGTTTGTTTTTTTTCCTTCGCTTAGGAGAGCGGGAGTGGGGGGGAGAAGACTGTTTGGATTTGGCCAGAGTGCCAGGCCAAACTGCCACAGGCTGGAAGGAAATGAAGGCGTTTACACTTCCAGTTCTTTGCATGCCATCTCAAAGGGATGCTGAGTGATGCAGTATACAAACCTCATTGCTACAGAGAGAATGAGTGCTTCAAAATTAAATCTGCCTATCAATACTTTTGAGAAATGTCAGACTTGGAAATAAAGCTCCAAAGGGAAAAAAATTACCCACATGCTGACAGATCAGGCTTTTGTTTTCCATCTGCTGATGAGAAATGAGGTGAAGGGGGTAAGTTCTTAAGAGATGGTTGTATATTGATCCTCTTCCTGAGGAAAGGAAGATGTCGAGCATGATAGTTTCTTACCTTAGCTTGCACTTCTTAGGTACAGAAAGTGTTAAGCAAGGTTTCCATATGAATTGAATTGTAGCCCTTGAACCTTGTGGCTCCCTATGATAAATACCTCTGTGTATACACCCAAGCATGGATTTAGATCACCTGTTTCAGTCCCACAAGCCTGTCTAAGCCCATGCTGCCAGCTTCTGTGTCACAATCTCGTGTATTCACAGTACAACTCAACAGCTTCTCTTCTGCTTAAGGGACTACTCAATATGGTGTTTTCTGAAACCTAGAAAAGAGTGTTGGTGTTACTCTGGACTTTTCTGGAAGGTAGTAGCTTGGCTTCAGTCTCCTCCAAGATGTTCTCCCATACACCTCTTGGATTATTTTTTAAACCATGCCAAGAACTTGGACATTGTGAAATGGCTACCCTAACACCAAACCAGGGGTTTGTCAAGCATATCAGTGAATTACATTTTTCGAAGTTTTGGTTCTGTAAAAATATTCTAATCTTCTAATCCATAGCTCAAAATCTGATCATGTAATTTCTTCATGAAAACTACATTATCGTGATTAAGAGAGGAAATATTTATTTAAAAGATATTTCTAATAATGCTCTTAAGCTAGAATAGGTCAAAAAAGTTAGGATGAAATCATTAATTAGAGTCTATTTTGCTCACACTTATGGTCCCATTAATTTCAATAGAATTACATGACTTGGTGAAATAAGTAAGTTTTTCCTGATGTAAACCTTTAAATTAAAAGTTGATGGAAATCTTGGTATGGGGAACTGTTGATTGAATTTGAAATATGTAGCTCTGATTCTGGACTAATTTTTTTTCTCTAAGACTTTTTATGCTTGCCTACGTATATTTTACCTATCAGAAGAGAAAAGAGTGTCTCAATTAGAAAAATGAAATATCAGTATATTTCTATGTTTCAATTCTTTGCTCTTCATAGGAAATAACTGATTGCTTTAATGTGTTGGGATTTTTAAAAAATAAAATTAAATTACTGTAGAAAGCTAAGTCAAAATGTTTGATGTATTCTTTTGAATTAGGTAAAGTTAGATTCTTATCTTCTTTGTGTTGTTTATTTTTTTATATATTTGACTTATAGCATCTACAAGCCTGGATCGCGATGACAATCCCACTGTACTGTGCATATGAAATCCTACTTTCAGGGGAGCAGAGGGTAGGTTTCATGGCCCCTACCAACATCTATTATATGCACAAATGTAAAGAGGCGCATTCCACAAGTGTGGGCATATTCCTACGCACAGGGATGTGTGTGGGTGGGCACACTTGCTCATTCACATGTGCACTTTACCCTCACTTTGAGAGCCTGATGTGCAGTGAGAGAATTTTACTCTCATTTATTGACCTTTCTGAGAAGTGAAGGGAAAGAGAGGAGGGGGAAGCAGCTTATTTCCTTTAGAGAGATAATTTGTAGATAATACAGATGAGATAGAGGAAGAATACTACCCCTTGCCAGGAGCTTTGTTCGCAATGTATACAGTACACAGCCTCAGAAGCCGACTGGAACTGTTGCCATTGAAATGAGGAACAGTATTGCTGGAGGTCATGGAGCAGGGAGTGCAATTGATTAGAGGGATAGATGGCAGCAGGGAAAATGTCAGTGACCAATCAGTCTGCTAAATAACCTTTCCTCCAGATGCATATTATTCTTTTAAAGCTGAATTTGCATTCAGGTGCTTTACCTTAGCTAGTTTTGAAGGCACTGGAAGCTGAGTGACTATCTGTGGGAAGATAGTTTAGAACAAAAGATTCATGAGATTATTTATTTAACGTGAAAAATACCTGCTTGTTATTTGAAAATGTAACTACAAGGGAATCTAGAAATAAGGTGCGAGAAGCAGAACTTAGCTAATGTTTATTGGTGATAGGTAACTGATTATCATTTAAAGGGCATTCCAAATCCATTGATGTCAGCAGTAGCTTTTCAGGAGAAATTTAATTGGGTCTTTGGTGAACAACATCAGTCTGTGGAGATTGTTTCAACAATGTAATTGGATACTCGTTAGGGCAGTAGGCTCCTAAATAATTGCATCGTTTATGACAAACCACATTTATGTTTGCTATAGTATGGCATGCTCTGTATTTCTCTTATGAACCTCACTGACAGTTTTAGTATGTAAAAATTAAGACAAGGCTATTTTAACTATATTAGAGCTGGATGTCCTGTTGGCCTTACTTCCTTCTGTTTTTTCTTTGCTCTGTAGAGAAAAAAATATACATTGCAGTATGCTTAAATTTAACTCATCACTTATTCTTGTCATATATTTCTGTATAATGTCATTCAATCCTGAAAAAAGGCCCCAAACAAACAAAAAAACCCTCTCTTTTGATAATGAGATCTTTTTCAACAACAGAAATTCTTTCTTCTTCAAATTCTGCTTATGCCACACTGTGCCTTGATTCCTACTAATGTGGAGAAACTCACAGTTCTTTTATGATCTAAAGCAGATCTGAACATAACATTCCAAAGATGAAAACTGCTTGAACAGCAGCATGGAGTTCTTGGTAGAAATTTCTGTTCTCAATATCCTCTGTCAGGAGAAATGTTTTCAGCTACAAGATCAATTTATGTTCATCACAAGTGAGGAGTGAAAGTGCCTACTCCCAGATGAACTGCAGTATTCTGCAGATGTGATTACACTCTTTTAAGTGGCATGAGAGTTTCACTGGTCATGTTGGTACCTTGTAATTGCACTATAAAAGTTTAAACCATGAAGACAAGTTACAGCGTTGAATTTCAAATGTTTTTGATGGACTAGTGCTTAGAGATGTCTTAATTCTCTCATGATTTCTGATAGAATTCACTCTACTAAAAGCTATTAAGTCAGACTGAGTGAAAAGTAGTATAAAACATACAATACCATGTTACATCACTGTTTTTGGCATATTGCACGATTTCAAGACCATTTTGGAAGACAGTTTTTAATTTCTTCTAAATCCAACAGCTGAACATATTCTTTGTTATGACACTGTACTGATGCTCATGTCAAAGAAGGATACTAACATGATGGAAAACATCAGAAAAGATTTCCGTCCCCACACTAGGAAGGATAAAGGTTGCACTACCAGGATCTGTCATGCTCACATGTAAAAATAATATTAATACCTTAAACTCCCACATTTGCTTCTTTTTTATCATAAGAATTCTTACACTAGAGTAACAACTAAAGTAATCTTTGAGTAGTATTTGTTGAAAATTTGATAGTTCTGATAATGATGGATTTCCTCAGTGTGAGTACACATATACAAGACAAATTCTGTTGTTCTCACATCCTGGTTTGTACAGTGTTTTGTTACCCTACAGCTGACATCTGAGAAACACAGTAAGTAGCTGATATAAAAAATTATCAACATTTTACTGTCTTTAGCAACTATCCAGAGGCACTACTCTCATACACATCTTTACAATCAAACCCAAATCTCTTATTTCAGCTGTGATATACAGCATTAAATCTCCCTGTTGCTGTAACCAGGAGACAAAAATGTGCTCCAAGCCTTTTTTTTTTTTTAGAGAGTAACACACTTCAACAATCAAAGGGTGAAACCAACTAAAAAGTTACATTGAACTGTATTTAAAATCATTGGTTCGAGAGTATGGGGGGGGGGGGGGGGGGGGTAGGGGATATGTGTGGGAGAAATCCCCTTAACTGAAAGAATTAGAAAAATGGAATGAATGTAAAATTCAACAGTTTAATTGGATCCCGAGGAATTATCTTGGAACCTGCAAACTGGCTTCCAAGCCCTGCTAACTAACTTACCTTCATCAAATGCTTAAAGGCTTTCCTCACATTGTCAAAAGCATTTTAAGCAAGCACAGCACTCAGCTACATACCATGACAAATTTTGCCTGTAGGCTATTAAAATGGCTTTAAACTAGTGAGGCATGCTCTTAAAATATATATACGTATATACTTTGTACATATTTCATCCTGAGCTGTCTTCCTCCTCCCTAGCTACTTTCTTTTTGGTTTTTGTTTTTGGTTACTTTTTTTTTCTTTTTAGCCTTTATATCTTTGGAGTCTAGCGGGGTTATTAATTAATGAACTTGTGTATTTTCTGTCTTTAGCTGCTGAAGAGTGAGGAACTGTCAATCAGCAGGGACCCTCCTGAATTAGGTGAATGCTGACATTTGGCAAGTGTCATCACAGTTGCCTGCCCATGCCCTTGTAATGCTCTAAGCCAGTGACCCTTCCCTCTTTGTCACACATTTCAGGTAGCACTCAGAGCTCATTGTGTGCAACCGAGGTCAACCGCCAACCAACCAAGTGCTCTGTCCTGCTTGCACAAAGCTTTCCCTGAAGGCAAGAGAAAAGAATAATAAAAGGGGGAAATGGCCTGCTGAGCAAAGACTCTGAGTCTTTTATAACAGGAGGTCGTTTTTGATTATAGGAAGGAACCTTCAGTGGCCATGGAAACCAAAATGCCACACAAAAGCCAGAGGGTGCTTGGGAGGTAAACAAGATAGATGAAAGGTGATGGTGCTTTTAATCTGCACAATCCATGTGCTTAGGTGGGTGACTTTAATTTAATCCACGTCTGATTAACCCTCTCCCTTTGTTTACAGTATTATAGGAGTTTTTCTCCTATAAAATTTTTAAACAAATGTTAAAAAATTCCAGGAGAGGGTTGGTCACCACAGTGTTTTCATCCTATTCACCCCCCTAATGTAATCATGGATGTTCTCATTATCCACATAAATGCCTAATCCTTCTTACTCCTGCTAAGCTTATCCTCAGTGCTATATTTTTGAATGAGAGAGTGAAAGTTCTTATACAAATACAAATTCTTGTGACTTTCTTTTTCAGACATCTAGTAGGATGAAATAACTGGAAACAATGGCACTCAGTAAGGAAAACTTTTTCATTGAGAAGCCTTAGAGCAGTTTGGTTTTGATTTGGTTGAGTTATGAGCCCTTGAAAACTGCACATCGTACAAGCTTAGATATTTTTAAATAGCAGCAGTGGTTTTAATGACAGCTGAATGTTCGGAAGGAAGTTGTGCTGTGCATGCGTGCGTGGCTAATTTACCTACTTACTGAAAAATATACTCAGGGGTAGTGCTCTGAATGAACCCTGCCACATTCAGTTTGGGTTGACTTACATGACTGAAAAATCTCTCTGATGGCTGCGCGAAGTTTTCCACAATAATGACATTTTATGTATGAGATTTTCAAAAGCCAGTCCCAGGTTAGGAGAGCGGATCCCATTCAGACAGGAAGGGGAAGGGAACTAAAAAAAAAGGCCCAGGGGAATTGGTATTCCTATATCCCTTGGGTTTAAGGGGCACATTCAATAAAGACAGGTATTTAAGCACTTAGTGTCACTAGAGTATGAGCTTTAAAACCTCTCTGAATTTTGTTCTGGCTCCTGAATGAAAACAAAATTCTAACTCATTCAGTTGGGCTTGCTTAACAGTCTGGAGTAAGAGAAAGATGCTTCAAAATAGTATTTGCATGAAGAACTCCCTAAGCTCACTGACTTCAAGTTATCTTAGCCCTTCCCACCATACAGCTGTGCACTGTCAGAAGTTTGAATATTACATATAAAATCAAAATGGTAAATGTCATGATATGGGGCCTTCAAGGTGACAAATCAGCAATTATGCGTTGGAGGTGCTTTCAGGATTAGCTATCAAATGTTCAGTTTGTTTTCAAGGGCTTTGTTAAGGATAAGTTTTATAACTCCTGATCATGAATCTTTCCATAACTGAAGCTTTTCAGCTCTTTCGAAGGTCACAATTATAAATTGTTCTGAATCTAATATTTTGAAAGTTTCATGGCCATTCTCTTGGCAGAGGCATTGGTCCTATGCATGTAACATATGTGTGAATACAGTGGGAAGCAAGGATCTTTCCTTTCTCTCTTCCTGCTTGGATCAGCATAAAGATTGCCCAGAGCTGCTGTGGTCCATGCTATGAGGATTCAAATTTGAATCAAACTTGCTTTAGACTTCACACAAGCTGGTAGGCATCTTTCAGGGAGTACTAATCCTCTGAAAAATTTGTTCTTTTGCCTAAGTATGCTCAGGAAAATGTTTCAGGATTCTCTGCAGTGAACAAAATTTGATTTGCTTCATCTAACCAACCCGAGGATTATTGTTGACCATATATTGTGTCACACTGAAGCACTCACAGCACCATTCACACAAAGGAGCACAGAAAAACCTGAATCCTTCCCTAATTCTGATATGGTAAAACTAAACTTAGTATGCTAGTCTATTTAATGATGACCTTGTGATCGGTACTACTGATTGCATTTGTAGAATTCTGGCTTTTGACAAAGTAGACTGAATCAAAGAGCCTGTGAAATATTTCTCAGATAAGTACATGGCAGGGCAGGATCAGCTGAGTTGGACAGAAAAGAAAAGAGAAAGCTTTTTCCAGGATTTTGGCAGGTTTCAAAGGATCTTCCACTCATCAGTGAGAGGATCACATTCTTGTTTTTGCTTTGGAATTTTGTTTGGTCACTTTAAAAAGTTAATGAATTAACAGAAAAATCAAAGAAAGTAAGTGGTGGAAATACATCACATAAGGTGATTAATATCTTAGTCTGTAAAGGTAAAATATGTCATAAAGTATGTCATTTAGACAGCAGATCATAGAACTACTCAAGAAATAGAGGATAATGACTGAACGAAAGGGAAAAGATTTTTTACTGACGTGAAAGGAATGTCAACAGTACCAAGACTAAGAGCATTGCTATGAGTATGAGGAACTGAAAAGAAATATGATTAAGTGATATTTAAGATTTTGCTTACGTTCCTATCAGAACTTTTGGGCTATTCGTGACTGTTTATAGCTGTTTCCACTTGTCTCCTTTACCTGCTTTAGCAACAACACTCAAACCCTCCACATTCAATATTTTGAACACATCAGGGTGAATGCATTATTTATTACATGCTTCACTCTGCTGGAAAGGTCCCTAAGTTGCAGTGGGATAAACTTAGGATTCCGAAAAGGACCGTTTCTCACCATTTCTCTCTTCACTGTGTGATTGAATTGTGACATCTGAATCCAGACAAATTGCTGCGATCCTAGAAATGCAATCAGACTGCTTGCTGCACAATAACAGAAGTGTTATATGGCCAAATTAGGGAAACCAGTGACCACCATGAAATCTATTGACGTTTTTCCTTAGACTTGATGTAGATACTTAGCCAAACCTCTTTGGTTGAGCAATTGAGCTTTATCATACTCCTGTCCTCTTCTCCCAGCTAGAATTATAAATACCCTTATATTTATGCTAGTGCAACACCACCTACTAGGAGGCTGGGGTAAGAAAGCTAGCTCTTTTAAAAATTAATGAGCCTTGGAGGGAAATGAAGCTGAGAGAGTATGAAAGCATATGAATTTCTCCTATACAGAAGAACCAGCATTCATTAAACTGTAACTCTACACTGTTCAAAGCTCCAGTCCACTTCAGCAGTAGTAAGGACTATAGAGTTCAGGGGATGTGTTTTTCTCCTGCCTGGAAAAATATATTACTGCATGTGTGGATAATAAGATTAGCAAAGACATTTGCTTTGTCACAGAGACATGTACATACCTGTGCATTAGATGTAATAAAATGGGGGTTTGTAACAGTCTGAGAAAACAGGAGATTTATATCCAGTGCTAGATTTGGGACCCCTTGCAATGGTAGCAATTGTAAGCATAATCCTATTTTTACACTGCTAGATGATGGGAATCACGTGAACTGAGCATGTTTAGAATGGCAGTCTGGAATTTTCGGTACTAGTTAATATTAAGAAAGTGGAAGAAGTGAAAATGAATGTTTTTACAAATAATTCTATTAAACGAGATACCTTTTAATTATCCTTTTATTGCTCTTTTTACTTAAAAATATTAAAAATGTAATGCCTTCATAGCCCTCTTTTATATGCAAAGAGGTGGAAAACTGTTGGAAACCAATAGATTGGATTATTCAGAGATATATTTTCCCAGCTATGATCACATAACTTAGATTTTTGTACACATGGATGTTACTTTTTCTTTCTCGTCCACCAAAAATAGTCTCAAAGAATTCATGTTCCAGGTCAGAATGCTAAAGAAGGACATATTGACCTGGATTCCTCTTGTTCTGTACGTTTCAGACTTTTTCTTATATTCAGTCTTCTACTGAGGGTCATTTATACAAAACATTTCTATCAACATATCTGTTGAAATGAAAGTTCGTTGTTATTGGTATATTAGTACCAACATACTGTATTCAGTAGGTATGAATGTTATTCCTTGATACCATCTTGGAATAAGCTCTGCACAGTCAACACAGATCATATAGAAATGACTGCACCCATGCTAATGAACCATTATACTTCCATCACCAAATGTAAATAAAGAAATACAACTTTACAACTCTGAAAGGAAATTGCTGTCAGATATGATGGATTGTATTTCCTGCTTCTATGGTTGGTAAATTTATATTTAGTCTTCATTTGATTACTGGTCACTATATTGTGTTTATTGCATTATCAATCACTGAAGAATTATCAAATACTTTCCATGAAGACACAATCCACCATTAGAAATGGAGATTTTTGAAGAGACACAATTTCTTTGTCTTTGAAAGAACAGTTATACAAAGGATGATCTAACAAAAATGAGGAAGATTTTTTATATTCTTTCCAGATAGCCACTGCTAACATTTTTAAAGAGTATTATTAAATGTGAGTCGATCTGATGCAATCCAGTATCTGAAACAGTTCTCCCAAGACTATACGGAATTAAGTAGTCCCCAAATCAAAATAATGTTCAAGGGCTAGTCACAAGAGGGAGCTCAGAGCTTCAGAGCTATAATTGAAATAGATTTAGACTGAGAAGCAAAATTTGAACAGTTTGTAAAAGGGTATAGAATTTATAATCAATAATAATTTTCAGTGCTTGGACTATGTTAATTCACCTTGGATTTATCCTAGAACATCAACCTTTAGCATCAAAGAAAGAAAAGTATTTTGCACTCAGCTGATATATAGTTGACTTTCTCTGGCTTTTACCTTCCCAGTTCCTCATATTTCTATTTCTTTGTCAAGAGTAAGGTTAACATTGAATGGAACCTGACAGCAGCATTTTAAGGCAAACCCCCCTCCCCCGAAACCCAGAACAGTAATATTCTATTTACTCTATTAGTCTCAGGATTGAATTGGACACAAACTTACTATCATGATTAAAAACATTCAGAACTATATGTTTAAAATATCATCATATTTGAAATTATATGATAAATAAAATGCAGACAAATGGAAATGGATTTTTCAAAAACTTCTTGTTGTACACCTCAGATATGCTGGCTTAATAACTGCAGACTGTAGATGCTAAAGAGCCTCACAACCATGGGAATCATATTGATTTGCACCCAAATGGTCAGTTACACCAACAGTAATCAGAGTGTGGATGAGCTACCACAGAGCCAATCTGGTTATTTAGGCAATTAACACATTTGCCTGGAATATTTTACTTTTTAAAAATAGCATTTTTGAACTGAGGAACCGTTGATTGATAAAATTGTTTTGAGGTGATCCTGAACGTATTAAACCTAGAAATCACAACAATTAACATGAAATTTTCAGGAATCTAATTTTTGGAGGTGTATATTTCTTAAATTGTGTTAATTCTCCCCTGTAAGTTATATAATGGGAAAAAAGTATGATTTAGGCATTCCAGTATTTGTTGTTCCAGATTAAACTAGGTTGATTCTTTAACAATATCTCGTTTCTCATTTGCCTCACCCACTCCTGATGTTGCCTGGGTGATGTAGTTGTTCAGATGTTGTGGGCTTCGAGTGTTTAGTTATCAGTAGTACAAAGCCTGTGGAAAGGATTTGCTTGATGAATTGGTTTTATAGCTGTTTTTCTTCCCCAGAACAGTAGAAAGTAACTGAAATGGTTATATTTTCCCTTCTTTCTGTAGACTTCCTTATCTTCATGTCTCTTAACCTACCCTATCTTTGACAGTCTCTTTTTCATACTCTACATTTGCTGGCATGTTTCCCACTCCTTCTTGCAAAACTTACATTATCCTCATCCTCTCTTGGCCATCTGCTTTGAAAATATCTGGTGAAATGGATAATTTAAAAAGTCGAGTCTGTACATGTCTCACCAGAGAAAGATTTGTCATGGTCGCAAAATAGAAACTGAAGCAAATAACCTCTGCAACACCCTTTCTAGGAAGTTCTGGATCCTAGGAAGATCTGGTTCCTGGATCCTTGAATCAAGTCTGAGTCTGAAGAGTATGCTTTCAGACTATACTCATGGACTTCATGACAAAGGTACTTGCTAAAATTCCATGCTCTATATTATGCAGTTTTTCAACATAAATCAGCCTAATGATCTCTCCTGGCTTTATGAAATTTTGCTCTTTTGATTTAAAAGGGCCACCATGTCCTACCATTTTTGGTGAACACCAAGCTGAGCACTAGGGTGTTACTAAGGTATTTTAGGGAAAAACCCTAAACATTAAACATAATAGTATATTTCTTAAAATATCAGTTTTAAATCAATCAATTTATTAATTCAGTTTATTTGTAATTTTTAAGAAACTGCTTAATTCTTAATTTAAAGAGTAAAGACTATAATTTTAGGTATCATAAGCACGTACTTGCAATTAAGAATCCTTGCATTAAGATAAAAAAACCCCAACCTCAGTTATGAATGCAAACAATGATTCTATGAAAGATTTACAGAGAGTAGGATACAGATTTTATATTTCTATGCATAATTAATGACTATATAATGTATAAAGAAAAAAGACTTGATTAAAATTTTCCACTTAAATTGTCTTTGGCAGAAGGTATTATCTTGCATTATCTATTAAAAGTTTTCTTCAAAAGTTTTTGGTCAGCGTATGTGAACATCTGGCTTTGGAACTATTTTCCCCCTTGTTTCCCAAAGAAGCAAGGTACCCATATTATTGCACTGTCTGAATAGCTTTCTATCTTTCTATTTCCCCATCCTAAATCTGTAAAAACATGTTGGGCATTTTTTGATATAATTTTCATGATTTTACTCAGCAGTAACCACTTGTTTGGAAAAGAGAGCCTGTTAGGGTCTCACTTATGGAGAACGTACAGAGAGTTCTTCTCTTGTCTTTCCTGTATGGATGCTCAAACTCAAGATGCAGCTACTATCTGACCAAGAAGCATTTGCATAAATAACCAACTAATCAACATATACATTATTCAACCACAAGAAATGATGCCCCTTCCTTTCCAGCAGGTCAGAAAGTGGAGGATTTGCAAGGTAAATAGGGATATTCCAGTGTATGGAACCGAAGACACAAAAGTGTAGGAAATCAGGCTTATTTAGTTGTTCTTCTCAGTAGTAAAGACAATTCACAAAACAGAGGAGAGACCTTCTCATACGGTCATGAATTAAGTTTAAAAGAGGTTGGGTATCTTAACCTGAGAGAAAAATTGGGAAATCCTGCTTTTAACCATCTAGTTGCTCTTGTGATCAAGGCAACAAAGCAAGCTATAAATTAGCACAGGACAATTGCTATAAATTAGCACAGGACAATTTGAGTTAATTCCAGTAGCCCTTATGGGAAATGCCTTGGCAGCCAGGATCTGATGGCTGTGAGACTCCTCAGCCACACTCTTCACCTAGAGGCATCTTGTCCCCAGAGGCTACTAGTTGTATCCCACTACTCTTCTCTGAGGAAACCTGAGGAGGCACAGAGGTTCTACCTATACAGCTGTAAAGGTACTAAGAACATTCATTTCCCTCCACCACAGCAAATTTTAAACCAACAACTTATACAAACCCCTCCTAAACTGTCTATAGCTCAGAAATTAATCCCAGTACAAATTGGCAAAAACTCAGATAACTTCAAATTGGAAAATATACAATTAATTTGCTAAATGCAAGGTGACATGTCTGAGAGGATAGTCTGTATAAGAAATCAAGGACAGTTGATTAAAAATTGTGCTCTCTGCTAAGAAGGAAATAGTCATCCTTAATCTATGACTGAGAGCTTGATTTTATTGTACTCTCCTTCAGGTGTGCAATGTCTCATTGAAAATGAAGCAAATCTAATTAACTAATATAGGTTTCTCATTATCGTGCATCTGCCCTGCACTTCCTGAATGATAAACCTAAGCATCAGAAAAAAATACAGCACTCTTTATAATCAAGGATCATATAAACAACAAAATAAAAAACCCCCCACAACTCCCCGAGCCATATCCTATTGCTAAGAATAATCCAACGGTATTTTAGCTGCCCTGCTGAACAGACAGGCCTTACATCGCGCTCAGAGTTTCGCCAAACCGGAGCTCTGGCACATGGCCAAAGGAAGCAGGTTTCAGCAGTGCGAGCCCTCCACTGAGAACACCCTACCGCCAGTCCCCCCGAGCCGGGGCACTGCGCACTCATTTTATGTGTAGTGCTCCTGTGTCTCACAACTGCTATATCTGATATTTTCTTTATGACTTCAGCTTATTTGAAGATTTGGCCACAAGATGTATTTTCACACAGTACTCAATACAAAGTCTAAAAATCAAGCTCAAAAATACAGTCTAACAAATTGAAAAAGGCTAACTTGATCTCTAGAGATAAATAACTTTGGAAAGACAGAGGGATCTCTTCCTATGCAGTTTCTATAATTTCTGACATGCGTGATGACACCAAAAACTGTTATACAAAAATATACGCAACCTTAGCTGTCAGTCAGGTGAAATTTCTTCATGTATGCCTGACAGAAACAGTAACATTAAGACACTAGTAGCAGACAACAACCATGAATATTCACAACCACCTTTGTACTCTATCTCACAGACTGGAATTCCAACCTCTCTAACTCTTCTAACTTCAGCTTCCCTTTAGAATGCTACCAATGACCAGTATATGTTTTTTTACAGTGTACCTGAAGGGCTAAGGTGGAGTTTTGAGAGGAGAGGAGGGGAAAAAATCGGATGTGCGAGCAGAGTCACAAGTGCACTGTCTGCAAGTGTCTGTGGTCTTTGACACTTGACTGATTAATACAAAACACCCAACTCTTTCCAAGAGCTGGAAAAAAGGTTGATTTTTATCTCATCACTAACATTCTCATCAAGTGATGAACTATAAAATTTTTACCTGCAAATTCAAATTGATAAAATGGTCAGACAGAATCAATATTTTTTTCATGCAGTAAAACCTTAAAAAACTGCCCAACTGCATAACTTCAGGTCTGCTGTTAATATATGGAATGAGTTCCATGGACGATTCTATGGTTTACCAAAGTACTTAAGCACATGCTTGATTTTAAACTCCGAATAAATCCCATTTACAAAGAAGTCTGCAATTAGTATTTCCTATGATATTTTCCAGTCAAGTTACGATAATAATTTTATATTTGATCAAGTGTGTAGAAACTTATAACTGCATTCAAAATGAACAATCAGGAGACAAAATAGTTGTCTGAACATAGACTGGTATCAGTGAGAAATCTTACTGTATTCTTATTTCACATGTGGAGCAGAAAAAGAGTAGGTCTAAATACAGTTACCAGGAAGGCTAAATGCCTCATTTCTCTAATGCAGGCATTCTTCTGGCATTAGAACCAAATTAAAGTATTAATATCTCTATTGTCATGAAAATGTAGGCATCATTTGAATGTACTTTTACATTTTTATAATTGACTGCTTGATGTATTCAAATATAGAGTTCCACCTTTAGTTTGCATGGATACAATGTTGTGATATTGGAACATAGCAATACAATAACAATAGAGGTAATAACAGCCTCAGTTTTGTAAGGTATTTTATATGCAAAGTGAAGGGGCACTTAAAATAAGCTTAAACATGGCTTTAGAGGCCTAATTTACTCAAAAATACTGTTGAGTAATTACATGAGAGAACAGCAGGTTTTGTTCTGATGTCTTAAATTCTGAAGCTTTAAAATTCCCTAATCATAATTGTTGGTGAAACTGTCTCCAAGATTCCCCTATCACTTTTCACTAAGCATTTTCCTCTTGCCATCACAAGGGTAGAAAAAATTAATCAGTCTGGTTTCATCATGCTAAGCGATTTTTTGCTGAAAATTCATCACATGTGGCCAGGTTAGGTTGGCAGGTGCTGGATTTTGTTAGAAAACGCTATCCACTAACTTTGCTACCAAAGTTGAATCTGCCAGAGACTACTTTGCTTGATGGCACTACTGACAGAGCCTTGGTCAAATCTGGAATGGACAAATAAATTTAAACAAACGAACTAACTTAAACAACTGTCTGAAACTCAAAGTGTGTTTCCAAAGAGTCAGTACTTTGGTTTTGAAAAAAGCTGACAGAACCTTTCTTGACTGGTTTTTGTTCCGTAGTCACTTTTAAAATTCCTGGTTTAAGCCAGGCCAGTAAGTAGAAACAGAAAATGCTACAGATCTACCTGTTCTTATGGAGATTTTTTTACCAAAAAAAAAAAAAAAAAAAAAAAAAAAAAAAGAAAAAAAAAAGGTAAATCTCTTGATCTTGCAACTTTTTAAACCAAGTTTAAGCCAATTAAAACCCAGCTTCCCCCCACACCAAAAGAGAAGAAGAAAAAAAAGTAATATTTTATGTCAGAAATTTGATGTGACTTCAGACTGGATTTATACATGAATATGAGTTTCCTTAATGACTTAAGAGATAGAAATATCACCATAATTGTAGTATTGTGAAAACTTAGTTTCATATAAAGAGTCTGAATATATTTTTATTTTATAGTGATAGCATCCTGATATAGCTGGATTTGAGTGGTAGAACTTTTCTTCCCTAGTCATGGAACCAACTGAAGGTAATGCTTTTATCAGTTTTGTTTTGGCATTGGGTAAAGAGATAATGGAAGTCCTAACTGTATCAGATAGCTTTGAATCCATATATGATTTAACTTAAATTAAATATAAAAACATACACAGTCTAGGCAGTCTTTATTTCAAAAAAGCAGTTCTGGAGAACTTTATGAAAACTATTCCCTAAGATTTAAGGAAAGAAGAGGTCTCTCAATAGTGAGAACAGGATTTAGACTGAGTAATGTATTGGGACAGAAAGAGAATAGTAAGGGCTTTGTGTCATCCAGAAGCTATGACATAAGTATTATGGCCAATAAATTAAGATAAACTAGGTAAATTAAGATAAACCAGATGAATCAAGAAATATATGCAGCATTTAAGATTATTGCAGACAAAATGCAGGAAAAATTCAATGCATTCAGCACAGGTTCAGAAAGTCTACATCTCATACTCTTGAAATTAATCTATGCACTTGCAAGATCTTGCAGCAAGGACTTATGATACTGATCACGTTGAATGTGTTAATTCATCAAGTGATGCAGCAGCTTAGTAAACTTAAGGAACAGACATACCACAGAATCATAGAATCATAGAATTGTTTAGGTTGGAAAAGACCTTTAAGATCAACCATTAGCTCAACACTGCCAAGACCACCACTAAACCATATTCTTAAGTGTCACATCTGTGCATCTTTTAGATGCTTTTGAGGAATGGTGACTCCACTGCTTTCCTGGTCAGTCTCTTCCAAAGCTTGATAAGACTTTCTGTGAAGAATTTTTTCGTAATATACAATCTAAACCTCCCTTGGCACAACTTCAGGCCACTTCCTCTCCTCCTGTTACTTGTCACAAGGGGGAAGAGACCAACTCTCACCTTGCTGCAGCCTCCCTTCAGATGTTGTAGAAAGTGATAAGGTCTCTTCTGTGTTTCCTTTTCTCCAGGCTTAACACCTCAGCTCCCTCAGATGCTCCTCATAAGACTTGTGCTCCAGATCCTTCACCAACTTCTTTACCTTTCTCTGGACACGCTACAGCACCTCAATGTCCTTTCTGAATTGAGGGTCCCAGAACTAGACACAGATATTAAACAGAATTGGGCCCCATACCGAGCTCTGGGCAACACCACTTGTGCCCAGCCACCAACTGGATGTTATTCTATTCATTCACAACTGTCTCTAAACCACTGCACCCCAAAGAATGATGAAGCCACTTTAAACTCCTCAGACTTAAGACAAAGAATAAAAATAGCCAGGAGAAGATGACTCCATAACTTCTGATAAGAAGTTCTGACTTTTTGCTTTGATTTTGTGTTTTGGTCAGTAGTTGATTAGAGCATAACTGCTACTAACACCAATGTTGTGAGTTTGTTCCTCTTGTGGGAGTTGGTTGTGATAATCCCTATGGGTCCCTTCCAACTCAGAATATTCTTTGAAATGAGAGGAGAGGGAAATCTCTCTGTGAAATCTTAATGAATACTGAATAGATAATTCATGATGCAGATGAAGAGAACCTAAAATCTCTTTCTCTTCCTAGAGGATTGTGCTCATCACTAAATAAGAGAATCAGCTTTCTTCTTGCTTATTTTCTAAACGGCCCCATTTTACTCTGCAGAGTGGAAAACTTTCTGCTTAAGTCTCTGTGATGATGAAAGTATTTTCCAAGGAGGTGGGAGCTGTGGGACATTTTTTTTCTGAAAATGAGGGAAATGGTCTTACACATCTGGTGCTTTAACTACTAAACAACTGTGTAAAAGTCTGAGCAGAACTTGTTCCTCTATCCATATGTTTAAAAAGAAACTTTCCAGATGCCTAATGAGGGGAACCTCATTCTTACCTCCAAGTCTAGGAGTTTCCAAGCTGTAAAATCCAGTTGCATATAGGTTTTTATCTCCACTGTAAAAAGATGCTTCTATGTATGTGAGAGAGACAAGACTTCGAATATGCTTAATTTCTAAGCATTGCTATTACATGACTTGAGGTTTCCTATCTCCTGCTTTAAGTATAGGCATCTTTCAAGTCTAGAGCTTAATAAAGGTGAGCACTGAACTCAGAACTATGAATGCCATTGTCACTGAACTTCAGGTGCTGTTATGCTTAGCTGGGTATTGTCTGTATACTTCTGGAAAGTGTTTTATAAAGAGCAAATAAAACACTCTGTCATTGCCCATTGCTCCACCTTCTCTGTGAACAAGCTGCCTTTCTTACCTTTGCACATGTCTTTTAGACAACTGTGAATGAAAATAACCAATTAGATCTTACTGTACTTAAGTCCTCTTAGATTGTACTTTTCCAGAAAGAAATTGCACCTTTTTGGAGGTAGGATGGTCATGAGGAGAAGTACAACCTGAGTGATCTCTTTCTCAATTCTTTTGAAACTGTCAACAATATTCCTGGATTTTAGAGGACATTAAGGATTTGATTCCCCAAAATTAAGCACTCTTGAGTGGTTCTCAGAGGGAAAGTCCAAGCCACTAGACAATTTTAAACATATAGATTTTGTCCCGCAGTTATAAGCTTAACGGAAAAAGTGTATTATGACCTTTTTGGGAGAAAAAAAATACAAGAAGAAATGAATCTCATTTATATGTTTGATGAAAAGTTGATTTGGAGTTTGTATAGTAAGAACATGATTTTTTCCCTTTACTCATATTTTTGCCTCATTCTTTAATGACCTTCATTCAAAAAGTCTTATGAAAGGAACAACATACCATAAGTTTTTTAGGACATCTTACAGGAACATAGTGGCTAGAAGGTGTATGCTTGACACTTTTTAAAATCATGAATGAACAACTCATCTAACTTTATGTCTCTGGACGAATCCGCTCACGGATAATCCACTCACAGATCACATCTGAAAGTACAGATTTTTATATGTAAAGGTGCAGGTTGATTACTGTAACTTCTGTTTTCTTTCTTCCATTTGAATTATATGGATTTTTCCAGATTTACAGAGATGTGAAGTTGAAGCAACACAGTGTTATATACAGTACATTAAAAACCATAAGTACTTGTAGTGCAGTATTCATCCAAATAACTCTACAGGTACATTCTTCTACTCCTTGCCAAACACTTTGTTTTTTGTGTGCCATTAATTTGCTAGCTTCTGGGGAAAGAAGATGTCACTATTTGCAAGTTTGCATAAATTGCACTCTTTAGTGAAAGATAAATAATGCATAAAATCTATTCATATTGTTTGAACAAGTCTAAGGAGTCTTGCAAGAAGAGAGATGACAATTCAGTCTTAATAGTTTGATTAGTCAAAGGAGATTCCCAACAACTGAATCAGGTTGATTCCCAGCAGTCACCTACCACTGAATGCATTGTGATTTTGCATTATCAGTTGGAAATTGATTTAGTGGTATCCCCTGAGCCCTAATCTTTTTCCTAATTGCCTGTAATGTATTTTCCAGGAAAGTCGGCAGCTTTGGAGATGTTTGAGTTGGTCTGTTAACATATCTGTTTTCTCATCTAACGGCATAGACTGACTGGAAACCCAGAGATATTGGGCTTTTGTGTAACTTCCAGACAGTTTTAATTATTAGTAATTACATAAAAAAACAAATAAAAAGACTTTTCTGCTGTGCTTTTTGTAATTTTTCTGTTCCAAAACAAAATGCAAGCACATGCTCCTGAAAGAAAGGGACATTCTGAGAAGGAATGCAGTGCTACCTCCATGTAGTAAAAATTGATTCTCTGGAGAATCTCTGGGTCCCATGAAGAAAAACATCTGATCTGTGGTGGACATCTACATTTGAACTAGTCAGCTGAGTCCTCTTTAACAGTAGGAGGGGGGGGGGAAAGAATGATTCATCTCACTCTAATGCAGACAGTTAAATTATTTGAAAGTAATTGTTCTTTAGGAGTATGTACTTCGCTCTTTGGCTATGAAAATGACGTAGTGGCATTAGTTCAGGTGAAAGCATCTAAACTGATGACATGTACAACTACGTTAGGTGAATCATTCCTTGATGGTTTTGACTCTAATGGTAAATTAAGCAATGGCAAGGAATGATCCCGGGTACTGGAATTCAGCGTTATATAATACTCAATTATTTAAATAGCTCATGGAGTGATTTTGGTCTATTCCACTTAGGACTCCTACAATTAACTTCTTGGCATGGTTTGGGAGCAGATACAGGCAGGCCAGCAGCCATTCCTACCAGGCAGTGTGAATGTAGCCACCCTGACTTTGAAGGTAAAAGAGTTTAAAAACACAAATGCAGCCTGCTCTGTGCCAGCTGGCCTCAGTGCCAGAAAACCCTTCAAGTGATGTTTAATTTTCTACTACAGCTGTATCTGGAATATCTAAATTTGAAAGTAATGATAGGGGGAAGTAAGTCTTCATAATGAAATATGTCACATATTTTCATAAATTTGTTGGCTGCAGCATCTTATGTTATCTAGTAGTGGCAAAACTGTACATAAATGAAACCAGGATGACAAGTGTTAGAGGATTTCCACAGTACACTGTGAATCACAGTGAAATATCCTTCTGAATAATATGATACATAATGTGACCTACTCTATCTGTGAATACTTAAATTGCTCTGATACAACTTGTGCATGAGGATTCTAATATAAAAAAATAATAAGAACAACCAACATATTTTTTTGGTGCAGTCAATTTGCTATATTCTATCTGCCTCCTTTTCTTGTCTAAAAATAAAATAGAAAAGTTCATGAACCTTATGGAATATATTTTAATTAAACTGCTACTATAGCATCATTCCTCCAGCTGTTTTCCTTTGTATTTTTAATGACAGCTTATCATTCTCATTGTAGCAAAACAGTATTTTAGACTAGACATATGTTTTTTCTTATGTAACCAAAACTTTCATGTGTATTATGGAATTATCTGCTTGGAAGCTAGACACATATGTATATTTTACATAGAAACCAATATGGAGTAATTACACGTTTCCTACTCTCAATTTTATATATTTGTGCTATTCTCAACAATGTGATTGTAACATTGAATGTCTTTTGAAACACAGAAGAATTCATCCAAATTCTGAGGTGAATTATTCCATGACAATGATATCTGCAAAGTGTATACTTTAACATGAAACATATATCAAGTAAATAATTTCTTTTAAATATATAAAATTCCTTGTATGGAATAGATACTATGCTCTCTGATTCAAATGAAAAATTACAAACTCAATGAGAAATGAGAACAGACTGTTTACAGTTTTCTGAGATCATGAGAAACTACTGAGCCAATTGGTAATTTCAATTCACATGTTTATTTCTCTATTAATGTTACTGTAAAATAAAGAATAAACAATCTTTGCTCTGCCTATTGCTTAATTAGCCATAACAAAACTTTCTGAAATGTGGTACCTCAGCAATTGAAGGTATCGTGGTTGTAGGCAGTGGCCTGCCAACAATAATATGAAAAGGTCCTGAAACTTGCCAAGACTGCTCCTCAGCAAGTCTGGGGCTTCTCCAGGTTATATGAACCATTTCCTGCAGATGGGTTGGACTTTTTCATTCAAACAATTTTTAGAAATTATTTACTTATCAAATTCTGCATATTTTCTCTAAACAATAATGTCTTGCAGTTGTTTCTGAAAAAAACTCAGATAGTTGGGTCTGGGTTCCATGTTGTAAGAGTTTTACTTCAGAACTTCACGTTTTAGTAAATCCCTACAGTTAGTTACACTGTACAGTATAAACCATATCTCACTGATTTTCCACAAACAACTAAAATGAAGGAAAAGTTTGCCATAATATCCTTCACGGACTTGATGCTGGACAGTGGTTTGGATTGTCCAAGTGAAAGAGTCAGGAGCAGAGAAACTAATACTCCTTGGTCACTGACGAGCTGAGAGCAGGTGGACAGAGAGCAAGTGGGATATGTGGACTGGGAAGGAAAAGTTGGGTATGGCCTTTACTTTTTTTACTGACTGCCTAGAGCATCTGAGCTAGAGCTGACATGGAAGTAGTTCAATGCTGATGTAAGCCTGCAGTGAATTAGTAGTACTTTGGAGAAAAAAGAAACAGGACAGAAAATGTGCCACAGCATCTCAGAAATGCTCTGCCTTCCAAGACTTTTCTTGGGTAAGTGCCAGTGAAGATGCCATTCTTTGCTTTGAAGAGGAGCTAAGTTAAAACCTGGCTCTTGCTGAGTGCTCACAAGCCTCAGGCAGGCAGGAGACCTGGCCAAAGGCATGCATATGTGCCCATGGTTTTCATGGAGGCTCTTTTGTGAGGAGAGTTCTGAAACTGTGGCTCTGTGCATAGCATAGATCTAGTATATTTGTGTGTATGGATATGCAAATAACCTCTATACTTGGATTCCTGAGGTTCTACTCCTTGGCTGAAAATATTTCCTTTGACAGTTGTGCTATCCTAAACACACATTTGCCTTGCAACAAAAGCAACACAATAAAAACTTGGCTCAGAGATGCTCCCTGTTTTCTTAGATTAAACTCCTTTCCCTAGCTGCATCTCTTTTAGGGTCTGATCAACCTTATAGTTGACTTTCATGCTTCCTAAGGTTAATGGAAACTTGTGGAGAACACATAATTTGTACAGCAATGAAAAAGAGCAGAAACCCTCTTGAATGACAGGTTCAGTTACTGTGGCACGCACAGTGAGACTTCTAAGAGTATTTGGATAAAAAACATAGACTCTCTCTTAAGAAAGAGACAGAATAGAAAATGCTAGTGAGAAAAATGGCAAATCAAGCTATGAAAAGCCAATGTGAGACCTCTTCAAACACTGGCCACCTGTCATCCTTCATAGAACCTCCTAGGTATGCTTTCCAAGTATTCAAGATTTTTCTAGCATTGTTCTTCATTTGGTTAGGACTATTTGCTCATTTACTGAAGTTTAATACCTATTACATGATAAAACACATGTCCAAGAAGCCTATCATCTGCTTTATTACTGGTAGTCTTGTCCACAACTTCCGTAAGAGTCATCTAAATGCAATTCATTCTCAGTTGGCAAGCTCCATCTTACAATTAATGGCCTTTGGGGAGACTGCCACTCATGAAAGCTGTCCTTTGGCTAGAATTATTCCCTGGAAGAAGAGGAGATCCCAATATAAAAACTATTTTAGTCTAAATAGAAGCCAGCTTGCATCCAGAAGCAGGATAGCCAGTGTCAGACTTAGTATACCCTTGTTCTCCAACCCTAGACCCAACTGCTCCACTTTATGCCTGTACTGGCCTCGCAGGTGGTCTGGTTTGTGAGTCTATGAGAGGAGTCACTTGGGAAGTGGGTTGTGTTCACTCATGGCCAAATGAATGTTAGGCTGAAGGGAAGATACCAGGGAGAGTCTGGGAGAGCATGTTGTTTCTGAAGAAAACACCTGTGAAGTTACACCTTTATTGTTGCAAATATATAGTTCTTTATTTCTTTGGAAAGGTGAGTGCAAGTTAGGTGCAAAATGGAAACCCAAACTAGTAGTATTTGACTCTCATCTTGCAATTGCTTTGGATAATTTTAAGTGAGCGTATATACTAGCAAGGCAATGGATAATCAGGTTCCTCAGCTGGGTAGGTATGTATTTTCCACTTTAGAATCCAAGAGAACATGTTGTGTGATGTGGTTACTTTGAAGATGTTTTATTTTGCTTTTAGATTGTTCTCTGAAAAAGAGGAGGAGTGCCAAGTCTTCTCAAATGGCAAATGAAGACATACATCTCTTATTTTGGGATACTTTTCCTTGGTGGTGAGGGCAGAAAGAAAGGATTTTAGACAGTGCAAACAAGAATGAGCAGATGCAAAAGTATATTACTTTCTTGTAAAACCTTTCAGTTAACTGTTTTTTTTTATAAAAAAACAATAATTATTTAATTTTTACTATGTAATACATGCAATATGTACTTTCTCCTGTCTACCTTAGAAGAAAATTAACTTACAAGTTTATTTTTGAGAGTTTAGAATTGGAGATAATAAATTATTTTTAATTTTTAAATAACACTTTGTAATTCTTAAATAAAAAAAAATTATTCTACTCTACACTACCTTATAAAATAAATAACAAATAAATAAAATATTCTACTCCCCACCTTATAAAAAAAAATTATTATTCAAAACTTTATTGTAATTTTTAGAAGAGCTCTACTGGGCTAGTGCTAGTTCTCTTCCCTCCTCTTCCTGCTTTGAGACTTCAATCTCCTCTTTTTTCTGTTCTTTTTTTTTTTTTTTAATAAATTTTTAAGGGTTACACCTATCATCATCTTACTGTAATGTTACCATTGCAGCAACAATACCAGAGGCTGTTGAATTTGATTATCATTATTCCTCTTACTCTTCTTCTTGTTATATGGCATGTGAACTTTTTAATATTACATTTTTTTCTAATCATAGTAGCCCCAAAATGTGAGTAACGCTAACCTGTCAGTTAAATCAAATCAGCATCCGTGGGTCTGGGTGATTTTTTCTCTTACTTCCCAACATACACAAACTTTTGATAAGAACTGCAGCATGGGTTCTCTGTACCTTCAAAGGAACTATGTGGGTAAACTTGGGTGGCATGTAACAAAGGTTTTATTTCAAAAAGACAGAAGCAGGAAGTGGAGAATCAGGATCCCACCTCCAGGTAAAAAATGCCTCTTGGCCAAGGAATTACAGATGCTCTTGGTAGGATGGGTCTTAATTCCTGAATTCAGCTACCAAACTGGTCCTTCTCTATGTTTGGGACCTAGGCCAGACCCCAGGCCGATACACCCTGTTTTGTTCCTCTTGAGTTTCTGATCAAGTTTGGTACTGTCTCTGCGAGCAATTAACAAAAGCTTTGGCCTAAAGCTTGAATATGATTATCATAAACATCCACTATAGTAAATATTTCATTAGTGTGACTGTCTCCTGTTCAATTTGAGTCTCGTACATTTTATTTTACATCTTAAAATAATAACTTCATGTCATCTACTGCAGCTTTCAACCAATGATATCAAAAAATTGGCAGACTTCAGAAAATACGTGCCAATTCCTGCAGTCCTTTGCATCCTTTCAGTGAAATCTTGTAATGAATTCAAATGGTTTTCCTTGAGAAAGGAATGAGTAGAGGGTGGGTCTGTCAGAGTTGACATTGCTGCAGTCAAAACTAAAAGTGAGTCACCTCTGAGGAAAGGGTAAAGCCTCTATGCAAAGCAACAGGGACAAAACAGGGAGGCAGATGCTTTACAAGCATCTCTCAGATATGGTACAGCAGCTGAGGGCTTGTTGTGGAGAAGCAGAAACCTCTCTTAAGCAGAGGGGGATTTCTGCCTATCTACAAAGATGCCACCTGGGGATCCTCCTGGTCAAAAGCTGTCAGGAATTTTGGTCAGCAACCTCCTGGAAGTCTGTTTTCACAACAGGCTGCCATATCCTGACCACATCTTGCTTGAAATGACTGTTCTTTACTTGGTACAAATGTGTTCCTATAGTGTGTTAGACTTAGCGCAAATTCTCTAAATCCCAAGTAGATGGGAACTGAGGCAATTATATGAAATTCCACATGTGGCAAAAACAGTACTGTTTAAAAGCATTTAGTATTATTAGACTGGATTTCTCAAAAAGAAGAAATACTGCTCAGAATGTAAGATCACTTTATGTTTTTAACCTCCTAGATCCACTTGTTACAAATTTCCTGACTTTTTTTAACCTCTGTTTCTACAACAGAGCTGAACAGTCTGTTGTGGATATTTCTGTTAATGTTATTATGTATATTTTCTGGTCCAGGAAACCAGTACCTATCCAGTTGCATAACTTTAACTGGCTTACTAAAAACAGAGTTTAAAAAGGATACAAAAAATGGTATTTCTGTGTGTAGGAGGATGCAAGTGAGAACATAGCTCTTTCCCTCAGCCCTGGTGATTTACATGGAGTAACATCATAAACCTGTCTCTGTGTGGGAGGCTCCATGAACACCACATGAATCTGTCAAATTCCAGTCTCTCTGGCATAGTTTGTGCCAGTTCAAAATCTACTAGAGACTGAAAAAAGAATCCTAAAAATATCTCCCAGATATATAAAGTAGACACCACAGAATGCAGTGATAAGCATTTTATATGGATATTAGTGGAGATCTGCTTTCTTCTTTGGCTGTGTTTCACTTTCTACAGGCTTTCCCTGATTATAAGCCTGTCTGCTTTATCTACAATGGGTTCTGCATCAATATTGTCATTTGCAGGCTGGTGATTCCTCATAGAACAGTCCACCAGAAAGAAACAACAAAACTTATTTGATAAAACTTTTATCTATGTGCTTGGTCAAATACAATTTGCCAAGGCTTTGAAAATCTACATCTGTTCTGTGTACAGTTTGTATTGCCATTTGTTACACAGATGTGTAACAAGACAAATACCTGTCCAGGCAT
Organism: Corapipo altera; assembly: GCF_003945725.1. Lineage (NCBI taxonomy): Eukaryota > Metazoa > Chordata > Aves > Passeriformes > Pipridae > Corapipo > Corapipo altera. Next base: position 48,483,340 of record NW_020884872.1, on the reverse strand, counting down.
ACACGTGATTCAGAAATGCATATGTTAATCATGGTGGTGGAAGGAGGTGAAGGAAAAGACAATAAATCAGCCTACAAATGGTTTCAATTGGAAAGGTCTAACAGAACAGGGTTATTTTTATCCTAGGATGCTTTTAATTTGAATCAAAAATGCTTTACCACATGTTTTGCCAGCAGTTCAAAAGAATTGGTAACAAACATTTAATCTTTTTTATTCTGGGATTGGCACTAAGCCCTCTTCAAAAAGCATATGCAGTCAAACAGCTTATCTCCACCGAGCTGTTTTCCTTAATGTGTTCCTAATTATAATCCTATATATTGCTCACTGTGGCCGATTGAACAATATGGCAATAATTTCTTTACAGACCTTGCTATTCTTTGAACTGCAAGTACAGAGGGCTAGAACGGAACCAGATCAATGGGATTTGAGTGCAGGGGAATCCAGCCAGATGCAATCTCTGGAGAATGCATTTCCAGCTGTTCTCCAGAAAGGGACTGGAACAGACAGCTGGTAACTATGCAGTCCCTTTCATACAGCCCCATGGATCTGTGCTGCAAGGTGTAGTCTTTCTTACATTTATTGCATTCTGCTCCTCTGGGGAGGGATTCAAGCAAATTCCACAAAATGGTGTTTTTTAACTACAGGAATTGGAGTAACAACCTGCTCACCCCCTTCTCTTAAGATTTCATTAGACTATTAAAAAGTTTCTGATGGGCTATTTGAATCAAACTTGGGCAAACATTTCCATAAGCTGAAAGCTGTAAAATGAAGCCGAGAGGAAGTAAAAGTATTTGTGTTATGGTTTTAGCTATGTTTGTTTGTGGAGGGTTTTAGAATACATAAAATCTGAAAAGTTATGCCTTTTGTTCTTTAAGTGCCTGTAGCCTTAGGAATTGCAACCCTCTCTGCTTCCTTTTCCCTTTGTGAACACCTGGTTCACAAGGAACACATATAACTTGTAATGTGACAGATACCAAGTAAATGAAAATGGTTATAACTGAAGTTATGTTTATGCCCAAACAATTGTTTGTGTTTGCCAGCTTACACTTAGCTCTGATGCAGTGATGGATAACAAGAAGAAAAAAGCGGGCAACTAAAGATTTGGTACTCTTGTGTATTCGGTAAAGTTTCCCCTTGCAGATCATGTTCCTTCTTTCCTGATCAAGGTATGCATTTCCTTTAATGGAATGGTTTCCCATTGCCCGCATACTCCTCACATACAGAACATCCAAGCAAAACAGAGCAGAGTGCTTCATCTTTAAAACAAAGCAGATCAGAGAGGCAAAGTCTTCAGACTATGCCTGGATAATCCATAGGTCAAAATGGGGCTATATATTGTCTTTGAGGGAAAAGAGAGCGTTGTACAAAGTGCTTCTAAGAGACCTTTCAGTTCCTCTGGAGGGGTATTGGGCAGGTTCTACATGCCACAATAGCCCCAGGCCTGGAAATCAGACAGTGGTATGTTTCATATGTGTATGTTGCTGATGTTAGAGGGACTGAAAAGCAAACAAACTCATTTTTACCCCACCCACAAGATCCAAATACAAAGATTTTTTTTTGACCTCTCTCACATGTTGGCAGGTTTATTTACAGAACCTGAATGGTGGCATATGGAAGTACTATTAGAGACACAGTTGCCAGAGCTGCTGTCACTCCAGCTATGCCTTGTGAAATAGGGCTATGCACCCACCAGCATCAACAGCCACAAGAAGGATCAGGAGCTGGGCGGCACTAAAGAGAATGGAGGTGGATATGGGGGGAGGTGGATATGCAGAAAATCCTTCTGATCCATAGCCAATTGGAGTCACTAGGAAGACATCTCATGATTGCAACAGACTTTGGACCCCATCTTGCCTATGTAACATCTTCACATGCACTCACACAGAGTGAATTGTTGGGAGACTGTTATGAACTTCTCACTGGAAGGTTTCACAAAACCCATTTATTCTGTACCTGGGTCTAACTGCCTTTACCAAACAATGTTGAGAACTTCACACTACCCCACTCACACTGTTTGAAAGGCCTGAAGTCTGCTAAGTCAAGGTGTAGAGTAATATCACTTGTAAAACAGCATCACTTAATATTTCATTGCACATACGAATAATTAATCAAATAATTAAACTTGCTGAGCATGTTCAGACAGTTTGTGGGGCAGTCAGTGTTCACTGAGGCTCCCCAAGGAATAAAGATGGTTGCTTTCAGAAGGTAGCACTACTCTTTTTTTTTTATTTTATTTTCATGTCTTGTGCCTCTAATCCCTCAACTTTTGGGATCATTGCCTGCCAGATATCATAGTTATCACCCTTCAGACAGGTGGAAAACATGTTACTGTTTGTCTGTGGTTCATAAGTGTCTTAGGGTGCCAACTTCTTAAGACTGCCAGAGATTTTACTGCTCACTAATTCTGTTCATGTTCATTTTTCCCTCCAGTCATAGAACTATTGACACAACGTGTGTCCAGATACCAAACCATATTTTTTGATACAGAATACGTCTTTTACCATAATTGCCTTTCGTATACTGTCAAGTCACCACTAACCTTGTTTCATTTTCAAATAGATGCTGCACACTTTCAAATAAAGAGGTGGATAAACAGGTTTTTTGCTGAATGTTGATCCCATCACTTGTGTTGAGTCCTCTAGAAAGGGTTCTGGTGACTGTTAGATTGTTCTGCAAGTCAGCCACTTGTAACTGAAAGAGTATTCCCTGCAAGGTATGTATTTCTGGGCACTTTCTAGACTTGAGAACAACTTTATGGGCAGTTTTTTTACTCGTACCTTCACATAAAGAAAAACATGAAACTTTTTATTCTATTGACCTTGGCCAAAGCTTTAACCAGATAAATAATTGTTCTTTTTCAGAATCTGTGATGAATACAACACTGGTTACCAGTTTCAGCTGTGCTGTTACATGAAGATCAAGTCAATAGCCTGCTTGCAGCATCTTCTAAGACCTTAACATTACTCCTAATGTCATTAGATTTCAGGATCAGAGCCGCTTTGCTTCAGATTCTCATGTCTGTTGAATAACCTTGCACTGTAACATTCCCAGGTAGTCAGTTTAGGCTGTTAGACTGAGTGTGTTTACATGAATCACAGTATCAAAGAATTTTGTACCAGTTTCACGTCTATTAACACATGCCTGCTGTTGAAAGCCTCAGCTTTGATGACCTGCATGCACACTTACTGTCTCACACACATATGTTACTGTCTTCACATAGAAGCTACATTTCTACTCATCCAGATTTATCTCAGCTGATCCATGTTTTTCAGTCCTTCTGGTTATGCAAAACAACTTTTTCTTCTCATAGTTAAACACCATCTTTATAGTCTTTTGTATCCTCTCTACACAAAAAAATGTTATGTTTTGCAGTCAAACCCCTCAGGGGCTGGAAAGAACCCAAATAGTAGTCTGCAGAAATAATATTTCTCAAAGGGACTGTTGAGTGTGAACAAATATCTTCTGTTTTTCTTAGGGCACCCTGTTGAAAGCTATGTGGCATTATTCATGTTCTCCAATATGTCTCCTCTCATAGGTAGAGCAAAATTGTCACATTTTATATACATAATTCTTCAGGATTAAAAATAGGCAGAGATTTGTCTCTTTTTTAGTCTAAAGGGCTAGCAAATGATATTCTAGTAGTTCTTTTTTGTTGCATGTCTCCTAAAGCAATAACCAACATAGTCTGCTTTAGTGTAAAAGAATCTTTCCTTTGCATATAAGTTGCTCATATTTTGGCTGTTTTAGCAATATTCCCAATTCTGTTGGAACTTTTCCTATTCTTACTCCCCTCTCTTATAGTAGTTTGAAACCTCTCACTGACGTGTTAGGCAATGTCTTCTGGAAATTGCATTCTTAAGTTAAAGCTTACTGCCTGTCAAACTTGAACTGTTTTGTTAATAATGATTTCTACATTCATCAGATGGATTATGCTTTTTTCCCTCCTCCCTTTCCTCCTGTGACCTGTTTTCTGTCAAGGAGTTACCAGTTAATATTGCAAGCTTTTTAATCTCAGATCAGTTACAAACTACTACACTGGTTTTTCCCTCCTCCTGCATCATTTCGTATATAAGATACGTTTCTGTGAATCTCTGATTTCTAATTGCCTCTTCATTACTAGCCTTAGCAGATTGAAAACCATTAAACCCACCAAGTGCTTCAAAAACAGCTGTTGTAAAAATAGGCTGCTTTCTGAATTTCATTGTCTTGACTGTCATGTATCTCAGACACACAGGATGAATTGGTCTGTTTCAACTTGATCCAGCTACATCCCAAACTACCAGAAAGCTACAGGTTTGATACAGATTCTGACTGCTGCACTATTCCAACATTCACATAGTGCATTCTTTTAATTTCTTATTGCTTTAACATGTGATAACCATATGATAATCAGTGAGCAGATTTACAAAGGATGTAGCATTTAACTCAAGTCCCAGTCAAACAGAAAAATTTCCATTTACAGCTTATGTAACTTTTAGTCCTAATTTTATGTGTAGGCAGTTAAATTAGGTACAAACCATTTTGTCACATGTTACTATTACAAAAATGTACATGTGAGCAACAAGCAGAGTAAATGCATAATTCAGGACATCGGTACTTCCATTCCTAGTATTGACAAATTAATTTTCCTTTAAAGTCTCACTAAATTTTAAAAAGCATGATGAGCATGGCCAGCAAGGATGAGAACTTACTACTTCCCTTCTAATCACAGAGCAAAACAACAATAGAATGTATCCTTATTTTCTCTTTGACCTACAAACGTTGAGTACTTCTTTGACCAATGACCTAGCTTCATGAGGAAGAATGGATTATGGCCTTATCCTGACTTCCCATAGCCTTTAGTGCAGTGGCTGAGACCACATTTTAGGAAACAAAATGCAAGAAGCTTTCCTCAGGTAGAATTTTATTCCTTTTTCCTCATTTCCCAGATAAATGCATTAACTCTTAGTGACTGTGTCCTCTTTCTGCTGTTTTCATATTTTTTAGGTGGCTTAGATGATTTCATACTCTGATAGTGATGGCATACTGCAGACTTTTTCTTCTCCCACATTTCCTAATGAGGTGCCTTGAAAGCAAAGAGATCATTTATTTAGATTAGATTCAGTTCAGGATTGGGCTGGATTCATCCAACTGAATCTAAGAATTTAACTGTGGAGGCTACTTTGCCTTAGACTCCATCTTTATTCAATAAATCTGTCTGGAGAGAGAGAGTAGGATGACAAGTTATGTCTCTGCTAAGTGGTTGAAAGCAGGTAGATAAATCCAGATCTGAGGGGTATCCTCTTAGACCTTTAAGGCATTAGTTCAATACTGAACTTGCTTATATACACTTCTATTTGAAAAGTGCATAAGCAAATCCTTGCAGTTAAACACCTAAAACTTAGGCATAAAGTCCTGCAATAAATCATCTTTTTCATGACTACTGACTCTGACATATTTCTTAAAAGAGAAATGATTCCTGAACTTCTATTTTTCTGAAGTGATTTTAAACCTCCCTATGGTAATAAAATATTTCCTACTGAGCTAAACCTTATTAACTTTCTCAGATTTCGATGCTGTATTTCTGTCCTGTCTTTCTGGTTTGAAAAATTCCTGAAGTTTACAATTCCATTCATTTTAGTTTGGAAAGCTGATATTATACATTGTATTAAAATTACTGATTATGTTTGAAGAGATAATCTGGTTGTACTTGAAAAGATAAACTCTGACTATAGTAATTGCAGCAATATGAAAAACTGTTCCACCTTCTGTTTTCACAGATTGGGAAACACAGCATATGAATAGAAGTATATTAAATATTTGGTCTAGTTTGATCTTTCAGTGAAGCTACTCAGTCATCTTATTAGTTAGCACCTAGTGGAATCCGTGTTCTTTGACTAATGAAAGTCTAGCAGTTACGTTTGGGATTCTCTGAAACAAGAGATCTCATTTTTCTAAGCATAAAATATGTACAAGATATAATAACTGCTGAGATTACAGTATGTTTATAAAATGTAACCCAAGCTAAGAGCCATCTATTCCCCAAATACAGGGAACAATTGCACACTAGCCAGAAGAAAAACTCCGCTTCAGGTACTTGAAAAGCAGATGAAGTCGCTGGGCAGCCTTATCCCTCTTGACTCCAAAGAGTCAGAATTTCAACCTCCATCACTCGCATAGTGGGGAGTTTGCAGCAAGAAATAAACATTTACTTTATTTCCCCATTCCTCCAAGTCAGAAACCTGAGTAGTCTTTCCCCTCTTCAAGGGTCTAGTCCCTTGTTTCCTAGAGTACTTTTCACTGACTTCCCCCATGCTAAGAACTGAGCTTGTCCCCTCCTTGACTTTTCTCACTTCACAGCAACCCTCCTTCCACCATGCATTATCATCTCTGTAAAAGAGCTTCTCCAGGTCCTTTTTCCCAGCCAGTTTAGGCATTTTGGTTTGTAAAAAGAGACTAAAGTATTTTCCTAAGGACAAAAATATTTAAGTGAATGACTACTTTATTTGTATCGTCACTCCTTGGTAGAAACCAAACCAAGTTAGATACCTATTCAATAGACAACCGTTGAGCCTGAAATCATTTTGTACATGTGGACAATTACCTTTTAATCTGTATTGTGTCTAGAGATGGTCTTCACTTAAGTTGTCATGTTCATCTTGATGAATATGTAACTAAATAAGATCAAAATGAAACAGCTGAGGCAGGGGAGTTTATAACTGGTGCCAAAACAAATCTATGGGACCAGATTTTTCCACCTAGATTGTTTCAGTCTAAACAGACTGAAAAGTTTTCCCCCTAGTAAGAGAGAAGCCATTAAATAAGCAATTTTAGTAGTTCAGTCACCCTCAATTTATTTGGTGTCCCTTTGAGATTATTGAGTGAAACAAAAATAATATCTTTCTATATCTTTCTTTCTATAGAAAGTAGTGAATACTGAACATACTTTCACACTTTCCAGACTTTTGCTCCTTGCTGTTCAGCCTCATTTCCTTATTTTTAATGATAAATTAATTAACATTAATTTTCGGTGTTCACAGCACACTATATACATCAGCTAAAAAAAGAAAAATGGTTAGTAAATTCTTTTTAATGGAATGCAACATGTACTGCCCCTTCTGTGAACTCACCACTCATTCAGGAAATTGATTTGTCAAGAGGTAAAATAAAAATGCATCATTTCATCACATTTTTGAAAAATATTGGTCCAATCGTACAAGATGCAGAGGAGGCTCAGCTCTCTTAAAGCATTTCAATGGAAACACTTAGCACCTCACAGTAACAGGATGATTTTACATGTTGTTTCAATGATCCCTTTAATAGTTAATTCTGGAACCAGCAATGCTGAGCGCCGCAGTGCCTAATGCCCTTGTTGGGCCTGGCTCCAAGCCAGCTTTATACTTTGGAGCTTATATGTACCCAACAATCTCACCTTAAAAAGCATTTGTTTTCCCCGGGATGCAGGTGTTGATATAGCTGCATTGTAGGTAAGATTCTTGGCTCAGGTTATAAATCAGGGCATGGTGCTGACTGGGGAACAGAGTTCAGGCCTCAGGGCGGATCTGAACAGTCACTCCCCTCCTCCTCTGCAGTGATCCTGTGCAGCCCAAAGTGGTCCAAGAAAAGCAGCTTGTACAGGCACTACAACGTCTGGAAAACCTTGCTAATATTGATTTTCAAGCAAGAGGGGCAGATATATCAGGCATGGTTTTCAACACTTTACACAAGTTTTATACCAGTGCAACTGAACTTTAATGAAACCTTGCTGGCATAAAACTGATACTACACAACCGACAATGGCTTGTGGCTACTGCTACTCTTTTTTGGCAATATGAGAAACAATGATTAATTTTACCACATTTTAGAATATGATTAGTCATGACAGAATCATTCATGGACTTCTGATCCATCTGGTACTGTAGCGTCCAAAAGACACAGGATGTAACAATCCATTATTATTCTCCAGTATTAATAATCTCTGAAAATGTTTCATAGGGAGCAATTCTCCCTATGCACCTTGTACTTCAACCTTCCTTCTTGTCGATATCTTTCCAATTATTTCTATCAATGTCTTCTGCTAAATGTAAAACCTTTGAGTTCATAATTTTATTCTGCAGTACTAAGACAGACCCTTATCTTTTTTAATCTTCATCATCTTAACCCTTGTCTGTTTGCACATCTTTGCCATGTGACACCCGTACACCAACCAGATGCTGGAGTCCTACACGCTACTTCCTTTAGTCATTCATCAATTCATTATTATTTTAGAATTAATTTAAGTTAGCTATTGTCTGCGAGCCAGTAATTACACATAATATCTTCAGCAAAGTGTGAGAAAAGATCAAATATACCGAATGTGGCACTGGAAGAACCCCTTGGAATATCAGAACAAACCCTACGTGATCCCTTTTCCTGGTCATTGCTCAAGTCAGATGATAGACCTTGTCTTCGAATGATGAGGAAAATAATGCATCTTTTGGTATGCCAATCAAATCCTGAAGTTGGTAACTGGCAGCTGCTATTGTCTCAAGCCGGAAATGTTGATGAGCTACCTGAAGCCCTCTGGGTTCCTGGTACTCACACATCTACCACAAAGTAAAGAAAACTCCACTTACAGAAACCCTGAGATACTTAAAACAACTTTTTGAACTTGCTAAGTGTTTTTCATCAAAACTCTATATATCTGAAAATTGCTAACCTCTTCTAGGTACAGAGCAAAAAAAACACAATAAGGAAAGGATATTTAAGTTAATAAGTCCAGGAAAACCCTATGATCTTCATTCTGGTTTAACACAAGCTGGCTAGCTCTTGTCCATTCCAGGGAAATTATCTGAGTTAGGTCTGAGTAAAATCTGAGTAAGGTCTTCAGGACTCGACCCACAGTAACTCAGAATTTCCTATATATTATTAGTCAAATAATTTTGAGAAAAGTAACAGACAGAGACAGAGTGTATTCTGTGGGATAATTGCATAATTTTGATATTGAAGACTGTTGGGAATTTTTAAGATTGGGTTTTCTGTGCTTCTGTAGTGAATGTTAGATTCAAAACTTTATGGTGATATTTTTATAAATTGCCAGTTACCCAGATGAACAAGTAAAACAAGCAAAATTGATCCTTGAAAGTATGAAATTCCTTTTTTTTTTCCTTTCTTTTTCTTAGTTCTCTGCAACATATAATCTGTCCAGCAAAACAGTATCAAAAAATTGAAAAGGCAAACTGGGAATGGAAACAGTTGGGCACAGGGTGCAAAAGTGGAATTGGATGAATATTTCAGAGGTATCTACAACTTGTACATGCAGAGCACCTCAACTATTAGTCTATAAGAAATATACAGCAAGAGTTGACAGGTAATGTTTTATTTCAGAGTAGGTAGTGGTTGGTATAAGACATTCAGTACATGGGATGGTGATGGCTGTGGTGTAACTTACACTGTTAGAACAAGGCTGTGGTGTGGCATTTGGCCAGTGGTTGAAGTGAAAACTGAAAAGCAACAACAGTATCCTGCCAAAATCTAGTATTGTCCCACAGGCTTTTCATTTTATTCCAAAGGTCATAACATACTGTTTTCAGCCAAATCTGCTTTAAGAAATCCCCACTCTAGGAAAAACACTTGACAGAATAAGTGCTATGTTGATTGTTTTTATATTTTTAAATGAATTTTCTTTGTACAGAAATAGGTTTGTAAGGTAACGTCTGTGTACAAAATCCTATGAAAAATGTGGCACAGTAAATGGATAAATCTTGTAGCTCAGCAATTTGTGTCAATGTTTTACATAGGAGGAAATCCTCTGTGACATGTATATGATAATTGAATAATTTCATAAAAGGGTACTTACTGCATGAGTGCTTTACTGTTTGCAGTGCCATACAATGGAGTACATTAGCAACACAGCATCAGTTTAATACTGGACATTGAAGGCTGAGCCCTGCTTTTACTTATTGCATCAGCAGGAGTTAAAGAAGCCTTGTTCTAAGAGTAAAGGCCAGAGAGGCAGGGTTGAAAATTAGCAAATACTGAAGAGTGAGGCTTTTTGCATAAGTTGGAACAGATTCCCTTTCCACTGCTGTTTTTACATACTGAGTTGCCCTTCTTATTTAGAAAAACACTCCTCACAAACCGCTGGTTTTGAAAATCAGATCTATTTTTCCATCTAGGTTCTTTTACTTCATTACCTAAGTGACTCCATCATTCTAAGTACCTAATACCTCTCATTATTTTAGTGACTCATTTAGGAGCTGTTTATTTAATATCATTAATTAATTATGAATAAATGTGAGGACAAAAATCTACATTTGCTCTGGAAGATGGAAAGATTTTTTTTTAATTTCTGAGGTCTAAGTTACTTAATAGCATATGAAACCACTGGAAAAGTTTTATAAAGAGCCCTGAGAGTAAAATTAACAGCTGCTTCCCAATAAGATATAATATTTTGCATGACAATAAGCAACAACTATCATTTATTGTTAAACCAACAGGTGCTTCTCAGCAGTAGATTTATTTAGTTCTGCAGTGGGTTTCCTTCTACATTGAACTTTCTACCTTTGTAAGGGAAACTTTGCCCTCAAAGGTGAGGAAGAATTCAGTCATATTTCCTCCTAGAGAAGTCACTCCTGGAGGAACAGGCAAGTTGGACATATTAAAGCACCATGAAATGTGTTCCTTTTTCAGTGCCCAGCCTACTTGGTTGGCCATGTAAAATGGTCTCACTTTCCCACACCATAATTCTGGTAGCTACCACCTAATGCCATGCTAAGATGAGGGAGTTCTGAAATTTCTTTTACAGGATCACAAGGGTATGTTTTACCTTCTCCATGACTATAGTACCTGTGTCTACACTACCTTAGGGCTCTTCCGATCGGAGGTGTGTGCCAATAATTTTAACTTCTGCACTTTTTAATTGCTTGCAGTCCATACTTACACACATTTCTGAGTGTGCTTTCTATTAGAGAACCTCGATGGACACTTGTGCCTGTTCTACTTTGTAAGATAGCTCAAGCTCGAGGATGTGTCCACAGTATGTATAGGCAGGGCATACCATAATCGGGGTTGTTCAGCAAAGCCATTCACCCTGTATTTCGTGATGTCTTTTGGAGATGTCAGATGGTCAAGGTCAGGTAGGAAAGTCATATACTTGCCTTACTAAAAGGGTCTCATGTTAAATATTGCAAGAAGTGATGGGAAATGTAGGCAGAGTGCATTTGAATGGCTCACGTTTTGCACTAGCCCTCACACTCTTATTCTTTGCAAATATGATGTAATCCTTTCATCTTACAATTCTTTCTAAAATTAAATCTCCTTTCAGTCTGAACTAGGACTGGAACGACTGAAAATGCTTCTTTTAATTAGAGAGTTCACATGACGAAAAGGCCAATTACAGTTATTTAGGAAATATCTATCTAGATTGAACAGAAATTTGGAAGGTAGAGAGATCTATGTGTCTGCATCTTGTCTTGCTATATGTATTGCCACTTGCTCAGAACACTAACTAAAAGGAAAAAAAAAATCTTTCCCATTGGCTGTGAGAAACACTGCGGAACTCAGACAGTGTGGTACTGTATAGGAGCACAAGGCATACTGCATTCCAGACTGAGCTCTCCTGATTTCTTTCTGACTCTGTAAATACCGGTCTTTCAGACAGGTCTGGTGCCTACTCTGTTCTTCTTCCTACCAAATCTAAGCCCCTCTTTTGGTCAGGCAGGACCTGAGAATTTCAGAAAGTAATTTTTAAAAAGGATTGTGTTTCTTGTCTTTTTTGTTTATTTGTTTGTTTGCTTGTTCCCCACCCAGCCAGTTCTGCTGCTCAAGACATAACTGGTTTTCTGTGCCTAAAAGGACTTAAGAGTTTCCTTTCCTGTTGTTCAGGGCTTCTTTTAGCCCTTCTGTCACTAGCACTGACATTTCACAGCTTTGATCTCAGTTTTGATACATGCATGTACCACATTGTGATGACTTTCACCTGATTTCTAACCATGCTGTGTAGGAGGACCAGGATTTATTTTACCTGCCATACTTAATCATCTTTGCAGGAGTGATAAATATTCACAGGTCAAGAAAGAAACTGGATATTAGGAGTGAGGAAAAATAGCTGGTGAAAATCCCCCCCAAACTTAGCTTGAATTCATGGGCACGGTTTTCTCTTTCAACTTTTATTATTGTGATTGTTTTGAAATCTGTAATGCTACATCTGTGCAAGTAAACAGATAGTTTGGAAATGAATTTTTGGTTATTATGTATAGAATAGAGATGTCAAAAATAAGTGCGGTGAACCTCTGTATATATTATTTAATAAAATCATTTTTTATATCATTGTAGGGAGTGGATTTTTTTGGCATAAGAGGTAAAATTGCTGTTGTATGTTTCCAGGAAAAACCTTCAGTTTTATTTCTTAGCAAGAATCCTTTTGAATGATTTCTTTAAACCAAATAGTTTTCTTTCATGTACATGCAAAGGTTTGAAAGCAATAAACCCAAACATGGACTCAGCATTTTGAGAATGCATGAAAAATTCCTTCTATCACCTAATTTCCCCACAGTATGCATATGTGGTTACCTACCCTTTTGCTGGAAATCTCTAGGGAATTAGGAAGCTGGCTATCTTATGATCAGGAGCATGAATCAAAGTATTTCTACCAGTAATGACATCTGAAGTGTTTACTGGAAAATTACCTCCTCTTAGGTACTGCAGAGCAGCCTTGCAGCATCCATGTTACAGAAAGCAATTCATATATCAAACAGGGGGTAATCCCAAAGAGGATGTGTTATGAGAAAGGGGTCTGGGAAGATGGGATGTTTTTTTCTGCACACTGTGCCTAACAATGCTGAAATGTTTTTTTCCCCTGTCCGTTTGCTTTAACAATGTGCCATTCTGTACCTCTTAAGCACTTAATTTATTCCAACTCTTTGGCCTGACCTGTAATCCCCCCTCTCCTTACCCATCTGACCCATCTGTGTTTCATTTCCCACTCATCAGCATCCAAAGAGCCAGGCCTAGGCCCTGTTTGGAGCCATTAGACAGAGATTGGCACTGTTCCCTCTTCCTGCACCACATCCTCCGCTGAAAAAAATGACCATCAGATCAGAGAACAGAGCCTGCTTTGTCCCCGGCAACCAAGATCTGGAAGCACTTTCAATCATTTGCACTCTATACCCACTCAAATGCATTAATGTGATCAACATTGGGCCTGTTGTGGGCATTTTTTCCAGCAAATAGCTTGCTAGCATTCCAGGCATGTACTTCCCTGAAAACAAGACCGAGACAGGGCCCTGAATATTCAATTGGAAAATAACCAAGAGCAAGAGCTTAGCTTGGCACGGCTGGTGTTGATTCTTAATAAGTGACTTCCTAAAGCTGAGGCATGGGGCTTACAGCTTCAATGACTTGTTTGAAAAATATTTTGTAGGTGCCTCATACCACTTTATTTCCTGTGGTATGCGTCATATTGTGAGCTATTCTGAGCCAGGCTGTTTAAGCACACTAACATTTTTTTCCAAGATTGCGGTGTTTAACTAAAAATGTGCTTATACAAGATGAGCTCATAGCTATTAGTGCTGATGTAGTTTTAACTAGTTGGATACCAATAGCCCAAGGCCTAAAACCTGCTGAAAAAGGGGGGAAACCTAAGCAAAACCCATCCTTCTCAGTCATTTAAGGCTTTTTGAAGACAAGACAACTGTGAAAATATTTTAAAAGTTGGATTTTGTTCTTATAGGACCTTTGCTATGCAAAATGCCTTTCAATCTTTTACAAATACTTGCTATTGAAAGACTTATGGATATGAACAGCTGAAGAGAATTCAGATATGCAGTTAAAAACAATTTCTTCAATGTTTCTGCCTCTGCTACATGTATCACTTCCAGCAAAAGTGCAGCTGGATGGCCTAGGTACATTCTAATTTTTTATTCATTTGAATATATGTTTCATTGATGTGGCTACCATGACAAGACAAGTTTGAATGTGCTGAAGGAGGTCAGCAAAGATTTTTGTCAAGGCACTCTGTTGTGCAGGAGGATGTCTGACTGTCACAGCGCTATTGTTCAGTGATGTGTTGTTGTACGATTCCCCATTTTTCAAGCTAAAAGAAGATGGCAGCATTTTGCATGAGACACTTGAAAAGTTAAGGGGTGGGATTTCTGGAGCTTACCTTGGTGCCTAAAGAGGACTGTGAACAATGGGATGTACCTTAGTGAAGCCTTGTTTCAAGGTCCATTTTAGAGAAACTACACCTACTGGGATTATATCAGATTGTGTCAGATATAAAGGCGTAAAAAAGGAAATACTAATTAAAATGGAGCGGTTGAATGTCTATATGGAGTGCTAGGACTGTACCTTTCTAGGTCAAAAGCTGCATCCTGGACTTGATCTGCACCTAAAAGTTCTGTGTAGAAATAATCGCAGGAAAGAGAATGGAAATAATTTATATTTTCCCAAAATATGCTATGTATGGAGCAAGGGGAACAAGAAAGGCAATGATGTGCAAATTACAGATACTGTGATTTCTTTTTTAACCCAAACTATTTAAGAGTCAGGCATTCAACTGTAGAAGAGCTTATATAAAAGTACATTTGCATGTACACAATTTCATTTCATTCAGACTCCTTTTTATGTATTTCAGTGAAAAATTACTGAGACAGGATTTACAGCTGAAAATGTCAACAGGAATGTTTTACCATTACATTAAAACATCTATACTTTCTTGGTGAGATTATTTTTGTAACAAATGCATACATGTAAATTGAAGTTGGACCCTATCCTAATGGGGAACATAATAGTTTCTTCCTGAATTACTGAAAAGAAAGTGTCCTGTACAATTCTAGAAACTCTGCTTATCCTTTTTTGTGGATTCCATTGTAATTTATGACACTGTTAAAATGGTAGTGCTTTTTGACAGGGTTAAAGTACGTATGTTTGTACTTGCACATCTGAGTCTTAACTATGCAGATTCCTCAAAGCAGACACAAAACTAGATTCTGTTAGAAATTTGTGCAAATCACTGATTATGCTAAACACCCCAACCTCCCCCATTTTTTATAAAGAACTTCCCTCTGAAGTGGGTTAAGGTCTCAGTGGAGTATAGTTTCAGCTCCCTGCAAATTCCAGGGCTTCAAATTCCTTCTATAATACACTATGTTTATTACAAATTGTTTTGCATTATGGAAAATAAGCTTCCCAATTTAGCAAAGTAATGAGAAGAGAATGCGTGTAATAGAATGTCACAATAACAAATTCTGTGATCAATCACAGCATTTCAGAGTAAATGTGGTAGTCCTAGTGGTATCTGCTGCAGTGGTGCTGAAGTTCTACGCTCATGATGTTTGAACTGATTTGAGTTTTCCCCTTATTTGGCCCCATAACAGAGCTTTAATGTTTAACATGGGCATAAATTCACTGTAGCCTTCAAGTGAAGACTATATTTTAGAACTGAATAGAATGCTTGAATTTACTCTCCAGATTTTTCTTCCATGATCAAGTAAAGTTCCATATAACTTTCCTTCTTAGCGCAGTGCACACAAAATCTCAGGAAACAGAAGGGCCTAATTAGGACCCTATTTTATAGTTTCACCTGAAAAAATACATTTTAAAAATTACATATGTTTGGCTGTGCAGATTTTTTAGTCAATAAATTCTTGTTAATTAATCACATTAATGGCACTCCTTAAAAGTTGAAACAAAATCACAAAACAAACCAAATACCCCATAAATATTACGCATAAAGAACCATTCACCAATGCATAAACTACGTCTAAACCATTTACAAATATTTCTTCTTTTTATTTTACTTATTTTTCTTTTTCTCTTTCTTTTTCTTTTTCTCTTTCTTTTTCTTTTTCTCCTTCTTTTCCCCTTTTTCTTTTCTTTTTTCTCCCCTTTCTCTCTCTTTTACTTTCCTCTTTTTTTTACGTTCCGTCCTTCTTTCCACCTCTTTTTATTTATTACAGGCACAATGCCAAGACAACAGCTGCTATCAGAGGTAAGAGTTCACTAGATAAAGCCAAACATGTTTTGAGGGAGAAAATATATGATATTTGGTCAAATGATGTAACACTTTTCCCCTTCTATCTTGACTTTAAATGCCTGTTTTAGAATTTTAAACAGAAGTGACTGCAATCACCTTCCCTCAGACAAAAAGTAAAACGTAAAGAGAAGTCCCATTCAATCATTGTTTTGTCCTAGGATGCTGAAAGCAGTAATCCTCAGTGCAAACTCTGGCAAAGAATAGTGCCTTATGATCTATGACTGTCTGATGTAGAGTTAATGACACAAAGGCAGGATTATATTGAACCTAACTTATAACGTAAAAAATAAACATGCAAACAGAAACAGTCTGAGTTTCCTGGATTATCGCTTATGGCACAGCTACTTGTTTAAAAGCATCAGTGCAAAACAACAAGAACTTAACATCGCAGCAGCTTATTAACTGGCAGACTCCTAAATCAGGGAATATGTATTTTTTGTCAGTGTTTTGGATGAAGCATGAGTGGCAGTAAATACAACATGTCCTTCCTTCCCTTAGTAAGAAAATGAATCTTACAGTAAAATGATTCCCCCCCTCTCTTGTCTTCAGTGAAAAGGCAGTTTCTTCTTTGTATACAGTCGCTTCTTTGTATACGGATGCAATTCTTTGAGATAGACTGAGAGACTACCAGTCTCTCACCATAGGTTATTTGAGCACATACATCATATTCTATTACTATATACAAATAAATTTACTTTTATTTTCATTGTTACATTTAGAGGCTTTATAATTTCCTTCCTAATATCTGTGCTGGGCATATAAAAACGTCTCTGTGTAACTTTTAAATTATAAAATTCAGAAAATAATCAGTCTAATTACTCTTGAAAACAAGTAAGAGAACAGTTCTTTTGGATGCTTGTGATATTCTGATTTATCCCCCTTTTATTTTTCCCCAGTTATTTCCAGGTCCTTGTAGCTTTTTAAAATACCCATTTCTCTTTAGGTTCTCCTTCATGTTTCTGTGTTTTCTCTTAACATTATCACTTTTCTGACAACAGCCCGGCTTCAGAAAACATGCAAGATGTTCACAGGAAGGGATCCTTCTGTGGGCTTCTGCAATGACACTTATTTCAGCCTCTGCATATAAGACATGATTTGAGCATACAAAGTCATTACACAGAGATAATTCCTTTTCCTTTACATTTATTATTACTGTTTAAAATTGTTTTTATTATTTTCATTTATTAGTATTGTTCAAGTCACTTGAATACTCATTTCAGTGGGAAATGAAAGCCAAGAAACTGCTTTAACTTTTGCCAGTCAGAATGTGTCTGTTGGAAAACCAAGACAAACCAGAATCGTTTGAATTTGATAATGTTGCTGCATATTGTGTTCCCCACGGGCAGAGCTCTTCCAAAGAAAATGGGGGTTGACTGTGAGCAATTGGCCTAGCTAGAGCCTGACGGTGTTTCTGTGGATAAAAGTGTCTCTGCTGCCAGTGTAGAAAGTGTAAAGGAGCATGGGGGGCACAGAGCAGAATGGCTTGAGTACAGCTATGGATATTTACTGCGTGCCCTGGAAATCATGCTGAATGTAGAGAAACCTGAATGAAACCTGCATCTGTCGAAGTATCTGTCAACATAATGGTTTCAGTTTGTTTGTGATCTGGTACTTAATGTTTGTGATCTGGTACTTAATTACAGTTGGCATCTACAGCTGATTGCTCAAGATTTGCATGCTTACCGAAACTTTCTACCAAACTTTGACTTTCACACACTTGTCAAAAATGGGTGAGGACTCAGGATGTGAGACAAAACTTGAGTCTGTAGTGGAACAAAGGTTTTTCTGGTCAAACACAATGGTTTGTAGATGATGAACTGGCAGAGATGCAGGAAAGTAAGGTAATCTGTACTAAGAAGGAAGGCACTGGAAATGGTGGAAGCTTCTAAGAGCTTGGGGTGGTTGCGCTGGTGAGTCATTTCATTCATTTGGGTAGACTGATGGAATATATTTCCTCTCTTGTTGATTAACAAGGCATGGGATATTTTCTCTGTATCAGCATTAATACAGTCTTTCAGCTTTCTTCCTCAATATATCTATATTCTTCTGAATAGCACACTGAAATCTATTAACTAACACATCTTTACACTGCCCTTTCTCTGTGGGTTCCAGGGGACCTACAGGTCATACTTCCTATCACTTCAATTTTACATTTGTCAAGGTTTAACTCCAGACAGCAGTCAAGCACCATGAAGCAATTTGCACAAACTACAAATCACTCACTGCCCCCCAGCAGGACCGGGAAGAGCATTGGAAGGATAAAAGCCAGAAAACTCATGGTTTGAAATAAAGATGGTTTAATTGGGAAAGCAAAAGCTACACACACAAGCAAAGCAAAACAAAACAAGAAATTAATTCATTGCTTCTCATGGGCAGGCCATCTCCAGAACAGACTGACCAGGGTTATTTGACAAGACAAACACCATCACTCTAAACGTCCCCCCTCTTCCTCCTTCTTCCTTCCACTTTATATATTAAGCATGATGTCACATGATTTGGAATACTCCTTTGGTCAGTTTGGGTCACCTGTCCTGGCTGTGCTACCTCCCAGTCTCCCATACACCCCCAACTTTCTTGCCGGTGAGGCAGTATGAAAAGCAGAAAAGGCCTTGACTCTGTGTAAACCCTACTCAGCAATAAAACATCTCTATATTATCAACCCTGTGTTCGGCACAAATCCAAAACACAGCCCCATACCAGCCACTGTGAAGACAATTAACTCTACTCCTGCTGAAACCAGCACAGCCATTGAAGATGTTCAGATGCTAGGCAGTGTGTAACAGTTTATCTAAAGATAAATCCGGCCTGTGCTCATGTTTCTGAAAAATAGTTCCTTTTTATCATAGATAGACACATCAGCGAGGCTAAACAGAGATGCTTTAGCACATAGACACCTTTCTCATATGTGTACTCAGAAAGAGGGTCAAGATACAGCTTCAGGGAACAGGCCTCTTACCATCAGTCACAACTTTTCCCTTTCCCGGGAAAGATTAAGCACAGCCACCCTAGCAGTCCTCAAAATTCCACATTTTCTCTGTTTGATGGCTTCTAGATGCAGGCACATCATGTTAGGTACACCTCTCGTGCTATCCATGCTATGGTCTTACACCTCAGCACTTCTACCAGTCCACTGCCATGTGATGCTTGTATTGCATTTTGAAAAGAATTAGTAGAAATGGCAATATTCTTATGACAAAAACTAAGCAGACCTTGCCATTCTTGAAGGCAACAAGCACGGAATCTGCTTCTCTAATGTTGATGTCAGACTTTCCATCTCCATGTTTTCTTTTGCGACATAGGCTTTTCTGTTACTCAGTTCATTATAGCAGCCAACTTCCTAGAAAAAGAAGAGTGATAATTATTTTATCTAATACAAGGGAATGTATGTGATTATTTTAACAATAGCAGAGGATAATTTGTTGCCTAAGAATCACATTAAAATGGTAGTATATGAATTTATCCTGAATAAATGTCGCCTTTTCTGTTATCAAAATATTTTTTGCTGTTGTCTTTAAGTTGTGTTAATGTGAATTGGTAACACTAATAGGGTTGTTAAAATGTTGAGTATTGCAAAATGAGTGAGTGTGACTCCACCAGGAAATATGATATTCTGTGGCTTGACTGTATTCCAAATACTCTTGATTGCTTAAGTTTTTGCAGAACTTAGGGAAACTGATGTTGGTGACATGCCACAAGTTATCATAATGCAAAGCCAAGAGGAATTATCAAAGATTATACAAACTTGATTTTTTTTAACTGCATTTTCTCAGAAATGAAATGTCATTATATTTGTCCTGGAAGAGAAACAACACTAGTAACCCAAAATTTAAGACATTTCCCTGGTCTACAGGTTTTATTAATAATTATGATCTTAGAAAAATTTTCCTTAAAAAGTAAAGAACATTCTTTCTTTTTCTCTGTTTTCCTTTCTCAGGTGTCTACTTATAACCTGCACAAAAGTGACAAAGCTACCAGTCAAGAGAACTTGCAGGTGAGAAGCCATATGCAGTTGGCAGCTGTAGAAAATTTTAAATTTTTTTTTAAATCATGACTGTGGGAGTACTTAGAAGACTGAGTCAGTATTAAAAAAGAACAGAAACATGAAATTATCAAGAAAATACTTTTGTTTTTAGGGGTAGAAGGATTAAATATGTTTTGTTGTTGCTGATAATAGAATCACATTTGAGAAAATTTTGCATTAATAGAGTTATGACTTTTCAATTAAAAATCAAATAATTTTATCTAGTCTACATAGCTAAGACAGACAATACTATGACGAAAAGACATTAGCCAGATGTAGACAGTATAATACAGAGATATTAATAGGCTCAAAGGCCTCATACAGCAGCACAAATTCTGAAAATAGTACTGTGAAAACAAGAAATGGGTCTGGATGTTGGATTTGTCTGCTATATTTAAAGACAGCAGGTACTTTGAGGTACCTGTCCCCTTGTAGGCTTCCCTTGTTCTGCAGCAGTTCAGCTGTTGGACACCTTGCTTTTTCCTCCCTTCTGTTGGCTCTGTGTTCTCAGTCAGCATCTTCAGTTCTGTTAACCCTTCTTAAAATATAGCATTCTCCTTCATGTGGACATAAACACTTCTGTAAAGAAACTAATTCATCTTTCCCTCATTCTTTTTTTCCCCCTGCCTCTTGTGTTCTGTAAAGTTTAATTGCCACTTCTTCGACTGTGTCCAAGTGCGTGCCTAATAGGAGAGATGTGATACTGCATCTGGAGATTCCAGCTTCTGAGTAGCAATCCATAGCCTGTAGAATAGTGGAGTTTAAAAAAAAAAAAAGAAAAAAAGAAAAAGAAAAGAGAATAACTCCTCTTGACATAATTTTCAGGGAGAAAGAGCTGTGATGTGATGGACACTGAAGCCTACCCACTATCTCTTCCTTTGTTTCATTCCACGCACAGATCTTCTTGTATGTGACTCCATGTTGACTGACGTCTGGTTTGACCTAATGTTAACAAACAGATCTGCTTTGTGCTTCTAAAGCACTACATAAATATGTTCCACTAAAGACAGATCCAGTAACATCTGTACTTTCTTCACACTCTCTGTGGTTCTGGAATAAAAGAGAAAACAAGAAAAAAGAAAACAAAGCTCTTTTCTAGAGTCTCCCTACTAAAAAATACTTAATGTCTTCACAGAATTTCATGTGTATCTATTTGGATGTAATTGAATGAATTACCTTAATAAATAGGTTTTGAAATACTTAATATTTTTTTCTTTTTCCACATGCTCCTGTGGGAAAGGTTTTCAGCCATGGTGGTATCGGGGACAGAACAGAAATATAAACTGTACATTGGCAGTATTTAGAGACTGAGTGCTTTTGGCAACAGTTTGCTTCTAGATGTATGTTATTGTGGACTCCAGGAAACTAACAAGGGTCATCACATTAGGGAAAGGTAAAATATATTAGTAATCTCTTAGTAATACTCTTCCATGCATTACTGTGTACTGCTCTTCATCAGTAATGAGCAAAGAGGAAGGTGACGGCTGAGAAGTTTTAAACTGTGAAATAAGATACTATAAAAATCACATTCAAGTTATTTTAAGAAAAAATTATTGTCTTTGGATCATCGTATTATTCAGGTATTATTTTTTTTATGACATGGTCTGCAGCTGTGTACAAAAAAAAAATCTGATAGATTTAGGTTGAGACATGGTCAGATTCTGACAGGTGTAAACTGGCATAGCTTTGTAGAAAATTGGCTCAGACTGAGTCTCTGGCTCGGGCTATGCATAATTGAACATACAGACATCATGACTGATTTAACCTTGGTTAATACATCTGAGCCTGCAGTATTGCTTAGGGGAACAAAATAAGTGTCTTTGGAAATAACCATTAGTTTTTGCTTTCTGATTACTCCATTACATTTGAGCTTTGACTGAGCTTATTTTTTTCTCCCCAGAAGCAGAAACCACGAATTGAGAATGACATTTTACTAAGAAAAAGAGTAGAGATAAAGTAAAAAGTACATGGATATATTAACCTTCCGGAATTTTCTTTGATAAAAAGACATTAAAATGCTGGAAGATAATGCGATAATTATCCATTATCTCTTCAGAAAGATCTAGAATAGATGTAGAAAATACCCTGGTCAGTCATTGCATAGAGGTGATTTAGTGGCACAATATTATACTGGCAGAACAAGTACAAGTTTTTTATATCAGAGACACCAGGCTGAGTTCTGACTTGCATTTTTGTAACCTTGGGGGAAATATTCCAGGAACTGCTGATACAGAGAGGTAAAAATAGGCATTGTCCTGCATAGCAAATATTATGAGTACCTCTTGAAGAATTCTGTTCTTTTTTTTTTTTTCTTCAGAAGAGTTGAGTTATGAAGGAAAGTGTGATATGCCTCAAATTCATTTGGTGAAGCAGGCTGTCAGTCTTTGATTAATAAAATATACTTGAGTTCAACAGAAGACACCTTCTAAACAAGGCTTCCTTTAGTCTTCCATTTTTTTGAGAGAAGGGGAAGTTAAAGAGGGAAAGACATACATGTTTGGAATATTTTATTTTTGAGATTGGCATATAAAATATCAGTGTTTTCCTTCATGTCCTTTGCTTTTTTTTTTTTCCCCTGGCAAAACAATCTCCTATTTGTAAAATAAAAAAAAATAATATTTTGTGGAATGTGAGCAATTGGCCTTGGACAGGCACAAGAGGAGCAGAATTACAGAAGAATTAAAAGCAGAAGAGAAAAATTAATCTTTTACTTACCATAAATGGAAGCTTATGTTTTGTTCATATTACATATGAACTAACAACTTCCATATTTTCTTTCTGAAAAGTGGAAGAATGATGGGTAAAGTTGGTTGAAATTTTATAGTTGTTTTTGCTAAGAAAAATGACTCCATAATCTAATATTTTTATGACAATTTTTGTTCCTCCTAAAGAATAGGAAATTTGAAGTCTGTTTTCAATGTTAAATTTCTTGTGTTTTCGTCTATTACTGATGAATTAAAAAAAAAAAGAAATGAAAACCTCAAACCTCAAAAAAATTAGTTGTCTCCAATTCATTTTTGTTATATTTATGTTCACTTGACAATGATGTAATCACAGTCACCTTCCCCAGGGAATAGTATGGAACATATGCTGAGTTATAACTGAGCAAAGTGGTGATAAAATTAGCACAAATAATCAACTTTTCACACAGCAAATTAACAATGGGAAAATGTTACCATAGAAAGTAAGTTCTTATTGCATCAAAGGTGCATCAGGAATAAAGGCAAGTTTATAATTTCTCAAAATAAATTGTGCCCTTCTCCTATCTCCCTACAATCAACATACACAGACTGTAAGCACATACTTTAACCTAAAATTTTCTCTAGAATGATCTTGGGAACATGACCAAA
Organism: Corapipo altera; assembly: GCF_003945725.1. Classification (NCBI taxonomy): domain Eukaryota; kingdom Metazoa; phylum Chordata; class Aves; order Passeriformes; family Pipridae; genus Corapipo; species Corapipo altera. Next base: position 48,459,975 of record NW_020884872.1, on the reverse strand, counting down.
CTGGACATAAACCAGAGCAATAGTATGTGGTAAGAAAATAACAGATGTGCTTGACTTAGGTCAGCTTCTAGTTCTACCTCTTCCTCTTAATACAAGATTAACCACATGTAATCAAGAAGGAAGACAAATTACTTCCTGTCTTCTTCTTTTTTTTTTTTTTTTTTTTTTTTAATTATTTTTTTCTGGAGTAGTTAGATGAATTTACTCTGGGAATTCAGTAAAAGAATGTAAAGAATGACCAACATTTTTCCCTCCCTGCACACGAAATAAAATATTAGAAGTAAAATGCTCCATTTACTGTAGCAGCAGTCTGGAGAATTTTAGTACAGCCAGGAAATTGTGAGGTGAGTTTCTCCTGGAACATTTGCTATCCTTTTTGTGGCTAAAGTTATTAAAGGGCCCTTCATAATGGTTACTTTACACCTTAGCTGGCATGATGCCAGTCATTCTTAAGGCTCTTTAAACCTGAAAGAAAGGACAAATGGTAACTATCAAGCATGTAGATGGACCTTAAAAATATAGCTAGCAAGGACCAGGGTGAGAAGATGGCAGTGGAAAAGAAAGAGAAAATGGCATAGATGAGTGGGATGGGAGGAAAAGGGAGGAGTGGGTCAATTTATTCTTTGTATAGTTTGTCCCACTCGACTTATGCCATCATGTGTATTGTTTTAATGGCATTAATGTCCTCATCTCTCTCCTCCAGCAGCCAGTAGATTTTTCTTCCTCAAGAGTCCTCTAAGAAATTGCAATATCCTTGAAGCCAGCTTCCCCTTCAGTCACTGGGCATTCACTCAATTCACCTGAGGACTCTTCCAGCCTCCTAAAGTTCCCATAATTTATTACTCTCTCATGCTGATCATACTAATGGAAACCTGCATTTGTAGTTGATAAGAAACAACAATGGTAGCTTTACAATGGTGGATTTGCTGTACATTTACTTCCACACATGTCCCAATCTCTGTTTTTCTAGACATCTCCTCAGACTTTTAGGTTTCCCCTTGAAGTTTGTTCCTTTCTGTAAACTTCATGTAATTCTGACTAATCTTTCTATGGACAGTGAAAAGATAGAAGAGACCTTTTGCTGCATAACCCTCTAAGGCTCTGTCCACACTTTACCTGTTGAGAATTTTGCCTGAAGGGTTTCACCTCCCTACTGAACCAACTGGAACTTGGAAATTCCTGTTACTAAGCCTTCAACACAATAGAATGAGAGTTGCACCTGACTCAGACATTGAACGCAATCTGAGGCCTGGTGGGATAAGTGTGGCCTAAGAAAGCCAAGCAAGAAAGCCAACTCTCATGACTCAATGAGTACAATTGATGTAACATGATAATCAGCAATATGTAGATTCTAAATATGTAGATTTTGGTCCCTAAAAAAAAAAAAAGTTATCCTAGCAGATATCTTTTCAAGGTAAAATTGGTTGCAAATTAGGTCTGTATGCTATGTGGATGAAGGATAGGAGCAGTGTGCAAAATCCTGTACTTTGCAGGTCAGGATCTGGCCCTAATTTTCTCATTGAATTGGCTAAGTTGTGAGTACTGGAACTTAGTACTGAGTTTTCTTTAAATTAATGCCTCATTCATATACTCCTGGTACCTAATGACCTGCGGGGAAGAACCAGGTCTATTATTTGAAGCCACTGTCAATGGTTCTGTCACTAGGCTTAGATTGCCATCTACTACTTTCTGAGTAGGCCTCCAAAAATACAATCAATTAAAAAAATTTTGGAAGGTAATTATGGCTTCATACTTGAGGACAATAGTCAACCTCTAACTATGTGATTTTGAAATATAACTTTCCCAGAGCAAGGAATATCTTGTGACAGACTATTCTGAGGTTTTTTTGCATCTACCACTCAAGCAACTGGCACCAAAAGTTGATGATAGAGAGCTCCTATGCCTTGCTGCTCCTTCAGTGTAAGACCTTTTTATCTCCCAGAAGGAAAAACTATACAGGTAGCTATGCCTGCAAATGACTTTATCTAGAATTAAATATTTCAGACTTTGTTGGGATTCATGAGACCGTTGTACTTAAACAGCTTTTCAGTGGTTGACATGAACTGACTTGACCTCTGTCAGCCAATAAACAGGCATCGTTACCATCCAGATGGTATACACAAATTATTTCTCAGTCTGCAGTGGTATGTATCAGCAATTATTATATTAAATTCCATATAGAAATATCATTGGATAGATCAGTATTTACAATCATGAGTTTTCTGTGTAAATGTTTCCAATATGCTGCTGAAGGTAGTCTCTACTTTGTGCAGAGAATTCAGCCAGTGTGCTGGACAACTGTGTGAATGTTTCTTGCAAGGGCTTTGGACTTACGTGAGGAGAAGCTGATGTTTGTTGATTAGGAGGGCTGAGCTTAAGAGAAAAGCATGTATTTGTCTGTAACTGAAATGCTGTAGCATCTATTCGTTTCAAGAGTCTGGAGGCCCAAGAAATGTTCTTGTTCATCTTTGTTAAAATAGAGAAAAGGATGGGAAATCATTCAGAAGCACTGACCAGAAGGTTTTGTTTTCTTGTTCATTTGCCAACTCATGGTCCTCACCAAAAAAAAAAAAAAAAAAAAAAAGCTGATGTAATTTCTAAGCTACATTCAGTGGTGAGATCCAGAAGTGCACCAGCACAATATATGTGTATATATATATATATATATACACATCATACACACACACAGATGCATGCACATGCACAGATTCGTGAAGCCTAGCCATGGATACACCACATATATACCCCACCACTCTTACATATGTGTGTGAGATTCTATACAGAGCAAATTCAAACAAGCCTCCAGTGGGAACAAAGGCACATTCCATGAAGGCTGGCAGTCAAGATGGCTTGAGTGAAAAGACCAAAAATGTGCTACAATAAGTACCAAAAGAGGTAGTCTACATTTAGCTTCAAAAACTGATCATAGAGCAATACACGAAGGCATTTGTAAAGGACTAGGTACCAGTTCTTGCTATACATGTATGACATCAATACTTCAATACTTATTGGCTGCTTACTGACTATGAGTAAATCTTAAGAAACTGTTTCTGACATTTACAGTCCTTCATGACACACTACTTGGCTCAAATGCTGTACCTCATACTCTGACAGTGGATCAGATCTGCTCTCTGACTGAGACTGTCACGTAAAGGAGAGCAGGCTGATGAGTGCATTCTTTCAGCAAAGAGCCTTGAATGAAGAAACTCACTTCCATACACTTAATCTAAAAATCAGAGTAATTTCCTGCCCCTCTTGGATCTATGCTTTCAGAATTTCTTCCAATTTACATTTAGGGAGAAGAAAACCGACATATTTGTCAGTGATGTAGTGGAAATTAAAAGAGTTAATTCACTTGTCTGTTGTATCTATGAGGTGAAAAACTCAATACTGTTCACACCAGAGATGGGTAATTCTTATTTTTTCATAACTGTGAGAATAGTGTTTGTTAACACACGTTGGTTCTTTTATTTTTCAGGAGGTGAATTTAAATTTTCTTTTTAATTTTGAATGCTTTTTCTGATTAGAAAATCCTACTAGGTATGCCCTGATATAATTTCATTTTAGACATAAAAGGACAAAGTTTAGAAAGTTTGTATAAAAAAAAATTAATTCTTGTGTTCTCTATGTAATTTGACCCTTTTTTTGTATGATTTGAAGTCTGAAAACACAGTGCACCTGATTAACACCCTATTTTTCATACGGTCAGATCAACATATTTGTAAAAAAAGCCTTCATAATAATCTTCCTCTGAATTTTGTGTAAACAAAAATGACTACTGTGTGCAAAGCAACAATTAATGTATCTTCTTTACTGATATGAGCACCTGATATGAAAACATTTTACACTAAAGACCATCAATAAAAGATTTTTCTTTTTTTTCCCCTTCATCGTCACTTAAATTCAATTTTGCATCACTTATTTTGAAATTGCCCACGTATGCAACAACTTTCTTACACAAGTCTGGAAATGGAAAGGGGTAAAAGAAAGACAATAATCACATATTTGCAAGCTGAGGTTGGATATTTGTCATGTTAGCTTAGAGCACAGACAAAAGTATTCCTCTAAATCCACTGACATCCATGAGAATTTCAACAGTACCAGATTTGGAAAGAAAATATTAGGCTCAAGAACTTTTAAAACTTAAAACTAGAATGAGTATGAAAATATATAACTTTGAAAAGATTATGGAAGGAAAAAGTAATTAACAGAAATAAGTCTGTAGTGACATGAAATAGACACTGTATGGTATCATCCAGCTCGCTTTGTTTCAGTTCAGTAAGATTTCACAAAGCTTCCTGAGTAATTCTAAAACTGAGACAAGAACATTTTCTTGAAGTGACTTCAATACTTAGGAACACTCTAGTAGGTCTGTAAACTTGTTAAAATATTAAGAAAGACATAGCTGCTAAAAATGCAGTTCTTAAATCAGTTCCCAGATGGAATATGAAAAAAAGAGTTCAAAGTAACACTGTTGCATTGAAAGCTGATGCTGCTCAAGTTCATTTAGAAAATACTATAAACCACTTTACTATGGGAATTTGGTAAAAGAATCTTTCATTAATAGGAAATATTGGACTCTACTGCAAATAAAGTGATGTTTACATAATTTTGAAAGATCTTTCAAAGATTCAATATCCTTCTGCTGTGGCTTACTGTAAGCACCATATTAAACTTACCATTTTTAATAAAATGAAAATGCCATAATTAAGTAATTACATTGTGGGGAAAATGCTTGCACTTTGGACAGACACAGAATTAGATTTTTAGTCAATCCTGAGGGTTTTTGTTTTAAACAAAAGCTTTTACACTAAAACACAATCCCAGGGGGTAGTTGTCAGCGTGTATCAGATCTACTCCGAGACCAAATTCCGCAAGGTTTACAATACCTAAAGTTTTGCTAAAGAATTTGTTTAATTGCAAACAAAACTCCCCATGTTTATTTAAGCCTCAGTAATTTCACCATAAAATACAACATGAATACTACTTTTCTAAGTTCAGTTGTTAAAAGAATATTAAAAGAAATTATAAGTATCTTTTTCACTACTCATTCAAGAATAGGTTGAAAAGAATTCCTCATAATTTCCTCCATTGTTTGACTGGTTGTTGTTTTCTCTGCAGAAACACTCTTGAATTTACTCTCACTGTTCCACAGCCAGGGCAACAAGTGAGACATGCAGGTTTTAGCTCACACCTTGTTTTTGTGCCGAGCCCATGATTTCAGAGAGTTTGGCTGTCAGTTATGCCTTTCATGTTAGTTTAGAGATTAGAGTGGAACTAACTCATACATTCATGAATTACACAGAGGGAATTGCAGATTCCTGACGACCTTGTTGCCCCCACAAGATTTTGTCAGAGATCCTGAAAGGAAATGTGCATGATGAGGTGTGTGTACTTGCTGAGTGCAACCACTGCCTGGCCAACTAGCACAGACCATCCGACATAACTGGAAACAACAACAGTTCATGTGCAACGCTGTAGAAATGCAGAGGAATGGATTGTATATCAGACTTTGCTAAAATTAAATTTAGATACGTATGGCATATATAAGGTATGTACAAGTATTTCAAGATAGGTTTAGTAGTTTGGATTTTGTAGAGGTTTCTTGTTTATTTTAAATACATGACAATGAAGGGTTTGCAAGATAAAAATCTGTGAATTTCTAATGGAATGAAAATTATTATTTTTATTCAGCTGTAGTAACTACTCCTGATTGGCAACAACAAAACAGAACTCTGGAATTAGAAGAACAAATCTGGTTCAGAGAAAGGAGGGCGAAAATTTCAGATAAAGGAGAAAGATAAAGGAATTTTATATACCTGTATGTAAACAGTATTGACCCTCGTATTTAAGCTTCATTAAGGGAGATTTAAGATTCACTATGACAATTTTTCATAGATATTTTAAGAGGACGTCTTTTGTGCAGCAGTGTAATAAATAAATAAATTGACCAAATACATCAGAAATTGATTTAAAACAACATTTATGGTCAGTCTAACCTCTTTTTGGTGCCTTAATTTGGTGCACAAATTTCTATAATTCAGGATAGTACACAAAGTAACCTTGTTCACTTGTGTTGAGTGGAAAAAAAATTACAAAATGTTTTCTTAACATGAATGAATAGACATCTAAGATTTCTTGCTTTTTGAGCTTTTGTACTGTTTAAAAAAATCAAGAGAACAAAATTTGTCTTGAAATTTTGATATACACCTCACAATACAAGGGCTGCAACTCATAAAGAAATCCTGATTGAAAGATTTATCTTCTGGAAAAAATCCATGTGGATAAAGTGGCTAGATAAGAGAGGATGGAATAGCATACAGCAGAAATAGGTTCTTAGGCTTTCTGCAAATGGCATTCTTTTGTTCATTGTGTAAAATATTCCAATAGAAAGGTTCACTGTACATATTAAGAGATGAGATTTAGGAGCACCAGATATGAAGCCCACACACATTACCTCTGGCTCAGAAATCAAGTTTAATGGAGTATAACAAAACAATAATATAAAGCTTGCTTTCTGGGTCATCTGAGAAACACCTGGACTGCAGTCAATTGGGAATTTGTGCAGAAAAATAACAGACTTGCCTTTGTGGGGTGTTGTCCGAAAGGTAGGACATTAGGAAGTAAGTTTATTGTATACGAAAAACAGGATTGGGTTCCATCTCTATTTTTTATACTTTGCAATCAAAGTTTGTTTACTATATTAGTTAAAGAGCAGGTTGGAAGCAAGGGAAGCCTTTCTTTTAGTTCCATGCAGCTGAAAGTTCTATCATCAATAGTTAATCTAATAAAATCCATTATTTCTTCCTACAAATCTTACAGGCATGAAAACATTTCTTTTGTTAAATCCTAGCATGGACTTGATTCAGAAAAATGCTTAGGTTTGCACTAAAATCTGTCCCTTCCAGACTAACACCTAATGTCATAACTGACTTTAAGCACATGTTTATTATAGTCATTGATTTCACAAGGCAATACACACGCTTTAAATTAAGCATCTGCTTAAGTGCTATCCTGCAGAGAGATGTCTTCCAGAAATGGAGTAATAATGATCACAGTTAGATCAAGCTGAACATGGCTATCTTATACACACACAAATTCTTTTATTGCTTCATCTCTCTAATTAGAAATAGTCCTAAAAATATTGCCACATTTTTTTCAGTTTGACCTGTATTTCACACATACTTAAAGCTTGCCATGGCAGTCTGGATAACTCTTTTTACAGTCCTTGACAGATTTCCCTTTTGAAAGTTGGAGTAAACAGAAATTTGGTTAGTACAGGAAGGACAGGAAGAGTTTGCATGGTCTGCAATTGTGGTCATCTATATCCAGCCGAAGGGAAACCTCCAATTTTCTAGCTTATGTAATTGAATTTTTAACTGGTGCACAGTGAAAAGCTGTTTTGTTTGGTTTTTGTTTGGTTGGTTTTGGTTTTGGTTTTTTCATTGTTGTTGGGGTTTTTTTATTTATTTTTTTTTTCCCTGAGAGAAGCAAACTAAAACTGTAATGTATGCAAGCTGCAACATTTAAAATAAGTAAATAGTGGTCTATTCCTGACATTTCTTTTTCTGAAACCCCCCCCCCCCAAAAAAAAAACCAAACCAAAAAACAAACAAACAAAAGAACAAAACCAGACACACACACACACACACCAGCCCCAAACCTGTAGGAAAAATTTGAATGTTTTGCAAATAAATTACTTCCTATAATCAAAATTGCCTTTCTATTTGGTCAAGAAATTTGGGTCTAGCAGGAATACTAATGATTTTATAAGAAAACTAGATGCATGGTTTATTTTCTACTTTTTTTTTTTTTTTCTCATTTCAGTAATGACAGGATATGTTTTCTTCATATGAACTGTTAATGAGTAACAAGCATGTGAGAAACTGAAAAGCAATAACAGTCCTGGTTTGGAATACTGTCATGGAGAAGAAGTAACCCAGGTACATCGTCTTGTCTTAACCTACACTTTGCTTTGACTCTCATTTAAAACAAAGGAGAAAGAACCAAATGCACTAGAGCAAGGACCACTGGGCTCTTGTTTTAGGCCATAAATGTTTGGACATGTGGAGAAAGAAAAGAACCATTTCTCTATATGCTGTTACGAATCTTCAGAGCAAGGCTGCATTCAATGAAGAAAATTTCTTTCCAAAAACCCACAGAGTGATGTTATCAGGGGTGAATGAGATTATCAAGTGTGTAGAACCATGAATTGGTCTATCATAAATGGTGTAGGGAACAGAAGAACACAGTCAGAGCAATAGCAGAAAAATAACCATCCAGCCCTAACTTTCAGTAGAGAGACTCTGATAAAATTATTTGAACCACAGTGTCTAAAATGTCACAGTATTCAATTTCAATACACCAAACGTAGATGTATTGTCTACTTGCAAACAAGATGAATGTATCTGGATCCTTATCTCTATTTCTATATGCATTGATATGATGTTTCCTGCAATTCACATGGGGACTGATCTGAAGTCTACTAAAATCCAAAGGAGTTTTTGTATTGCATTCACTGATCCATGAATCAGACCACCAAAGAATAATAGTGAGCTGAACATTTAATGTTCTGAACTGTTTTTCATTTTGGACCAACATTTAAAAGCAAGAATGTTTCTCCGAATTTAACCAAAGGTTGCTTTATTTTGATTTCTAGAAATCATTCTAAGATCCTGCAAGAAATGGTTTGGGACTCAGTTAATTTTCATTCTGTCTGGACTGACCTGTATCAAAGATTCTGTCATTATTCTGCTTTTTAATAGTATTTCTCTTTACAGGTTATCAAAGATCCAATTCAAATTATCCTGGACTCACTGGAAAATTTCTCAGGTATTTGATAAGCCTGACCCTGAGGGAATATCTGTGAAGTCTTTTGAATAATTTGGTGGAAAAAAAACACCAGCACCATTTGCATCCTCAGACTAATTTGCCTACTATTTTAGATGAGAAAGTTTCTGCCATGTATTGATCAGAAAACAAAGGAACTAAGATAAGTAAATGAACAAAAAAGAGTAGAAGTAACCACGCAATTATTAAAATATAGGAATGTAAAGTTGCATGCTTTGACCTAGAAAACTAATAAAATTATCACATACTCTTAAAGAGGAAATATGTTTGAAAATAATCAGCAATAAACAGGAACTGTGGATTAGGTCCTCGGAGATACATAAACATGTAATTCAGCTACCCTGTAGTCTTTACCTATATATTTACCTAAGATATGTAATTTTTCCATTATGTGCTGGTATAGTAGGATAATTGGGCTCCCCAAAGCCCAGAACTCTATCTTAAGCAAAAGTCTCACTGATACTGAGGCAACCTTCTCACAAAAATCAAGTTTAAATAACTGCAGTTCTTTCCAATTCCTCTAAAAATTTTAGAGATTTAGACAATTTGAGTTCATTTCATGTTTCCTAAACTTTATTCTGGTGGGGTGATGACAGCATCTTCAGCTACGGAATGCTAAATAGAAGATCCATGCTGGTCCTCAAGGCTCTGATGTGACTTGCAACTCAGGCCACATGGACTACTCTAGATGCTGGTCAGTTGTCCAAATTTAGGTTAAATATTCCACATTGTGTAGATTTCAAAATACATGTTGACACCTATTTCTCATCAATCAGCTGCTAAAACATCAAATTCACATCCCTTTCTTCTCTATTTCATTCTATTTCTGCTATTGGGCTGTTTATCCAATGTTCAAACCCTACTACTGCTGTTGGAGGGGATTCTGGAAGTGTAATAACATCCAAGAGTCTGACAGGAGGACCCTTGAGATTTAGGTATTGAAATGTCTACAAAATTTTAAGGAGCTCATCTGTGTGCATGTATTACTTGAGATAATAATTTGGGAAAAAATAAGCAAACAGAAAGACTTTTCTCTTCAAAAAGGTCCTAAGATATGAAACTGTTCAGCCATAAGGAAGGAAAGCTTTGAGAATTTACAGATCTCATAGCTGCAGTCTCTGCTGTAGAAAGTCAAGACAACTGAGATAGAGTCTGAAAAAGACTAGATAAACCACTATTTGTTTTAATAGAAATTAGTAACATATTTAGTGTTGTTAACAGATAGAAAATAGATTATTAATGTCCTTGTTAGTGTATCACTTTGGTTAGTAGGGTAAAATCTAGTAGAAAGTAATTTGGAAATTTCCTGAGCAAAAGCTGAGTGAGAAATGAGTAAAACCCGCAGAACGACTTCATAAAAGGAGACAAAGGACTGTAAGTTACAACTGGAGATCACTGTGACTGAAATTGGAAAAAATTCATTTAATGCAGGAATATCTTATTTGTGTATCAAGATATAGAAAAACACACAGTTGGATACCAGAAAGAAATTGCATCTGCACATACACCACACTGTATAGATCTGTGGAAGCTATCATCATTACCATCCTACTTTGTCTGACACTGACTACTGCCAGAGGCAGCATGCCAAAGAGAGCTTGGTTCCTTACAACATGATCTCCAAACCTAAAAGCTGTTGAGTATGATCATTCCCTGGGAGAAGCAGGAAAGCCTGTTGAACTTAAGAAAAAAGTGATTCTCTGTGTGCCTAAAGCACACTTTTATTCCCTGTCTTCTAAGCCAAAGTGTTGTGTTATTTAGCAGCAAATTTCTGTGGTTAACAGTTCTAATGAGGATGATAAATTCAGTGGCAAAATTGGAAGAGGAGGGGGGAAAGAGCTGGTGATACCGAGAAACTGTTTTCACTTAAATCTTGTCTTAGAATTCAGCACCAAAAACCATGGATGGCCTCAGATTGAGCAATGTCTGTACTGTGAACACCATTTAGGAAGCAGTTAGCTACAGGAAGGGTTTAACCCATTACACTATTATTCTTAGAGATATGTTTTGTTTGAATGCTTATTTATTTTCTTAGGGGACAAAGTGTACTATTTAAATGAAAACATATAGTGTCAATTTTTCATTGAAGGAATTGGTAATTCAGAAATGGAAGTAAGAAAAAAAGGAACATCACTGCTATGTTTTGTCCATGCAGCAACAAAAGGAAGTTGTGTCAAAGGGACAACTGTCAAACTCACCTAATGCATGAAAGTATGGTTCTGTTTTCTTATACTTCTGACAAATATCTCTGGGACTGTGCTGCTTCTGCTGACTGTGGTTACTGCTGGAATCCCAGCAGAAACATATATATTTGATATATGTTATATATAAAATGTGTGACTTTTTCCACTGCTCTATTGGAATTTCTCTGATTTTCAGAGACTATTATAAAATAAGCTGCATTGATCAGCACTGTACCTGTTGTTTATCTTAGCATGCTGAAAGAGATAAAAAATAAATAAAAAAAGCTGCTACTTTATCTTTGAAGTGGCTAGGCTGCAAGGGGAAGTAGTTAATTCCCCACGGGTAGGCACAAACATTCCTTCACTTGTGACATGTGTAAAGGTTGCTGTTAGGAGCAGACTCTTTTCAGGACCCATTCCTTCTGGGCACTTACATTTCTAAACCCCTCAAGAGAGCCATACTTCTGAAAAAGAGAGTGGAAGCTCTGGTGTTCTGGGCTAAGATTACACCAGCATTTTTGTGAACAAACTTTGGGTCAATCCAGAGTTGGAAGTGAACATGAAAAGTGTCAGTAACTCTTTTATAAGTCTTTTCGTGGTGCATCTGATTGACCCACATTACGATGTACAATAGCATGAAAGAGTGTTAGCAATCAGTGCTAATGAATACATGTACCTACCTGATTCATATCCTGGGCATTACCCCTCACTAATGCTTTTGTTTTGCATTCATTAAAATTCCCATCATGACACAAAATGCTGAACATTTGCTATAACAAAACAAAAGCAAACAAAAAAAATTAGACACATTTATTGCAAATTTCAGTCAAAAAAGATATAAATAAGGAAATCTCATAGCACAGGCACATTGTCCCAATCCTACTTTACTTTAGTTCATTAATTAATGTTTTTAGATAAGATATTTACAGTGAGACCTCAGGCGAATAGTCAGAGAGAACTTGAGGCATAATCCTTCTCTGTCCTCCCCTCTTCCCTTCCCCCAGCTGAAAAGGAGAGTGCTTATTCTTTTTTTTTCCCTTTAGAGTCCAGGAAGACTTAGAGAAATTCAGTCTTCATGGTTTAGATTTATATTAGCTTTTTCATCAATCTCCTTCTCAAGCAAACTTCTTATAGAGCTAAAATTGACATTTACTAGCTGAATTTTGGTAGAATTATTGTTAAAGTGGTATCAATAAGCCTAAGATCCTAATAAAAATCTTTATATGTTAGTATCTAAGTTACAAAAAGCTTCTATTTCACTGTATTTTGCCGTAATATAGTTACCTGTATATAAAAGACATCTGAAGATTTCATTCCATAGCAATCAAATTCTCAATATGATATGTTGATAATACAGGTTATCAGAACAATATGCCACAATTATTTCTCTATTTTGTAAAAACATTACACTGTATTATTTTAAAGAAGAAAATATGTAGCAGAATCCATTCCCTACATCAGGAAAAAAAAAAAATGATGAAGCATTTACAGTTAGTGCCTTTTCAGATTGCAAGAGAAGAAATACATTAAAAAAGTTTTAAATAAAAGCCCTTTTAGTCCTGCTTAAGCACAAAACCTTGAGGATATATTATGAGAACCTCATTTGTATTGATGATAATTCTATGTAAGTTCTTATAAGTCACCATATGGTGTATTTGAATGCTACAACACATCTACTGAGAAAAAAAGGAGAAAAAAGGTTCGTTTTGGGGAGGCACTGTGATACCACAAAAAGGATTGGGGAATGTGAAATAGGCTTGTACAGTGATCAGACAAAAAGGTTTCTTTGCATGTCAGACTCTGTCACAAAGAAGACCAAAAAGCTGTTTTTCTGTACCTCTCATTTTCTATGCCATTTGCTGCAAAGGAGGTGCGTTTGATGTGATTATTTGTGAGAAGGTCAGGAATGGAGAAACCTGGTGTATAAAGACAGGTGGATGGCCAGCTGTGCTCACAAGCATGATTGTGCAGCTACAAGTCTCTCCTAAGCTTGGACTTTCAAATACAAGTACACTTTTACAACCTGATAGAGAAAACCAGGGAACTAAAGTGTTTTTCTTCTCACTGGAAAATTAAGGAAAAATAAAAGAAGAAGGAGAAAAAACAAACACATACATTCTACTTTTCTGCTCAGTGCTATGAGAACATTAGTACTTGTGTTAGCACGTTCAGATAAAAGTCAAACACAGAGGGTCTTGTTCCTCTTTTTAAGATATCATGGAATCTATTTGCTGTTGTGAAGCCTATCAGACTGAGCCCTTCAGGGTTTTAGGTAAAAAAAAATATTAGTTTAAGGATTAATCTGAGGATTCCTTAAGGATATAGGTATAGGAGCTGTTCTGCTCACACATTCCAAGATAGTAGTTATTGTGCAGGTGCACCAAAGCAGGTATAAATTTACTAAAGAGACAATATTATAGAGATAAGAGTCTTAAGGGGTGAAGGACCAGTCTCTTGAGCCTGGACCCCAAAACTGGACTAACATGTCCCTTCAGGAAATTAGGCATTGGTGTCCTTTGGGGGTCTGTACTGGGACCAGTATGATTTAATATCTTCATTAATGACATAGACAAAGGGATTGAGTGTACCCTCAAGAAATTTGCAGATGACACCAAGCTGAGTGATTCAGCTGACACACCTGAAGGACAGGATGCCATCCAGAGGGACTTGGACAAGCTTAAGAAGTGGACCCATTGGAATTTAATGAGATTTAACAAGACCAAGTGCAAGGTGCTGCACCTGGGTTGAGGCAATCCCCACTATTGATACAGGTTGGGGTGGTGAGAAGTTCTGCTGAGAAAGACTTGGGGGTCCTGGTGGATGAGAGGCTGGACACGACCCAGTAATGTGCCCTCATATCCCAGAACGCCAATTGCATCCTAAACTGCATCAAAAGCAGTGTGGTCAGTAGGTCCAGGAGGTGATTCTGCCCCTCTACTCCATTCTGGGGAGACACCATCTGAAGTACTGCATCCAGCCCTGGGGTCCCCAGCACAGAAGGAACATCATCCTGTTTGAGAAAGTGTGGAGCACCTCTCCTCTGACGAAAGACTGAGAGGACTGGGGTTGTTCATCTGGGAGAAGAGGTGGCTTTGGGGTGACCTAATTGAGGCCTTCCAGTACCTGAAAGGATCTTACAAGAAAGATGGAGACTATTTACAAGCACATGCAGTGACAGGACAAGTGAGAATGGTTTCAAACTGAGAGTAGGTTTAGATTAGATATTAGGAAGAAATTCTTTGTTGTTAAGGTGGTGAGGCATTTGAACAAGTTGTTCAAAGAAGCTGCAGATGCCCCGCATTTGTAAATGTTCCAAGCCAGACTGGATGTAGCCCTGAGCAACCTGGTCTAGTGGAAGGTGTGCCCACTTATGGCAGGGGGTTTGGAACTAGATGACCTCTAAGGTCCCTTCTAACCAATGCCATACCATGATGATTCTATGAGGTAATTGAGGTTTCCCTTGTGGATTACAGATGTAAAATCTAAACATTCTGTTTTATAGATAGAAAATTCCACAGTTTAACTAAAACCAGAATGTTCTTTGTCCAGGTAATACTGGAATCTCCTCAGTGACTTAACTTTATGCAGTTTCCTAGCTCATGAGATGGAAGTTCCATCTGACTGGGATTTTTTTTTATAATAATTATTCCTGTTCAGTCAACACAATTAATTCGAGTCAAATTTAATTTTCCAGGCAATTCACCATTGTTAAAAGCAACTTGTGTTTGTTTGTTTGTTTGTTTAGGGAAAGGTGAGTCTAGGCTTTCTCTGTAATTCATATAACGAACCTTCTGATTATAGCAATGTATGCGGCTCAAGTAAGACATCCTGGCTTGTATAAATCACCTGCAATCTTATTTGGCTGTGTAATCTTATTCAGTACTTCAGCTGTGCTTTTATGCTTCTCTCACGGTGGTATGAATATTTGTTACTCATCACAGTCCTTCAGATCCCCCATTCATAGGTGGAGAGAATGAAGTGCAGAAAGCAAAGCTTTCAGTTGGTAAGACAAGGAAAATACACAGAAGATTTTTGCTAGATTTCTCAAAGTATAGTAGTCAAAAATTCTAGTGGAGCAATTGCTACTACTGAATGCAATCTAATTCCAGATAAATACTTAGTGATATATTTTATTATATACCTTTTCTAGAGGTAAAAATATTGAATTCTGTTGTTTCATCTGCAGTCAGATGCAGTATTGGTGTCAAACCACGGCTGTTCTTCCATCATTGTAATCATTCTGTTCAACTGGGGTTTCTTTGATGCTGAAAAAGAAGGAAAACAAACAGAAAACCCAAACCAAGAAACCCCAAACAAGCAAACAAAAAGTTTCTTTCCTTCAGAGGAGTAAAAATAGATTGCAGTTGATGCCCACTAATTACTCTTGTTGAAAGCTTGACTTTTTAAAATTGCTAAAAAAATAACTTTTATGAGAGCAAACTCTATCAATCTCTGCATGATGATGGGGAAGCCCAAATTTAGGCATGCTACATTTTGGACCTCACTCAAATCATCTGTTTCTCATCCTTATTTACTTCACTTCATGATATGACTCAATTCATTAAACATTTCAGACTCAAGTTAGGTCCAAGAGAAAGTGTTTCTATCCTGCCAAGGAGTCCTGCGATGGAGTTCTATTATCCATCACACTCGTAAACACGGACTTCCTCCTACTCGATTCTGAGTAATAATTTGGAAGTGAGACCTTGGTATTCCCTCTGAATGACTGCGTTGAACTTGTGGTTCAGGATGAATCACTTGTTCAGTAGGTACACTATGGAGAGGGCAAATTGTGCTGTAATTGATTCTCATTTTGTAGCTGGACTGTATATTTTCCACTCAATTAATTTCCTTCATCAGCATCAATTCAACCTACCAGCAAACCACACCCATTTCAAAAATTATTTCAGGAAGAAGAGGCTGTACAAGCATGGTCACACATTTCCCTCAGGACAAATTGCCTCATATCAACATTCAGAGGATGCTCTCATAAAGAAAACTTGAGATCTTGTAATTTTTTATTCTTTAGTGATAAAGTCACTGCACCTGCTATATGATAGAAATCACACCAAGTTCATGTAGTTTCTAGCCTCCTCCAAGCAATGATTTTACAGACCTTCTCTGGAACTCTTCCATTTACCTCTCCTGGATTCTTTCTCCTTCCAGATGAACGAACAAGTAGCTCTTGAGATCAATAATCTGGAAGAACCATTAGCCCAAGAGATTCCATTTCAAAATTAAATTGTTCAAATTGGACTAGCTCAGGGCTGATTGACATTCTTTCTGAACACAGTTTCCCCTTTAGAGGCTGAAATGACTTTGGAATACACCTTCAAAGGCTGCATTACAAAATCTTATTACACCCTTTCTGTATTTAAAAGGCCAGAGAACCAGGATTTAGGCCAAAAACTATACTCATAAAATTCTCTTCAAATACTGCATCCGGTAACAAATAATTATAACAAGACGGGGTTTGGAAAGAAATCAATCATCATTTTCAAAAAAAAGACATCGTTTCCCCTATGATAATCTGATAGTGCATATTTCACACATATAATACCTTACACACAAAAAGAATTATGGCCACAATATTTACAAGTAGACAAGAGCAATTGATTCATAAGTGTGAATCTAGGTTCAAATCTCTGGAAGCTGTCACAGATAAAAGAAAAAAAAAAAAAGAAACAGCAGTTCATATTTAAATGCCCATGTATGTATTTAAGGTCAGAAACAAACAGGGATTACCAAATTGTGATGTTGATCATAGCAATGCCTGCAAGCTTCAAGGACAGAACTGAAATCACTGAATTAAGAACTAAGAACTGTGATCAGCAAAGAATTAGGCTCCTAGGAGTGGGACCTAGATTAATCATAATTTCAAATGGTAAGACTTTCTCCTACGAACAAGAACAGGTAACAGGGAATGTCTGAAACTGTAGAAGGAAACTTTAGTTTGTGGACTCATGGATTTCACACTGACCAAAACTAAACATTCTGCAACAGGTAATGCAGAGTATCTAAATTTATATTTATGGACAACTCCTTTTTTTTTTTTTTGAACATATGGGTGAAAGAGGTGAAATTCTGTTTGTAATAGCCAAAAAATGGACACTAGAAATACAGACAATGAACCCACTGAGTGTGTCTATATTGCCAAATGAAAGAGGGTCAGGGAGAAAGTTGATTACTGAAACTAATTTTGCAATGTTTAATTACTATCTCTCTGGCTCTGTGCTAGACTTTTCCATCTGGATTTTTTCAATATCTTTCTGCCTGAAGGGATCTAGTTCTTGTCAGCAAGCCAACACCTTGGCATTCTCTTTTATTTACCAGTACAGCTGCTGCGACTAGTATAAGCAGCTGCTTTAAGGGAAGTAGATCACCTCTGAAGGATTTGTGTTTGTGCTCCACTGAATTTTATCAGAGCTCAGGTGAGCACTTGGCTTCAAAAAAAATTAATTTATCTCTTCTTCATCAGAGCTAGGTGCCTAAAATAAGCCTGCATCTTATTTTACCACACTAGATGCTAGACTGAAATACTTCATATTTTCTATTTAACACACTAAATGCACAGCGAAAACAAAATAATAGTAGTAGGCAAAAGGGATCTGTATGCAATAGGTGTAGAATCCCTAAAGGTAGGACAGTAAGAAACTGGACAAAGGGGATGATGTATCAGTGTTCTAGATCTATGAAGGAAAAGGTTTACAGGAAGGTCCCTGCACTTGGGATCCACTGAGATAGACATGAGATTGAATGCTGAAACAGCACTGAAACATTGAGACAGTCCTGCCCCGGGAAGCCTAGGGCCAGCTTTGTTCCAGCTCTGCAGAGTGGCTACAGGGAAGTGTATTCACAGCTTAGTTCCTCTCTTGCATAGAGGAGATGATAATGTTACCTTTATCTGTTCTGCATGTTTGTTTAGAGCAGTCTAATGCCTGTGAACCAAGATGCAGAGCTGAATGTGCTGCTACAGGTCCTGTAAAGAAAATCAGTTTTCCAGCAAAAACTTGGCAATGCAGCTGTAAGTATTTCTTCACTCAAACTCTGCAAGGCAGGTGATGATCATTCTCTTTTTCCCTGAGCCTGCTACTGCGAACTGAAAACTTGAGTGTGTGCAGTGCTCTGAGGCAGCACCTGATACCTTACAAGTTGCATCTTGTATGCTTTTCACAGAAGACTTTTCAGGGTGAATGCAATTGTAGCTACCAAACTCATAGTGTTCATATATTCATGTTAAGAATATGCAGTAACAGGTGTCATTAGAGTTTCTCTGGTTTTTATGTTGAAGGCAGTTGAACCTGGAGGCTGCCATATACCAACAAAATGTCTGCAGAGCTGCACAGAAAACTTCCCTTGACTACAGTACCTCTTATTCATGGGATTCTTTCCAGGGTAAGCAGGAAAACATTTTTCTACTTTATCTTAGTTTGCTCAAGGAACTGAAATCATCCAGTACTGAGTCACATGGCATTTGCAGAGCCCCTGACTATGGCAGAGCAAATTCTAAGAAATCTTTTATTCAGAGTGTCCTCTGGTTCAGCAGGGCCTTGGAATTTTGGTGACCACAGGAAGCAGTTGAGAGGTTTTCCAGCCTGACCATATCAGCCGTCTCACCACAAGAACTTCCTATTTTGGCTGAATCCCTTCAATCAATTGGAGGCTGCTCTGTATGATCCATAGGAAGGAGTTTAAGGATGGCTTGTTTGCCTTATGTTTGTGAAGTGGTTCTTGTTCCATGACTTCTCTATCTTACAGCAGAGCTGCTACCATTTGCTTTAAGGCTTTAAATGACAGCTAATATTTACAAAGAAAAAAAGAGTAAAAAGAATGTATTTTATACTAAATATCTTTAAAAGTTAACAGTAAAATAACCAGCACAAAATACAACAGGAAAGATTTGACGTAAATTAAAAATTAAGTATGCGATAGAGGATGACTTCATAGGTAAACAGTACCTAAAAAATAACATAACATAAAATATCCAAAATAGATATATGAAAAGTATCTGTAAATTCTATTGAAATTGAAATGTAAACCCAAAACTTTTAGCACAGGCTTTTAATATAAATATGATAGTTAAATAGATGGAAATGAAATAATAAACCACTAAGTACTATTTGCTTTTGTGCAACCATTGAAAAGTTTCATTATCCTAGAGAGAAAACAACATCACAGTGCAAAGCCATTAGTATCTCATGAAAATAACCTAGTGAAAGCTACTTCAGTATCTGAAAGAGATTTAAATTCAGGGTTTTCTAGAGGTATGGGTAAATGAATGAATTCAGTTGCTGGAAAATAATATTTGCATTAGATAGCTTACCATTTGAATAGGGCAAAATGAGTGCATCTTATCTGTATCAGATCACTGTGCCCTATCTCAAAAATAACTATGAATTTGTTGTTTTTCTTTCACAGAGAAGTTCTTCATTTTCAAGAAGGGGTATGGTAGAACAAACATTTAATTGTTTTGCGTAGTCCATGATCTTTTAATCTCAAACTCGGCACAGACATATAACACTGCTTAATGGGGGAAAACAGAGATTTATTCAATTGAAATAAATGTTTGATCTCTTACAGGACATGTGGTCCACCTGGAATACAGTGACTATCTTGTTCAAAAGTTATGCAAATTAGTATGAAGTACTTTAGTTGATTTGGAAGATTTTTTAGGTAGAGGCTTTTTATCATTAACTGCTCTTTAGGAAATTGAGTAATAAAAACTGAAATACAAAAATTGTGAAAAATAATTTTTATTAAGTTTTTTTAGATTAGAGTAGGCCATTAAACCGTGACAACTAATATCCTTCAAACACAGAGGAGGGATATTAACACGAAGGACAAATGTTGGTTTAGTTCTTTTAGTATATCCACCCACATGTACAGTACTGGAAATTAAAATAAATTCCTTCCTTCCTTGGTGACTGCTTTCCAAAACCTGGAATGAAAGGATGTTTGTTCAGCTGATTAAGGTGCATGAACCAAAGTCTCCTCTATGAGACACAGCTAATTCCTGGTAAGAGGCAAAATCTATAGCTAAGGAAACCCTAGTGTGCTACTTGATGTGAAAAAAAGTCTTCCCAAATCTAAGAAGGGTGAAGAGCAGAAGTAACCTTCAAACTTATTTTCCCAGTTTCACATTCATCAGGAGTATGGGCCTGAGTAAAAATGATTTGAGACAGTATCTTAAAACATATTATAGTATATCATAGACCATAAGAATTACTCTGAAAATATTATTTCATCGTAAAAGCAACAGTGACCAACAGTGGGTACTGCTTCAGTGACTGAGGTTCCAAAGTAGTTCAACCATCTTCCACTAATACTTTATGCAGAGTTCAGTCATGACATTTCAAATGTATACAAGTTAAAGATACAGAGGTAAGGAAATTTGGAAAGAGTGTTAAGATGTCTAAAAAGTACCTTAATTTTGTTTTTCTTTCTGTTTGACTCTTAGGTGTGCTAATATCCCTTTGCTCAGGGCTCATTGTATAAAGAAGCTTTGAAATGTATGTGTGAATAGTCCCATGAGAATACTTCAAAAAAGGAGATCCTCCTTGTACAACAAAAGGTCTTTTCTTGTCTTACGTCTATCATAGAACTTCCAAAACTGGTGGAACAACAGCTGTGTTCTGTTATTCCCAGGACACACCTTGCTAGACAGTTTACTGCCCTCTCATGTAGCTCCCATAGTCCCCTTTTCCTCTAGGCCAGCCCCTGGGCACAACTCTTTTGTCTCTACTACTTTTGTCTGACAAAATTAAACTGATTTGCAGATTTCAGGCCAAACCATTTTGAAGCTTTGGCAAGTGAAAAGAGAGAAAACAGAAAAAAAAACTCAGTGTGAGATCAGTTTGAACCCTCACATTGACAGAAATGCTTTGCTTCGTTTACCTCAAACTGACCAGATAATTTTTATTCTGGTGTATGATCACACCTGTGGCATTTCAGAAGGATTTACTTAGGTTTAATGATGTTACCACTGGTCATAATCTGGTTTATAAAAGGAAGCTGAAAGAGTAAACTGTGGAGTAACTATTCTGTTTCCTACACATAACTATGGAGACAAGCAATTGTCCAAAAACAGCTTTGCTTCTGAAAACAAAGTTTGTCATCAAGAAAATAGCTGATGAGAAATGCAGCATTAATGTCTGAGTCACTGGTATTTGCCATATTTCCTCAGTGCAGTTCTTTACAAAATCACTGAGCTATAGTCATAGCTAAAGCTGAAAGTGACAAAAAGAGATAAAACCAAAACTCCCTTGCAGGGAGAAGAGAAAAAGAAACTCTGGAGACACCACTAGCATAATGCGTATTGTTTATTTGCTAACTTTCAGTGTTGTGAAAGTGTGGAAAATGTGAAACCAGAAGAAAGAAAATATTAGACTTCAAAAATCAGTTGGATATAACATTTTTAAATGATACTGACAGAAACTTATTCCACTAGATCCTGGATCTGTATTTTGCCCATGGGGAAGTTACAAAATTTATTCTTCAAATATTTATGTTAATCTGCTGATCAAATTTTATTAAAGCTCAAAATTGCCTTGCACATCAGCTTACTATGGCTCCCTGAAGCAAGGTCATTATGCCTTAACCATCTAACACACCCTTCCTTCTTATGTACACTATTACATGGAGAATACTTGGCTCTCTCTTGCAGCTGTAAGGAAAAAAGTCTTTCCCTACAGTTTAATCACACCTTTCTTTTCTCACTTATACTTCAAGACTTCCACATGCTGCTATCATGTTTCCAGCTAAAATCAGATATATAGAATCCTCTTGTCACTGGGACAGACCATAAGCCTCTTCCAGGGTGTTTCTGGTATTGTGGCTGCATTCCATTATTTTAATATCAAGGAAAAGTGGATCACAACTGAGAAACAAAATTATACCAAAGTCTATGCATTGCCACCAGATCATCTAAGCCAATGACTGAAATACAAGTAAAATTAATTTTTCTTCTTCTGTGGAACTACAGTGGACATGGAGTGCAGCTGTTGTGATCTCGTTAATGTGCTATCATTCCCACCTCACTTAACTCTTGCTGGTGCATTTCCAAAGTGAAATAGTAGACATTCTTTCTGACTGTTTAATGGAAGTCGTATGCTCCAGATTTTGCATAATAATTTTCTTTCTTTATAGAGTGTCATGATTATTCAGAGTTCTTTTCAAAAGAAGTAAAAAGGTGACAGGATTCTGCACACCATTATGGTGGCGTAGATCTGTAATGGTTGTATTGATTTCACAGGGAGTATGGGTATGAATCAACATAAAACAAAATCTAAACTAAAATCCAATCACTCTTCACTCTTCCAAATATTATATGTATTATCAAAGATACTTTTCTGCATAGTAGGGCACCCAGATTAATCTATTGAGAACTTAAACAGTGATGATGCAGAGTGAGCCCTAAGACCTATGTTGCCACACATTACATCCCTGATGCTGGCAAAAAGGATCCTCTTCTTGTCCAGGAGAGTGTCAGACTCCCTCTCAGAGGCCTGATTACACATATACTCAGTCCTGTATAAATACTTCCTCCAGATCCTACCCATTTGTAGTTCATGGATTTTCTGTTGGTGTTTCTGTGAACCTTTCTATAGGTGCACTGTTGTTATTTTGCCAAGGTGCTGTTACAGTTGCAAACAGAATATATCCTTTGGTCTTATTCTTCTTCTTGTGCCTGTATAATAACTGGACAAGACTTGATAGAAAAATTAAAAAAATTCTAACCACAATTATGTCCCCTGGACTAGTGATATAGGAAGACCTGGATACAACCTTTCCTCAAGAATTACTCCTTATGATAAAAAAAAGTTCTGAATTACCCTTGACAGTGGAAGTAGTAAATATAAGCTGCTCGCTCTGTACCAATTTTTTCTATTGATGATTTCATAGGTTTCCACACAGAAACTTTTGATTACAGAGAACAAAATAAAAACCATTTTCTGATGGAATTGTTAAAATTCAAATGAATTTATATAATGGAGTATTCTTTTTGTCCTGGACATTCAGTGACTTTGTATGTGCATATATACTATATTACATGTTTGTTATGCATGTTCACTGCTCTATGTAAATCAGTCACTATGCCTGTTTAGAAACTATAAATTGTATATGAAAAAATTGATGTCACAATGACTAAGTTCTACCTTCAGTTAAGGACATGAAGCTGTATTATGGAAGGAACATTAGTGAGTATCTTAATGAACTCTGATATTTCAAGGAATCCTTTAGATTTAATAGTATTTTTCTTTAAATGAAGTTCCAGATCTGTTTTTATTAATATCTTATTTAATATTCTAATATCAATATTAATATTTTAACATATTATTTAGTCAATATAAATCACACAAGTTTGTTAAGATATGATTATACATTGGAACCTAGGTCTCGGTCATGTGGAATAGTATCGTACTACTGATTGTTCATTTGAATTTTGAGGGCACTTCCAAAAAAAGAAACTATGCATCTAAGGAGAGAAATACTTCCTGCACATCAGTTTCTGCCCTTTGTCTCTTGTGTTATTGCTTGGCACCACCAAGAAGAGCCTGGCTCCATCTTCTTGGCACTCCCACTTCAGATGGGAAGTCATATTTCATACATATGTGAAGTCATATTCTAGATTCAATATGCAGTCCAAAGAAGTCCTGGGACGAGTAACAAAAGTTTTACCAACACTATCAAATGTTTGCCTACTGGAAACTTACATTTTCTGTTGCTCAGAACTAAATAATATGATTTCCAGCAATATAGGGGTTAAACAGTCTTGATTCAGTCTGGAGTTAAAGCATATTTGTAGTTGTTTTTTCAGTGACTGGAGTGATATGGTGGGTCAATGAAGTATATGGCTTTTTTGATAGATTTGGGAGAGTACAAAAGGTTACAGTTGTGCAGCAGTAGATGCAGAAAGTAATTCAGCATAATTAGTAAAACTGGACAGGTTAATGAACCAATGTGGAACTCTGCTACACTTAGTGAAGTTATTTTAAGTTCTTTAGGAAGTTAATCCTGCTCCAACAACTTGACTGTAAAAATATCATTGCCAGGAAATGATATCAACATTTTAATCTATTTTATGCTGATAAAGAGAGGGAGAGGGGAGGGTTTAATTTCCATGGAATAAGATGGAGATGAAACAAAAAAACTTTTTGTATAAAGAAATATTGCACCTGCAGTAAGTTCCCTGCTGATTCCTTAGTCAAAATTTGACTTTTTCCTTCCCCTCCCTCTCTTCTTTATTTTCAGCTCTGAGGAATGTGAGGCATGTGAGTCACCCTTCTTGCCACTGACAAAATTCTTTCTTCAACTGTGCATAAGAATAGGCCTTCCTCACCTAAGTTACCATCACAAGTCATCTCAGCAATGCACCTGTACCATGTAAAGCTGTATTAAACTTTCCAGAGTTTCATATTTGTGTGACAGACTTGAGATCCATTTAATCTCAAACCTATGGTTAGGACTTTTATTCTGACTAGGAAGGTGTTTTAGGAATGTATTGTGGTTTCCAAGCAACGGAGAAATTATTTTCTTTTTTTATGAAACGAGAAGGTGCAACTTCTGTTGCATCCCCCTTGCCCAAATGATCCTATAGCACCTTCAACACATTGCATGAGAACTAATTTTTCTTGGATGTACTCTTCTCATTAATTTTAATACTCAAGATTTATTGTCAGCTCAGATAGAGATCTGAGGTCTTCCTAGATGTTTTGGTCTCCATGCAAACCTACAAAAATAGAAGGTGTGTCTAGGCTGGTCTGATAGCCCCAAAATCATTACAAATTACGTAGGCAACCAAGTACATGAAGTTGAGAAGAAAGCCTCTATACAAGCTATATTATTATGAAGACAGTACTCCAAATTTTCCTATTTTTTTTTCAGACCTGTTGGCGGGTCTTCACTGAGTAATTCTTGGACTGGCAACAGCCTGGGAAGATGTATCTCCCAGTACCACCCTCTGCTGATCTACAAACCTGATACTGAAAGAAGTGAGTGGGGCTCATTAGTTTCCAAATTGGATCTAGTTCAGTCATTCACAGTGGGACAATCTGTACATCTTGCTTCAAAGAATGGTTATCAATATTTTTGTCTCCAACTTACAGCGTATTCCAAATTGGATTACCTAAAAGTCTACTATGAGCCTGGTTTTATTAATTCTGTGCCATAACAACTTCAATTATGGAATAGAGTTTATATTGACGGCATCCACAGATGACAGCAAGGCCACAGAGTCTGTATAAATTTAAGAGTCTGTAATCAGAATTTTAAATAAATTAGTGAACATTGAGAAGATGTTCAAATTTAACAAGATAGAATATTAAAAAGACTAGTGCCATATGTAGGAAGCAGAAAGCAAATTCTTTCTTTTGGAAAGCAAAAATCTCAAAATACTTCCTGGTAGGTTATACCAGTAAAAGAAAATAAAAAAAGACATCCTTAAGATGAAGTATGGATTAAAAAAATTTATGCACTTTGCATAAAATGCTAGAGATAATAATTCCAGTTCTACTGTGCCTTAATGTAATGTAGGTGCTTGGATTCCTGCGACTAATGACATCCTTCTTGAAAGAAAGGTGTTACTGGCCTGAATAGAGCCCAGAAGACAACAGTCCAGAGCACAATAACAAAAAATATGAGAAAAACTAAGAAAAAATTAGAGTCCAAGTAGAGTCTAAAGCCTTAGTATTCTTTAACATAGGAAAGACAAGTAAAAGAGGAACCTTGTCTCAGTATGTTATAAGACAGCATTTGATCAGTTCAGCAAACGTACCAGCATAATGACAGACAAAATCCATTTGACTGCTAACAAGATTTGAACCACATATCCAAGAAATGATATGTGGTAATGCAGAAGTGGAAACATTTAGGGATTATAATGTCTCTAAAATCAAGTTGGAGGAGAATGTTTTACAGATAGATTGTATTTGGTCATGCAGTAATGTAGAATTAGATAAGGTTGGTTCCATGCTTTCCCAAACTTGTTTTCTCAACTTAAAACGCATGGTATAAGTCTAATATTTTATTCCCCATAAATATGTTACAATTGCCATTACTGGTGGTAATCGCTCTTCATATTTTATTGGTAAGATCCTGTATCTACTCCCCCTTATATTAATAAATTAGCTATTGGCATTTAATTTTTTTTTTTGTATGTTGAAAAAATAGTAGCTTTCTGCAGCCCTCTGGTATTTCCCATTTTCCAAAACTTCTTTGAAAACATCACTGAAGTTCTAATGAGAGATCCTCTTTCTGATGTTTTAAATATCTAAAGTGTGAATTTTATAGTCTTATGATTTAAAGTGGCTAACGTTAGAGCTTGCCATTTAACATCCTGATGAAATACAAATAGTTTCATAGTTGTCCTTAGAGACAGGAACATATCAGCTGTTCTTTCCTTCAGTCTTTTTTTTTTCTTTTCCTTCACCCCCAATTTTCCTTCTAATTCTTCTTTTTTCTGTAAGGTGGGGCAGGTGTGTTTAACCAAACTGAAAACTGAAAGTTTAATCTGAAAAAAAAAATATTGTAACAACTGATAGATTTTATTATGCTTGCAGCAGATGAATTAATGATCTCAGCTCCACTCCCACTGAAACACAGAGATTTGTTTAACCAAGATGCACATAGGAGAGAGGCTATGCCAACCTTCTTGTGAGAGGCTAATCGTGGGTGCCTTTGAGTGCCTGTATATTCAAAGTTAAATATTACCATGAGCCAGGTGAGTCACCATGAGCCACCACTATGAAGTGGATTACATTACTTTGCATTTAGAGCAGACTATGCCTATTTTTATAATCATCTGCTGTGGATCAACCAATGGGTGATACCTTCTTAAGGTGATGTAACTCGATCACTTGCCTGAGATCTCACTTTGTTATTAGAAGAGTTTTGCAGGTACTTCTAAGGATCAGTTGTATCAGAATTTACTGAAATAATGCACCAGGTGCTGATTTATGTAAAAGATCACTAAATGTGTTTGCTAAAAAATATTTCCAAATTTCTTTCAGCACAGAGTTATTCTTAGACATGAACAAGAAGATTTTATCTCAGAGATGTAGTCTGTATTGGCAAATGATTGCGGTTGGTTTTTCCTGATATATTTTATGTAGACTCTGCAGATGAAACCATGTACAGTGATAAATTCTCTGATTTTGTAAAATAATTAAGCTTTCTAACAGTGATATCTGTCTTGATTACAGTCATGAGTCTTTTCATGCACTGGACTTACTTAGAAATAGTAGCAATATCAGTTCTTTCTACTTAAAAGATAAAAATATATGAAAGCATATAATGCATTTTAGGAATGATCACCTTTAGTACAACTTTCCTGTTAGTTACACATGGAATTTAAATGATGTTTCACAAACATGAAGTTAACAGGAAACACTAGTTTCCTGACTGGAGCTGTAAGAATTACCTGAAGTATCAATAAGTTTCAACAACGTCTTCTTATTGACCACCTATTAATCTCTGGTATATGCCTTCTATCTCGATATTTTTTCCTCCTGATTGTTGTAAGTAGAAAGCTTCGTGGATCACCAAAGTTGTAACAGGAGAGGACAGATATATGCATCTGTAATTTGTAATTTGTTTTAAAGTCAATTGATATCACATAACAACTGTTTTATCCTAGAATCCCTAGGCATCATACATTATATATGCTTCTTCATTTCTTAGTATATCATTTGGGCATGTTCTATTTTGTAGCTTCCAAAATTTCCCTCCCTATTGTATATAGGTTTGTCATTATATTCACATCAATGTCACTCTAATTATTTTTCTTTCTGGGTGAAGAAACTAGTAGATGAAATATCCTAGCTGAGATCAAACTGAATCAGCACTCATTAGCGGATCCCATGTGTTTACTAAGCAGTCAGTATGAGAGTGAAAGAAAAGGACTCACTTTTAAAAACATGGCACTCAATTCTTTTCTGAATTGCAGATGAAAGAAGAATTAGTGTCCACAATGAATGACAATACCTTCGAAGGTTAGCTACTTGTCTGAAGACCTAACAGAACCCTGAGTCTTAGCTAGTGGCAAAGATATGTGTTCCACACGGAGCTACACAGTAATTATTCCTTTAATCCCAGGAAATTAATAAAGCTTGATGGATTATGAGATTCTGTCCCAACGGATGTAGACCAATTGACGACATTGTTGACACTTTAAAGACCTCTATTAAGGACAGGGTCACCGAACCTGCATCATTTGTTATTGCATTACAGCTCCACATACTGAGCTCCAAAAGGCACAAACATGCAGCATTTTCCATGCTCCTGGTTGCAGATAAAGGTGAAAAAAATGTTTCCCATTACTTCCCCTCGATCAGGTATTCCTCCCTCTGTTCTTCTTTTGCACGGAATTTGAAAAAAGTCCAGAAAATTGTATAAACACTCTTCAGTGCAACCACTGAGTTCTTAAGAAATGCAGAACCTGGTCTGATCTCAGAGCTGTCCCTGCTCTGAGCAGAAGGTCAGACTAAGGGACTCCTGGAGTCCCTTCCCATCTGAATATTCTTGTGATCCTACGATTTTTAAAACTCTGCCAACAATTTAAAACTTCAAGAAGACTTGAAAGTGCTTATTATTTAGCAGTACTAAATCTTAAGCATGTAAAACTTTTATTTTCTTGCCACATGTACTGTCTCTCTTGGAATTTCTTTAAAAATCAATAAGAGTCAGAGAAATATACAATTCAAATACACAAACAATCTCCATAAAAATCTGAAACTGCCTGATTAAACACCACTGGAATCTGTTCATCTTTCACAGAAATCAACACAATGCAACTTCCCTTTAGCTTCAGTTATTTGGTATTTTATCAAAAATAATAAATTAAATATAACACATATTACCTATGTGGTTGACCTTACTGTAATGATGTGAAATTGTCTAAATCTATCCCATACTCCTTAATCTGAATAGCAGTTATGATCTTCCTCCTTTGAACAATATTTTATGGGATGCTCCTGGATGAGAAGCCTCAAACAACAGGAATAACATTGTGGTATTTTCCGTAGTTCTTTTCATCTGTGGCTTCCTGTAACTAACATACACGAGGAACTATTTAGTTCTGATAGAGAGGTTTGACTCAAATATAGTTCTTTGAGTCATTTAGTATTGTTCACTACAAATGACTAAACAATAGAATTTGATACTAAAATTTGGAAAAAAATAAACAAATAGTTTGAACACATACTTACAGGTATAATTTTTGTCCACTAGCAGTATCTAAAATCCTCACCAATTTTTGTAAGTAATATTTGACACTTGTTTCTAACTTCTCACTTAATGTCTCATTACAGAAAAATGGTAATGGTACTGGTACTGAATTTTCTACTTCATCTTCCCTCTTTTCTTTTTTTTTTTTTTTTTTTTTGAGGAGTCTGCTGGTTTTGCAGCCTAAAGGTGCTTACATGGCCCACGAGATTTGTCTGACTTGATAGGACAATTGATCTGTCCTTTCTCGCTACATACTTTCACTTCTGTCCCAGGCCTTGTGAAGGACAGCAACCACAGTAATAAGTTTTTATGGTTTTGTCTTCTCCTCCAAACTGAAGTGGTAAATACTATTTGGGAGCCGACTAACCCAGCAATCCCCTTCCAACATCATTATTGTTCTCCCCTCTCTGTGAGGGAGAATTTCCATGTTATGTCCTGTCACCTGACATGACTGGTCATCAGGAGGCGGGAGAAGAACAAAAATGGTTCAGCACCAGACATGGAGGAAAGGAAGTTGCTGTCTTAAATGCACTAATCTGAACTCAGGCACATTCTAGTAGGTGGTGCAGAAAGTCAAAATAAGAAGCCTGTCATGTATAGTAAGGCAAAAGTAGCATAAGGCCTCTGGCTGCTTTGAGGTGGGGACACCCCATGTCCACGTGCATTGCATGATGTTCTCCAATAAGAATATGTAAAACATTATGTAAAACCTTGATGTTCTCTCTTTGCCTAAATACACTACACAGAGACACTACTACTCCCATCTTTCCCTTTGGAACCACAATTTTTGGGCGCCTGGTCGTCCATTGGTATTTGTTCAAGAGAAAAGGTGGACATGATTTTCTGTAGGCTACTCAGGAAGAAGGCTTCCTTCTCTTTCACATCTCATCTTTTCTTGGAAGAACAGAGTGAAGTACCTCTTTAAATTAAATTTAATGATCAGGATTGTGTCACTAAAGCTGACATAAAAAAGTCAGTGAGGACTATCCTAACTGTTATATTGGATTAAATATTATGTGCTATCCACTGCTAAGATGTGAGGATGTGTCAAGCTGAAGAATTTTGGACACAACTGTACTAAAAGACTTTTCTGTTTTTTGAAACTGTTAGAAAAAGGAAGAAATGTCATCTTGACTATAATGAAGCATTTAATTGTAAATATAAACCATTATTTTTATTTAAAAACAAATTTGAAAAAAAGGCAATTGAATAGATAAATTATTGTCTTAAAGATGACATTTAATGTCTGTAACTTGAGAAAATCATTAAGATATATGCATAAATCATGTATTCACAATTCACCTTCCTGTTTATAAACATACATCATGGATTTTGGCCAAAAAATAATTTATCATTACCTGATATCTTTTCTGGCTTTGTTTATGTCCTTTTAGGCCAAGAGAAGATTTTGATAGAGTTTATTTAAAACCAAAAAATTTCCAAGCCCTGCATTTTTGTGTATCATTTATAAAAGGTTCTTTCGACTAGATGAGAGTAATTCAACAATGCTGAGATTACATTCTATGGTGTCCTTACAAGACTGGTTTTCTAACATGTTGAAGATACACCAAAATTAATCTAAAATATACTGAGCATGAGTAAAATATGGTTTGTGGTCTCACAACTTGATTTAATCCAAATTAGTGCTTCTTAGTTGTCTTTGCTTCAAAGAAATTAGGATTTTGAGTTTTGGGAACCTATATGAAACCTTTTACAAGTGCGAGTAGAAAAATCATTTTGATTAGTATATATGTAATGTGGGGAAAGACTAAATTATTTCTGTTAACATAGTGAATATTAAACAAGCACACATTTCTGGACTGTGGAAATAGAGTTAGGAAGAAATTTTTTGCACAAAATTATCTTAGAACTTCTTCTTAGAACCGGTGTGCCAGTATCGTTTTCTGGGAGGAAAAAAAGTAATTAAAAAATAAACAGAACAGAAAACCAAAAAAACCTCAAAATGTATCCTTCAGTTTTTCTTTGATACTGCTCCAGTATCACATTTTTATATGCTTCACTAGGTTTCTTCTGCCTCTGTGAGTTTCCTTTTCTGCACAAGGAAACCTAGAAGGTATTAGTTAATTCCTATGCTCTCCAGCAAGATGCTGAGCAGTCTTCAGGAGTGTCTGCTTTTCACAGATTATCTCTGTAGTTAGTGCTTTTACTTCCTTTTGCTGACAAATAAAATATTCTTTCACAATCATTTGAAAATGAGTTACATTCAGCAACAAGTTATTAAAACTTAAAAGTGGACACAACTCTGTTGCAGGTAAGATATAAGAGAAGTTTTCTTGTGTGGATGCCTTTTCTGAGATCAGCATTATTCACAGACAATAGAAAGTTCACATGTGATTTACATTAATGAATTGACACTTCCAGACTCTTGGAGGTTTTGATAAGCTGATGCTAGGCTATAGTGATTTGAAATGGCAATGACAAAGTAAACTCAATTATTTGTGTTTTGCAGCTTTTCTGCTTCATCCATCATATTAGAAATAGTATTAAGCCTGTAGACTTACATTATACCATGTAGCATAGGTCCCTGCTGCAAGGGCCGAGTTCAATAAGGCTAGCTGAAGA
Source organism: Corapipo altera (assembly GCF_003945725.1). Taxonomy (NCBI): domain Eukaryota; kingdom Metazoa; phylum Chordata; class Aves; order Passeriformes; family Pipridae; genus Corapipo; species Corapipo altera. The sequence continues at coordinate 48,428,137 of NW_020884872.1, read as the reverse complement.
ATTAGGTTTCCAATTTGATCTTATTCAGAAGTTGCAATTTGGGTTGGTTTCAAACCACAACTGAATCATAGATTTCTTCCAAGTTGCTACCGTCTTGGAAACATCATTATTTGTTGGCGATAATAAAATGTATGTGAAGTACATAGACTACAGAATAAGTATATGATTATACACATAAGAATAGTAGGGTGCCTCCTGTCCTTATTTGTAACATCTACTCTTTTCTTGCTTTCTCTTTTTAACTGGAGTGGTTTCAGTTTTGCAATAATTATTTTCTCTTTAAAAACCCTCTGAGAAAGCAATGCTTAATTTTTCTACGTGCCACAAAGTATAAAAATACTAATATCGAGTCCTTTACATCCTGAAGTGCTAACAGTGAATACTCAGAAGGTTTCTCAAATCTGTTTAAGATTAGGCCTAAAAATAAATTGGAGTAAAAAGAATGTTTTTATGTGCTCAGATATTAGGACCAGCTTGAGCTACAGATCATCTTGGCAGCCATTGCTGGACCTCCCTGGTGTCTAAGGAATTGCAAACTCCTTTCCAAATCCTTTCGGAAATTGCCAGTTTGATAGAATAACATTGCAGAAAACCACTCAAATTTAACATATTTGCTATTTCATGTTCTGCCAAAACAATGACAGGACACCAGATTAGGTCATAGTTTGAAAAAAAAACATCTTCAGACTGTAGATCCAAATGCTGCGTTTTAATATTTAAAAGATATCTTTTATTTTTGAAAATGTGGAGTCAGGAGAATGTGTACAGTTCCCTATATCATTCCTTTGTGGCTAGTTTCATAAAATATAGCATGAACATTTTGTTTCAAGGAATAAAGCCTACTGCTTCTTTACAGAAAAATGTTATCATGTAGCTGGAAAAGATATTATTTATGTTTTGTATTCCTGGCAGTACATAGAGAATACATTGAGAGAGATCATTAGAGAAAAAGTCTTGGTTTGTCCCCAAAGGATTTAAAGTTTAAGTAAGGTACAGCAGAACAGTCAGAACAGTTCAGTTTTTAAAATTATTATATTTGGTTTACCAAACAAATTATAAATTATTGTCTACTTTCTTAACTTTTATTGTAACTGAGTACAAATTCAATGATATACAAAGATGTTTTTGTTAAAAAATAACTATTTGAAACTGGCGCAAATAATAGCCTTCTCCTGCTCCAAGTTGCACTAAAATGAAATGTAGAAGATAAAGGACATCAACAGCAGGTTCTATAGGAGATAAATTCAGGTGAGAGAGATAGGTAGCTAAATGATATCTTTAGAGATATAAATTAAGTATTCTTTATATGTAGATATACTGTGATGGGAACTCTTGATAAAGAAAAAATGTGGGTTTTTTTCTGTTCCTAGTTTTTAAAAAATTAGTCGGAAAGGTCAAACTTAACTCACCACAGATATGGAAGGGTTATGGGAAAGGATGTGGCATGTTTTGAAAGCCATTGAGTTTTACACTAAAATACACTGAGGCCATCTGCATTAATTCCTCAGAAGAAAACTGTATATAGCTCATGTGTTATTAGCATGAGTAACGCAAGTTATGCTCCCATGGAAATGTTTTGGCAGATATTGATTCTAAATCTAGCAGTTGATGGAAGATTAGGCAATTATGATGCTCTATGGCAGTAAAGAGTCCTCCAGCAGAAGATGGAACTTCCCTATTAAAATTCTGGTCTTGCATCATTTTGTGGGATATTGAGCTGTGACTGTTTTTTTGCCCAGCCAAGAATGCTCAGCTCTGGAGTTTGAATATCTCACTGAACAACTTGCCACTAATAGAGATTCAACAAAAGCAAAATATTTCCTAAAAGTATATTTGTATTTTCAAGATGTTCTGTGAAAATTGTCAAATATCTGTTTTCAAAAACAATTACTTTTTTTACTTGCTTTGATTATGAGTCAACTGCATTCTTATGTAGAGGAGCATAAATTAGAGTGCTTTGGCTTTTAGACCATTTTATTGTCGATATTAATAAGAAAGCTATTAAAAGAAATATTTTGATAGAAAATTTATATTTAGTCATCCAGTTTAACTATTTTTTACTGCAATGATTTTTCAAAAATATTTCAAAAATAAAAACTTTATTTCTAATGGAAATATTTATCAACACAAGTCTGATACATGTTGAACAGAAATTATATTGTTTAGTGGGAGTGTTGGACTCTTTGGTAGCACTCCTGTTTTCTTCAGTTTTCAGTTCCTTGTAACCTTGATACACAAAATGCTTTAACATAAAAAAATAAATTATTTTAATCCTTAGAAATGCCTTTCACTATTACGGATAGAGGTTAATATCTTTTTAAAATATTGGCACATCTATGTTATTAAATGTGTTTGTAACACACTAAAAATGAATGGAAGGATCAGTCTATTTTTCCCTCACAGTAAATAGGAGGCCCTTGTTTCCCTTTTAAAAATTGAAATGGCAGCTGTTTTGGCAGCTGCATAGCCATGTAAACAAGATACCATTTTCAAGTTTCCACATATTTATCATATTACAGGCACTGGGAGACTGAATCAATAAAATAAAAAACTCTAAGTAGAGATTGAGGGAGTTAGACTATCAACAAGGAGATGTGTTGTTACCCTAGCGCAAAAAACTCTAGGGCAATGAGGAATTAAGATATGAAAATTAAAGTACAGTTTCCTTCCCAAATATATTGATATTTATACAGAATATAACAAAAATATGACTAACTGAATGTGCAAATAGATGAAGATATAAATAATTTGTATTTTTATTCCTTTTTTTTTAAGAAGGCAGCAGTAAAAATATCTGCTAAGCAAAATGACTCATAAGATGCACTCAGTTTCAAAATTCTCCTAACAGACTTCAAATGTAAACTGTAGTAATAGCTTATCTGAATTTTCTTCTGTACAAGTGGAGTCATTAATTCCTTTTTTTATTGTAGTCATAGAAAACTAGCCTAAAGAGAAATAATATTCAGCTGGAAGTGTAGAGGATAGGGTATAATCTAGTTTTACAAGAATAGATATGAAGATATCTTTGGATTGCATTTTGGAGGTTTTTGTATTTATTTCCAAGAGTTATATATCTGAACATGACTGTATATGATGTAGATTTTGAATACAGAGCCATCTATAAATTCTAGTAAAGTCAAATATAAATTATGCATTTAAAATAGATGAATGCTATAATCAAACTGGCTAATCGCTTTACTTTCAGCATGTGAACAGCCTTGTCGACTCTAGTGCAGCTCACTTTTGCTCTTCTTTCAGTGATTGTAATCACATACCAAATATTTTGCATACTTCTTGTTGCTTTGCTAGATAGCTATGTCCTGTCTTTCTGTCATATTATTTAGCTTATTGTCCTCCATTTGTTATTGATTTTGCAGAAAACTCTTCGTTAGACACCCTTTAGAGATTACAAATTTTACTTCATGTCTCCATCTTTTAATGTTATTAAAAGCTGACTATAGAGGGCTTTCAGAAAATGATAAAATCTGTAAAATGGATCACCAAGAGTTTGGTTTAGAGTCTAATGGGATTTTTTTTATTTACAGAATAAAAAGAGTTGGAAACATTCAGACCACATGAAGGCTGTCTTATTTTATATTTAGTGGACATGCAATCTGGTATAATCCAAGAAAGTAATCCTCATACCCGATATTATATGTATTCAGGAGTACTGGACCACGAAGTTACCTAACTGTAGGTATATATGCACATAAAAAAGTATGCTTATTTAACTCACTGATGTACTTGGAAATCTGGCTGTTATATCCCTTCTGAAACTGGGAAAGTACTCTTTCTAGCAGGACAAACCTTAATACTTCTGTTTCTGCATGGCAGGAAAACAATTGGGTTTTTTTAAAAAAATGTAACTACTGAAGCATAGATAATGATACGTAGCTGCATACTGGGCCCAGTTTTTTAGATAATGACCTGTTCTTAGGGAAGAAAGACAAAAATGTTTTATGGGTACATAGAAAAAAAAAGTGCCAGTTACCTGAAATCGCTTAGATATGTGTTTAATTTTCAAGACCTATCTGAAGTGATCCAGGAGTATGGAGCAAAGGCTAATGTGATATGGGATGGGTAAAAGCATGTACCTTAGTTATGATGTAACTGTCTCAGATAATTAGATACGTGGCACGATGTGTGTTTGCATGTATGTACATAACACTTGCAAATAATCACATACCAATACATGCACACACACACACACACACACATATATGTATGAGCTTTTTAAATATTTTAAGTGGGTGTGTAGCAAGAAAACTTAAAAAATCCCCAACAAATCTATCTTGCCTAAAGGACTGAACTTCTAAGACCAGGCCTGACTGGTAAGTTACTAAGTGTCAAATGATGGTTTCTTATGCAAGGACTGGACCACAGAAGGTTTAATGTTCATTGGCAGCTTTCCCTCCCTTAAGGCAACAATAAAATACCTTCTTTAACACTCAAACAACTAAAACTAATCAAGAGATTCACGCAAAATGGGTGTGAATCAGGAGAAAAAATAAATAACTAGAAGGGTCTTTCAGTCTTGCCGGAAGAAAGAAATATTGAATTCTTCTCTGAAATGTAGGGCAGAGAGATTGAAACAGGTGTCAGAGACAAACCAGGTCTGCATCCCACAGGTAGTGCTGGAAGGCTCATGTGCCAATGCTGCAGTAAGCCACTGGTGACAGGATCCCTGCATGGGTGGTCAGGCAGATACCTATCAGTGCAGAGATGAAACATAGCCAGAACGTCAATTTTGACTGCATCTAAATTGAGCTGCAAGTGTGCACTGCAGTATGTCCTGAATCAGAAATCTGGTGGAAGCATGTAATGGCTCCCATCCACACAGCACTCCCAGGTACCCATTCTATAGAAAATAGATGAGAGGGAGAAACCTTGTTCTGGTTTGGAGCTAGGGCCCTTATCCAGAACTATCAGCTCTGAAGTGTTCCCAGTTCTCCACCCAGCTAAGATTGCAACCTCTAAATTTTCAAATGTCCACTGTACTTCCTGTCTATCTGCCAATTTGTATAACAAAAATCATACCAATTTTCAGGGTGGAGTAATAAGTCTGCAGTTCCTAAAGCAAATAAATAAATGCTTTTGCATTTCTAGAAAAGAAATCATATCTTAAGACAGTAATCCAGTAAGCTGTTTGGGTACCCAATGTGGCATTTAGGACCCTGAGTTTTGGGAGAAACAACCTAATTCTCTTTGCAATTGATATGCGATAACCACTTTAAAGGCCAGGCAAAAGGCTGTCTATATGTTATGCTGCTAGAAAGACATAAATGCTACCTAAGGTTTTGACTATGTGACCTGAACGTCTGAACATTCTAGTTTTCTATGGCAAACAGCATCTGTTTCTTGTACATAATTTGTTAAACTAATAGGAGATGGGGATCTCAATTTAGCCACTCAATTAAGCCTGATGAGTCTTGCATCTCCCTGGTAACCAGGGAGTGCAACAGTGAGATATGTAGTGTTGTTATCCTACCCAACATCTACAATGTGCCTTTCGGACAGGCACAGGTCAAAATCACTGTTTTGATAGCAATCGGTACATGTGATTTATATATATCTTCCTGGTTGGCTAAATTTTCTAATGAAACCACAAGATCAAACAGTCCCACAAAGAAAGTAAAAGAGCATGGGAAAAGTTTCTAATTGTTATAGCTCATTCCTGTAAAACTTTATTGGTGTCAATAAACCTTCTTTCCTTCTTTAAATTTCTCTGCTAAGATTGATAAGCCAACAATGCAAATCTACTATTTTGAACCCTGCTAGATTTTAAGTGGCTTAAAATTCTGGAAGAGGGATTTGTACCTACTTGGCAGAAGTTTCAGTTTGTGACCAAATGGCTGCCACATCAGCAGCTAAAAATAAGAACTGTAATTTTCATAGATTTAAGACAGCTCTGATTTAAGCCTGTGACTGGTATCTGGTCTCCTCTTCATGTGGTTCTTACTCCGTCTGTCAGTCAAGCCAGGAGTTTTTTGAGGACAGAGAGAAGCAGCTGCAGATTCAATAGGAGCTCTGAGTAGCTCATCAGCACAGCTGTTCCCCTACATTTGTTTCCAAAGCAAAAAGTCTTTGGTGTTTATATTAGGTAAGGAAATGTACTATTTGTGCCTATGAGATTTTTCATTAAAAGTTCTGAAAGAACAAGAAAGCAAAAAATATGCTTAAGGGATGGAACTGTATAAGAGAAGAGCTCTGGATAAAGAGCTAATACATTTCAACTAAATTCACTGTGGTAAAAGCTTTTGAAGAGAACTTAGAGTTAATATTAGTGAAAATTTTGTATGGTAGTGCTTGTAAAGTGAATCATGGTTTGACTGTCAGTTGAACTACCTTGTATGGATCTCCTCTCCTCTCCTCTCCTCTCCTCTCCTCTCCTCTCCTCTCCTCTCCTCTCCTCTC